>NC_044559.1:113859397-114165397 GCF_007565055.1 Rhinopithecus roxellana
GGAAGAGGCTCTGTTTCCTTCCTTTTTGTATCTTCTCACGTTAGCACCGATTTTTACGCTTAGTAGCTGTAGAATGTATTTTTAAAAAAATGAATTGAATGAAGTGATTAGGATATTAGTTAATAACACCTTAAGTATATTTTCTCTGAGCCATATAAATATTTCAAAAGATAACAAATGAGCACAAAATCTTTAGGATCTGAAGTATAAGATGTCAATCAGTGGGGGAAGGAGACTGCACCCAACAACTTCTCAGACCCAATTGTACTGATAGTCACCACCAACACATATAAATGAGACAGTTTCTATTGTGAAGATATTTCTTTTTTCACTAGTTAGGAAATAAGGTGCCTCTCCACCGCCACATCAAAAAGAATACTTAGAAATAAACCTACCTTGCTACTCACCACTCACCCTACTGAAACAGCACACTCAACCTTCTTAAGATTGCTCTCTCTGCCGGTTCTTGAGGCCTTTGTTGCAAAGACCTGGCAGATAAAATGAATGGCAAATGCCAGTTTTTAGATAAATAGGATGTTAAAACCATAATTATTTAACTGCAGAATTGACAAAACAGCTCTTATCCAAAAAGCTCAAAATGGCTTACACGCTAACCATATGAATTCTTCCTAGACTCCCACCAAGAAACAAGACGTTTATTCTTCATTTTCAGAGGAAATTGATTCTCTAGATATGAAATGACTTTCTACGGTGAAGAGATGGTGATGAAGACACTGACCCTGCGAAGAAAGACTTATGCCAACCTATCCCCTCTCATCACCCTTTTCATCTTTTCCATTCCTTTTTTCAAGAAATGCGAGTGTGACTCGCAGAGTTTAATCAGGTTAGTTAAGAACAGGTGGATTCATAACAAAGCTCACAGTGGAACTTCCCAACAGTAAAGCAGTAGCATGCCCCATTTCTCCCAAATCAAGATTGTGAAATCTCTAAAGCCCTCTTAGAATGTACTGATATGGTTTGCCTGGAGTTGGAGGTGGTAGAGGGTGGAGGTAAGGGAAGGAGACACAGGTTTGCTCAAAATAAAATGCGACTTAACATACGAAGGGAACTATGTACAATTGTACACCAGGAATTTAGATTTACCATGGTCTAAAGAAGCCATCACCATGTGTTAATAGTACCCCAACAGGCTAAGGGATGCTGCATTACGGTATGGAAGAAGAATGATTTTGCATGGCTTAATCTTGTAAGATTTTAAGCAAGATATGCAATCTTTTTTGAAAATATTAATTTATTTTTAAAATTTTTATTGTGGTAAGAACACTTAACATGAGATATACTCTGATAAATTTTTAAGTGCACAATATTTTTAATTGTTAACAATATAGTTATTGTTACCTATAGACACAATGTTACATAGCATATCTCTAGAATTTATTCTTGTATAAATATAACTTTATGTTCATTATAGTATTATTTATAATAGTCCAGATATAGAAACAACCTAAATGTCCATTGAAAGATGAAGAAAATGCAGTATATACATACAATGGAATATTATTCATTGTTAAGAAAAAGAAGAAATCCTGTCATATGTAACAACATGGATGAACCTGGAGGACATTATGTTAAGTGAAATCAAGATCTTGATTTCAGTTCTTTTGGATATATGCCCAGAGGTGGGATTGCTGGTTTATATGATAATTCCATTTTTAATTTTTGAGGACTTGTCATACTGTTTTGTATAGTGGCTGCACAATTTTCTATTCCCACCAACAGTGTTCAAGGGTTCCAATTTCTTCATATCTCACCAATATTTGTTGTCTTTTGGGTTTTTTAAAGTAAAATAACAGCCATCATAACAAACATGACGTGATATCATGCTGTTGTTTCATATGCATTTTCCTGATGATGAGTGATGTTGAGCACTTTTTTATATACCTGTTGGCTATTTATATGTCTTCTTTGGAGAAAGTCTATTCAAGTCCTTTGTCCAGTTTTTAATTGGGTTATCATCATTATTTATTTGCAATTCAGCTGTAGGAGTTCCTTGTATATTTTGGATTTTAATCCTTGTCAGATACATGTTTTGCAAATATTCTCTCCAACTCTGTAGATTGCCTTTTTACAAGAAAGTAAGTATAAAAGTAATTTACCTCAACACAATAAAGTCCATATATGAAAATCCCCCAGCTAAGACTATCATCAATGATGAAAACTTCTAGCAATGAGAACAAAGCAAGGATGCCTACTTTCACCACTTTTATTAAATGCAGTACAGGAAGTCCTAGTTAGAGTAATTAGGTAAGCAAAAGAAATAAAATGTGTCCAAATCAGAAAGGAAGTAGTTAAATTACTACAGTTTCCAGATGATATGCTCTTATATACAGAAAATCCTAAAGACTCCACATACAAAATAACTCTTAGGACAAATAAATGCATAGAGTAAAGTTGCAAGACACAAGTCAACATACAAAAATCAGTTTTCTTTCTATACATTAATGATGAACTATATAAAAAGGAAATTAAGAAAACAATCCTATTTATAATTACATCATATCAAATAAAATACTAAGAAATAAGCTTAACTAAAGAGATAAAAGACTTGCACACTGAAAACTATAAATCGAGATACAGATAAATGGAAAGACATCTTGTGTTTATGGCTAGAAGACTTAATATTGTCCAAATGTCCATATTGCCAAAAGCCACCTATAAATTTATTGCAATCCCTATCAAAATCCTAATGGCATTTTTTATAGAAATAGGAAAAAGTCCCAAAAGTCATATGGAACCACAAATGACCCTGAATAACCAAAGCAACCTTGAGAAAGAAGAACAAAACTGAATGCATGCGACTTTCTGATTTCAAAGTATAATACAAAGGTATAATAACTAAAATAGTATGGTGCTGGCATTAAAACCAGACATACATACCAATGGGACAGAAAAGAGACCTTGGAAATCAATGCATTTCATATACAGTCAACTGATCTTTGACAATGGTGCCAAGAATGCGTACTGGGGAAGGGACAATCTTTTCAATAAATGGTGTTATGAAAATTGAACAACCACATGCAAAAGAATAAAATTGGACCCTTATTTACAGCATACACACATATAAATCAAATCAAAATTGAGAAAAAACTTAAGCACAAGACCTAGAACTATAAAACTTTTAGAAGGAACAACATCATTGGGCTTGGCAGTAATTTCTTGGATGTGATGCCAAAAGAACAAGCAACAAAGGCAAAATTAGACAAGTGGGATGACTACAAACTAAAAAATTCTGCATAGCAAAGGATACTCAGACTCTTTTAAACCCACTCTCCTCATCTATAAAATGGGAATAATGGTACCTACCTATCTTCAGTTCCAAAATAAGTAAAATGTATGATAAATGACTTAGCACAATGGCTGGCAAATAGGAACTCAATAAAAGGTGTCTATTATTACTAGTGAAATTGGGTTTTTACTCCAGTGTAATTAATGGACACTTCCGGAAAGTGGGAGTTACCCACAGCAAGTTGAAAAGAGAAATGAAAAGATCCAAACAGTGATATTTTTACTCAATCATTACTTCCTGAGAGTGATACTATGAAGAGAGGGAAGATTCAAGTTAAACCAGGGAATTCCTTCCAATTTTCAACTTTTATAAAGATAGAAAGAATGAAGAACATTTGCTTTTTTCTGGATATAGATCCACAACACTGGAAATAACAAAGATATCACAAATTCATACAGTTGTAATACCATCTAAAATTTGTAATGACTTTCCAATTGTCTTACAAAAGAGAAAACTGAAAATAAAAGATTGACAAATAAGAAAATCAGTGCTATTTCAATTAAAATCAGGTAGCCTGACAACAGCACATGGGTTTTATTATGAGAAGTGTAAGCAGGAGGAAGACTTAAATATAGATATTCTGACTCAGTGTCCAGACCTTTCTACTATACTACCATGTATAAAAATGGCTAGTCATCATGTTTTCTTGGTTTTATGCCAAGAATGCAAGGTTGGCTTAATAGAGTAACATAATTTACCTCATTAACAGCTTAAAGGATAAATACCATCTGATCATTTCTGCAGATATCAAAATAATAATTCAACAAAATATAACATCTATTAATGATAAAAATAAACTAAACAAATTAGGAATGGAAAGAAACTTCATTTTTCAGATTTTTTTTTTTTTTTTTTTGAGATGGAGTCTCGCTCTGTCACCCAAGCTGGAGTGCAGTGGCCAGATCTCAGCTCACTGCAAGCTCCGCCTCCCAGGTTCACACCATTCTCCTGCCTCAGCCTCCCGAGTAGCTGGGACTACAGGCGCCCGCCACCTCACCCGGCTAGATTTTTGTATTTTTTAGTAGAGACGGGGTTTCACTGTGTTAGCCAGGATGGTCTCGATCTCCTGACCTCAGATATCTTTAAAAAGTATATTTATATAAAAACCTTTAGAAAATAACACATTCAATGCCAAAATGTTAAAAGCATTACACTTAAGAGCAGGAACAAGCTAAAAATTCCCACCATTACTACTCCTACTGGAGTAGCTCAGTAAGATTAAAAAACTATATACATATATAGGAATTGAAATTATATTATTAATATAAAACTCAAAAGAATTAGTGAATAAACTATTAATAGGTGAGCTTAAAAGATTAAATAATTTATTAAATTTAGTCATTTTAAAATGTGATATGTTAAAGCTACCATCATAATAGTTATACATACATATATATTTCTTAGGAATAAATCTAAGTACATATAGTTGCTTTATAAAGAATATGAGAACTTTAATGAAAGACTTCAGAGACCTAAATAGATATCTAAATAATTCATGAATAAGAAGATTTGAAATGTTAATTTCCCCCAAAGTAATCCATGTATCCAATGCAATTCCATTGAAAATTCCAAAAGGAATATTTATGAAACTGGATGAGATGATTCTGCAGTTTATATGGAAACATAACTTGGAAGGAGGATTTATCTTGCAGATGTCACACGTTTTATGAAGCTATAGTAGTTAAAACAGTGAGATACTGGTATGTGTATGAGAAATAAGCCAATGGATTAGAAAAGAATGCTCAGAAATAAGCCCATGCTTCTATGGAGATTTATCACAGAAGGATATTGAAGACCATCAGGAAAATGATAGACAATTCAATCAATGATGCAGAGACATCATTCCAAAAAACTTAAATGGCATATCATCCTCACAGGCTATACAAAATACATCCCTGGTGAATTTTATATTTAACAAGAAAAATGGGCTGGGCATGGTGGCTCAGGCCTGTAATCCCAGCACTTTGGTAGGCCAAGGTGGGTGGATCACGAGGTCAGGAGATCGAGACCATCCTGGCTAACACAGTGAAACCCTGTCTCTACTAAAAAATACAAAAAATTAGCCAGGCGTGGTGGCAGGCACCTGTAGTCCCAGCTACTTGGGAGGCTGAGGCAGGAGAATGGTGTGAACCCGGGAGGCAGAACTTGCAGTGAACCAAGATAATGCCACTGCACTCCAGCCTGGGCAACAGATCGAGACTCTGCCTCGAAAAATAAAACAAACAAACAAAAAAAACAAAAAACATTTTTTAGAAGAAATAGGAGTTTATGACCTTCAGGTAGAATATCTTAAACAAAACATTAACACATAATCCATTAAAGAAGATTTGTAAATTTGATTACATTAAAATAAAAAAATTCTGTTCACCAAAAGCTATTAAGAAGAGTGAATACATAAGCCACCAAATATTATGGAGATATTATGTTTATAAATGACAAAGAATAAGTATCATGAACATGTAACAAACTGATAAAAATTGAGAAAAAGACAAACAAGTGATAGAAAAATGTGCAAAAGATATTGCTATGGTTTGAATGTGTTCCCCAAAATTTATGTGTTAGAAACTTAATCTCCGATGCAACAGTGTTGAGATGTGTTGCCTAATAAGAGGTGATTAGATCACAAGAGCAAAGCCTAATAAATTAATGTTGTTATCGTGGGCGTGGGTTGGTTATCACAAGAGTGGGCTTTTTGGATCCTCTCTGCTCTCTTATACTTGCACTCTCTTGCCCTTCCACCTTCCACCATAGGATGATGCAACACAAAGACCCTCACCAGATGCTGGTGCCTGCTCTTGGACTTCCCAGCCTCCAGAACTGTGAGCCAGATAAATTTGTATTGCTTATACCCAGTCTCATTTATTCTGTTATAGCAACACAAAATGGACTAAGATATACAACAGACTGGGATTTCATAAAAGAGTAAATGCAAATGTCCTATGAACAAAAACGATGTACTTCACTGATAATCAGGCAAATAACAAAAATCATATAACACTTGGCATTGTATTATCACTTCACACTATCAGGTTGGCAATTCTAAGTTTTGATGAAGATAGAGAAAAGAAACAAGCAATGCCCTTTGACCAGTGGTTAGAGATTAAAGTAACACAACCTCTTGGGAAACATTTTGACATGACCCAAGTTTTGTTTATTCTAAGATCCAACAATTCCACTTCTTGGTATAAACCCTGGAGAAACTCTTGCACAGGAAACATAATTCAAGAATGTATACACAGCATTGTCACGCTCGTGAAACTATGGAAACAACCCAGATGTTTATCAACAGTAGAATGAATCAGTAAATGTGGTATATTCACAACTGAACATTATATCAATGTATATAACCTCAAAGAATAAGGAACCTCAAAGAATAAGGTAAAGTTAAGAAGAAAGAGAAGACTACGTGCAGGATGATTCCAGTTATACAGAGTTAGGCAAAACTAAATGTATTACTTGGGAATAATTACACAGTACAACTACCAAGAAAAGCAATGAAATTATTCACACAAAAATACAGGCTGGTTGATACCTCCAGGTGAGGTGGGAGAGTGTGCAGTCAAGCAGGGGCACCCAGAGGATTCCTAAGTACCACTAATGTTGTTTCCCAACCATACTGGTAGTTACATTGATGTTTATTTTATTCTTCTTCTTTACACTAGCCATATGTTTGATATATTATTTTGTGCATATGATGTGTTTTCTGATTTTTAATACAAGAAATAGGCATATTTTGCTTTAAGCCATTGTGATGTTAAAACTAAAGGTCTCACAGGCCAGAGGTCCAAGCAGCTTAGTGTGGAATAATAAAACAGAAACAGGTAAACAAACATATTAGGTGTCCTCCACGTTCACAAGGCTTGAGGTAGATAAAATAATAAGGCCATGTGCTTTGCAGTAAATGCAATATCTCTGCAAAGTATTGCAATCCATAGTTCACTGACCCTCGCTATAGGCATGATTATTACGCTCTCTTCATGCGTAGCGTAAACTGGCCCCCAATTCAGGCAGATTCAAATGGACAAACCAGTGAAATGGAAGCCTGCAGTATTCTTTAAAAAAAAAAAAGACTAATAAAGACATAAAGGCTTTTTCTCTACAACAGTGAGCACATTTTGCATTGCGTTAACCTGCTGACACTATTTGTAACGGCATAGAAAGGTCACTAAAGCCTAAATCCGCTCAGCAAGATCCGCTACCACGATCTTCTAAAAAACACGAGCTTTATTAAATATCAGCTCTCATCTTATTTCCAAGAAGGCAATCCAAAGGTTATGGTGGGCTCAGGTGTGAGGAGCGTGGCTATTATTGCATCTTGCATTTGCATAGCATCTGCCTTCAGAATCATTCAGCACGTCTCCTTTACAGACTCACATTAATCGGCGATCTATCCTGGTAACACGGGGATGGGATAAGCTGGGATTCCCTGCTTTTTTGTAAATAGGGAAACTAAAGTCAGACAAGAAGACAAGGTATTTTTAGTAATGAGATTAATTCTCTCCCTGGTTAAAGCAGTAACTCCAAAGGATGTCAGCCTCTATGAACACAGGCCTTGGCATAGTTTTACATGGAGTGGAAGAAATGAGAGGGTCCAACATCAACAGGCTTGGGGGCTTTGCAACCTTCCAGATTACCCCATGGGTGAGCCCCTTAGCACAGCATCAGGTACATGGGAAAGCTACCTCCTGATTTCACTCCTGCCTCTATGTGATGCCCTGGTTTTACTGGGAGGATTTACTTGGGGTAATGAATATCCAACTTCCACTAAAGAACCAATTCACTCTGATTTGATTTTTTTAAAAAGTGAAGTGATTCACAAACTTCAAATCAAGAGAAAACTACGAGCTGGTTTTGTTTCTGTTTTGCTTGTTGAGATGCAAAGAGGAGACATGTTGTAGTCACCCTGGTCCCATTTCTTGAGCTTTCCATTTCAGCTTCTGCTGTCTCAGTCTCTTCATGTCTCCCAATTCCAGACCAAAGAAACTGCTGCGTTCAGCTCATATTTTGTGGCAGGTCCATTAGAGTCACACGCTGAGGGCATTGTCTGGACTGTGGGCTACCCCTTCTCCAGCAGGGCCATGGTGAGAGGAGATGAGGAGGGGATGGCACTTACAAAATCCAGCTGTGGTTGGATTGTGGTCTGTGGGTGGCTGGCTCTCCCTTAGGTGGAGTTTGGGAGAGGGGGAGTGGGCAGAAATAAAGTTTCTTGTTTAATTCACGTTTTAATGATATTTACTACTTAATGAGAAAAAGCCTCTGCATATACTAACATGTACATAAATTCAACATAATAAGCCTTGAAAATAGAACCGCTAGATTACCTCAAAAACAGTTTTAGAAAATGAAATGCAGCAGTTTAAACGGGGTCAACATAAACAAGTGAAATGATCTTTTTCGAAGTGCTGTGACATGTTACGACTCTCTTTGCCTAGGCGCTTTATCCAGAATTTTTTTTCCTATGACTGTTTCTATGTTTAAATTACTTAACAAGAAGCGACTTCGTGGCTGTGGGAGAAAACGCAAAAATAATCACCTGGCCTGGCAGGGAGGGGCTCTGGTAATAACTCACTTCCTTCTCCCACCAGAAGGAAAGTAGAGCCAAGGGAGACTGGGTGATGTGTGCAAAATTGTAAGCACTTTATCAGGTGAGAATATTTCCTGCAGAAGCCTTTGGCTAAAGTAATAAAATTCTAGCCTGGCTGCTCACGGCCAGGAACATGCAGATGGAAACCCCAGGCCAGGGCTCCGTAGAAAGAGCTAATATTTGACCTCCCACTCTGAGATGTGGAGGGCAGAATCCTTTGCCCTGCAGTAGAATTCTCTGCTCAACCTCATTCCCCTGGCTGTCTCCTGAGAACGGCCTTCCTGCCCTTGCCTCTCTCAAGCCTCTGGGCCTGTCCTTCCAGTGGTCGTCTTTCTGATCCCCATGCCTTTGTGACTCACCTCCAAACTGCCCCCAGGTATCAGCTGGCTCCATCTCCCTGGAGTGTCTGCAACACTCAGATGATCCCAGGCATACCAGTGAAATGGGTTAGTATCTCTGATTCCTTAATATAAAAATGCTAATGTGGAAACCAAATGAGAAAAAGATCAAACACTTAATGCCAAAAGGGAATTCATGAATTCCTGTCTATTTTCTTATTTATATTCGAGTCATTACCATAAATTACAACCACTCTCTCCCCCAATCCCCGCCCACTTGGGGCATTTCTCCATCACAGGATCCTCATTATTTGCAGCTCTGTCTTCATTATCATCTCAGGGAAAAAGAATAAAGGGAAACGAAGCTCACACAACTCCCATTCCCCCCTGTTCTCATCCTGTCCTAACTTAGTGAATGGAAATACGTGGCCTTCATGCTCCAGTCCTTCCTTCTGCACCAGGGCAGACATCACCAGTAAATCACAGAACTCTCCGAGCCCGGACATAGCTTCTCAGTACTTCTCATCATAGTGCTGCATGTGTCAGGGGCAACTGAACAGAAATACCTCGCAAGATGAAACCTACTTGTCATCTCCCACCAACAACAGTCCTGCCAGATCCAGAGAATGCCAGCTCTCCATAGGTTCTTTTCGGATGTTCTCTTTCTCGTTTTTTTTTTTTTTTTCTTAGAAAGGTCAAGAAGATATAGAAGAAGAACATGCCTCTCACTCAGGCTGCCATTTTCGGAAATCATACTTGGAACAAAAGTGATAGGTGTTGTACTTTTAAGGCACATGACAGTCAGGTCATTACAAACAAACAAGGGGGAAACAGCCCCTTGTCACATGCTTTGCTAAACTTCCATCCTCATTCCTGCAGTTCCAATCATATCACAGTGTCCAGAAGATTGGGGGTAAAATCCAAGGAAGGAAGCTGACCCAGGAGTAAAGTCAGACCGTGAGAACCAGGGTCAGAAAGGCAGATAGAGAACTGTGCAAGGAAGTATGGATGACTCATCATTATCAGAATCACTCCAGGAAATTTCATTTTTGAGGTGAACAAAAATATTGTCTTGAATGCTTCCTACCTCCCTGACACCCACTAGAACCTATTCTGGGTATCCTGGGTCCTCCTGACTGGACCCCAGGCCCTTTCCAAATTCCTGCTTGTGTTTAATAAGCACCTATTCTACGTTAACCACTTTTTGTAAAGCACTGTGTGTATAGAAAACATATGGGCCGGGCGCGGTGGCTCAAGCCTGTAATCCCAGCACTTTGGGAGGCCGAGACGGGCGGATCATGAGGTCAGGAGATCGAGACCATCCTGGCTAACATGGTGAAACCCCGTCTCTACTAAAAAAAAAAAAAAAATACAAAAAACTAGCCGGGCGAGGTGGCGGGCGCCTATGGTCCCAGCTACTCGGGAGGCTGAGGCAGGAGAATGGCGTAAACCCGGGAGGCGGAGCTTGCAGTGAGCTGAGATCCGGCCACTGCACTCCAGCCTGGGCGACAGAGCGAGACTCCATGTCAAAAAAAAAAAAAAAAAAAAGAAAACATATGAGGCAGAGGACCTGTAACCGGGCCACAGATGTAAGATGTTCAAGATAGTCGATGATTGAGGGCCCAGGTAAGCGGCTCTGGGATGAGCTCCTGGGAGTCCAGGGAGGCAGAACCTTATGGTGACTGGAGACTATAGCGGCTATGAATGGCGACAAGAAGTGGTTGTATTTCTGTTAGGCTTTTAGGAGGTGAAAAGCCAAGATCTTAGCACCAGTTCTGCCACAGACCAGCAATTAACGTTATCTCTCTGGGTTTTCTCAGCTGTTACACAAGGGAAATAAACTAGATCAGGAACCAGCATGACCTGAGGGTGAAATCCAACCCAATGCCAGTTTTTGTAAATAAAGTTTTATTGGAACATAGCCATATTTGCTTCTTTATCTAAGTCTGCTTTCACACTACCAAGACAAAGGTGAGCAGTTGTGACAATAACTGTATGTCCCACAAGTCCTAAAATATTTACTATCTGGCCCTTTGCAAAAAAAAATTGGCATCCTCTGCACCATATCAAAAACTCCCAAGATCCAATGTTTACATGAATCTGACACGTAACATACACCAGTAAAGTAGGGAAGATATAAGAAAAATCACTGAATCCTCTTGGTCTAGTTTTCATCTTCTCAGTTTTGAGTAGAAACATTGCATACAGAGGGCTATTTCTCCACTGGAAGAAAAGCACAATTTAAAAACAATGCAACTGGCCCTCATTCTCTGTGTGGGGTGGGATCTGTGGCAAACCAGGCAGGACACCCGTGCCCTGCCTGAGGGAAGCCCCCACTCAGCTGCAAGAAAATACGGGCCCACTATTGCCTGCTTCTGCATGTTTTCTACAGAAGCTACAAGTGCAGATTTTTATGTGACATCTTTCCACTTAAAAAAATAATTTTCAGTCTAGGAACAAGCCAAGCTCTCTGCACAACACCCTTGCCTTGTGACGGCCACTTTTTGACCTTGGGATCAACAGGTTGCTGATTGGCTGGATCTGTGTTAGTGGCCTTTCTAGGGAAGAGCCCTTCAGAAGACAGGGAAGAACAGGAGAACGAAGGCCTCCCAAAGGGAAAGCACTGAGAAGGATGGAGGGAGCTGTTAGGAGGAACGAGTAGGGGAGGAGGACACTCGAGTGAGGCAGGAGGGAAAGGGAGTCATCTTGGGAGGGGCTCCACTTCTAGATGGAAGCAGGAGGTAGGGTCTGGATTACTCAGAGGATGAAACGGTGTTTTGAGATCAAATTTTATGGTGGAGTTACCTAAAGTATTGGGGAAAAAGACTGCCGAAGGATGATCAAAGTTTCCCATTTCCCTGGGACTGAGCCATTTCTTTGGTCACTGGACATTCAATGATCAAACTGGGACAGTTCTGGGACAATGGACATTTGGTCAGCCTTGTAGAGATAAGATGAGCTTTCAGAAGGCTACCTCAGTAGTCCAGAAAGAAGGTAACAAGATTCCTGAGCTAAGGATATCCCATTCTGTTCTGATGGAAAACTCCTTGTTAAAGTATCCATAAAAAAGAACGGCCTGCTTTGTTTTGTTCCAGGTGCATTTTACCCATAGCCTCTGGCTGCAAAACCTTACCCCAGTGGACTGATTCAGTGGCAGGAACATAACCACATGGGCTGGCCAGTGGAGAAGCTATTGGGTAGGAGCCATCGGGTGCAGGAAGGAAAGCTTGCCGCCACTAATACTAATAAAGGCTCCCATGGAGGGTACCTGCTGTAGCCTGTTACTTCACTTAATATTTATAAGGACCCATACAATGCAAGAATTGTTTTCACCCCATTTAGCAAGTGAAGCAGCTGAAAAGGTTGAGTAATTTGTCTGTTGTCATCTGGCAACAAACGTGGGAGCCAGAATGTAAATCAAGCATCATTCCAACCTCCATTCCCCAGCACGCCTCACCTCTCCCCACTCCACAGTCCTCGCCTCCTCTGTCCTTTTGGGGGCTCTGACCATAAGCACAGAATCCCACCTCCTGGGAATTCAATGAGCTGCCTCAGACAAGACACATCAACCACCAGAAAGGAGCCAGTAGCCTGAAGGGAATTCAGAGGAGAGCCACATGAATAATTAAGAGCCTAGAAGGATTGATCTGTCAGGGAAGATTAGAAGAATACAGTATGTGTAGTTTGACTAAGCTGAGACCGAAGGAGGAGGCATCTGAGAGCGGGGAGAGGCTAGAGTGCAGAGTCCTTGCAGAATGGGTGGGCTGTCCCATGTTATAACGTGAGGAAGCAAAGCTGGGAAGAAGACATGAGAAACATTAAGTGCAAAGGGAAGGCTGAAGAATGACCTCCCAAGGAACAAATTTCCCCCCAGAATCCACAGAGAAGTCAATCTAGTTCCTCTAGAACTAGAACATTTATAACTTCGTGTAGGAGCCCTACACAAAGGTATAAAAACCCAATAGCTCTATTTTCCCTCTTTCCATGTGGAATGTATTTCCTTAGCAAAATAATAAATTCCAGTTCCTTACCATATCTCTCCAGACCCAGGTCTTCCCCAGGTCTCTGACCTCTGACATTAAACTGCTTTATTCTGTAACAGTCAACTCTCAATTACCCAGGAGAGAGAAGGCTTGGAGGTGTGATGGGCTGATCTGAGCACTGACTTTGCCATGTTCTGCACCAAGCATTGCATAAACATCTCATCCTGTATTCACTTGCCCAAGGTCACATGAGTGGTTTAGACAGTCTGCAATTTTTTAAAAATTCCAAGCCCCACTCTATACTTAATTGTTTCTTAAGGCAATTTAGCATCAGTTCTGCCACAAACTAGCAATTGATGTTATCTCTCCGGGTTTTCTCATCTGTAAAGTGAGGGAAATAAGCACTTGGCCAAAAACTGGGTCTGTAGTGGCAACCAAGGCAGAGTTGGCCCTTACTTTCATGGCATGTATAATCCAGTGAGGAAGATGGACATTAAAGTAATACTTACACAGGTCATTGATGTAAAATGGTGAAAGTAAATAATGCAATGTTTATGATGATATAAAACAAGAAGACAGCTCCATCTAAGGAGACAGAAGGACTTCTCCTCCAAGGAAAGTTAAGAAACTAAGGCCAGAATGTTAGGTAGGAGGGGAGGTGTTATGCACTGAAGAATTAACATGACCTAAAGAGAGATCTCACCTTTTCCCTTTGCTACTGGGAGGTGACTTCTAGGGCCCCTGGAATGTCATGTTTCATAAGTGTATCTGTTTGCCTGAGAATTTGGGTCAAGAAATGGTCTAGCAATGTGATTTACAATGGGATCTTTGGGCCATGTTGTATTAGTTATCTAATCTCCAGGAGGGATGGAGAATAAAGGTCAGCCAGGTGAGAGGTCTCACATTCTGCTCATGTGACCAAGCCCCCTGTAAAAACTCTAGATAGGAAAGCTCAAGTGCGATTCCCTGGTTGACATATTGTCACTCATAAACACCAGGAAAGTAACATTGTCCTGACTTCATGGAGAGGGCATGGGAGCCTCATATTTTGTACTTTCCCAGGTATTCACTCTATGTGCTTCTTTTCTTGACTGCCATTAATCTGTATCCTTCCCCTGTAATAAACTCTAACCATGGACATAATAGATGTTACTGAGTTCTGTGAGTCCCTCTACAAACTAATGAACCTGAGGGTGGTTTTGAGAACCCCTCAAACTTGCAATTGGTGTCAGAAGTGGGATGGTCTCCTGGGGGACTGTCCCTTTAAACTCTCACAGGTGCTGATAGAGGAAACGTCTCCTAGGCAGAGGGCAGGGTGTCAGACAGATGCCTCTATTTTACTTTTGACATTACACCTCTTTTCTCTTAATAGAAATAACTGTTTGCTGAATATACCCCAAACTCATTCTCTTTTATTCAATTGACTAAATATTGGCCATTACAAAAAACACTCTGCATCTAATGATTTCTGTTGGATTTTTTTTCATTTGCATTATCTTCTTTCTATAATCTCAAGCCCTATTCATAAAACTATGTTCCATATATAGTTCTTCTTTTTCTATAAGAAAACATGTTTTCCAATGTCATGGAAGGCTTCAGAAATGCTAAATTCACAAAGTACCAGAAAAGATTCATGGGCAGTAAAATTTGACACTGCAATTCAAGAAGGGGAAATTGAGCCTGTTATTTTTTTCAAAGGTAAATAGAAATTGCCTTAAGAGTAGGCTGTATAACCCTAGATGGTTGGGTGCAGTTTGGAGGAATTTAGTGAGCCGGAGAGTTGCGTGGTCCAGGGACACCAGATAGAAAGGGATTGAGAGAGGAAAGTCATTCCTAGGGAGTTTTTCAGACAAATCTGGGGACAGAAAACTCTGAAACCATCACCTCAAAGTCCAAATAGCCATGGAATAAACTCCATCGTAATGGAAAGGGTTTGATTTTTGTACAGTGCATTTGAGGGTCATTCTTCTTAAGTCCCTTTGTGGATGTCTCATTTTCTCCAATCCTGTCCTTAAATGCCAGTTTCCCTCCAGGGTTCCTTTCTCTACCCAAATGCCTGAAGCCAATTCTAAGACATCACAAATATTGACCACTAGAGGCTGATCTAGTTGGTTTGGAGAAAAAGTACAAGTTGTTGTAACTGTTAAGAACCAAACTTAAATGTCAAGCAGGGCCAAACTGGACTCAGCAAAAGAGCTACACAGTAAAACACATTGCCTCCATATAATGTATCGATTCAGGTCTTCTCTTCGTATTAAAGGAACTTTGTTCAAAAATAGCATCATGGTTAAAAGTATGGTCTCTGGAGTCAGACTCCAGATTCCAACTTTGCCACGAACCAGCTATGCCACTTTGAGCAAGTTACTAAACTTCTCTTCACTTCAACTTCCTTCAATACACAATGGAAATAAATACGTTTTTATGAGGATTAAATCAGCTAGCACATATGGACTTCTTAGAATAGTGCCTAGCACATAATAATTGCACTAAAGATAGAGAATGGTAGGCCAAAGGCACCATTTTCTATACAGTCAGAGGCTGGAGTCATTTTAGTGTCCAAATATACAGCACAACAGTTCAAATCCTAATTCCAAAAGTTAATACTAGGATATCTCATTAGATGGGCAGGAACTGTATACTTGTACATCCTGACTGCTGATGGTCAGGTGGTCACCAGCCAAGAACATTGTCCATAGGGACAGAACTTGGTTAGGAGTTAAGCCCTATATCAAGGCAGAGGTCCAGAGAGAGGGACTCTCAAAAGCAGCATTAGACAGCAGGACTCTTCAGAAAAAAATGACTTTGATCTTGAAGGAGCAAGGGGTAGGGAAATAAGACATTGAAAAGAAGGGTATCTCAGGCAAGAATCCTATTATTCAAACAATGTCAATGCAAGGTGCCAAAACTTGCCCTATGGCAGCAGATCCTGACCTCAGCTGCATGGTGGAATTCCTTAGACAGCTTTTGAAAAACGCCAATGCCCACACTCCATTTCAAGGCAACCCAATCAGAATCTGAGTATTGGCAATTTTTAGAAAGCCTCCTCATGCCCCTTAACCCCGCGATTCTAATGGGCAACCAGGGTTGAGAACCACAGCTCTGGAGTCGACCCGACTGCTTCTCAAATTTTAACATGCACAGGAATCACCAGGGGTCCTTGCTGAAATGCAGGCTCTGATTGAATGGGTCAAGGGTGAGACCCAAGATTCTGCATTTCCCACAAACTCGCTGGTGATGCCACCGCCACTGGTCAGTGGGCAGTGGGCTCTAGGGCCTGGCAGCACAGGCAGTGTTTGGGGAGAAGCCCAAAGTGGGTGCTAAATAAGTATAATTTAGTTACCAAGTCCTTGGATTGGAGAATGTGTTCAATCCTAAGCCCTGCTGGACAAGAAGGATGGAAAATCCATCAGGCTTTTCTCATGCCCTGGGGTAGGCAGAAGATTACACATATGGGCAGTTGGTGAATTCAGCTGTGCAGGACTGGGGAAGCAGGGGACAGGGGCTGACACAGGCAGCATTTATAGCCAGGATGAAGGGGTCTAAGACTTCAAAGTAAAAAGAGGTAGAGGAGTTAGGGGAGTCTGGTATATGACAGCAGTAGCTTTTCCCCCCTCTTCATTCCCCCTTACTTCTCACCCTTGGCAACCATCATTCTGATTTCTGTCTTTATTGTTTATTATTATTATGGTTTATTATTCTCTGTAATAATACATTCTAGTTCCTCTTATAAGTAGAACCATACACTATTTGTCCTTTTGTGTCTGGCTTATTTCCCTAAGCATAATGCCGTCAAGGTTCATCCACGTTGTAGCACATGTAAGAGTTGTCTTTCTTTTTAAGGTTGAATAATATTCCATCTTACATATGCAGCACATCTTTTTTTATCCATTTATCCACTCATAGACACTTGAGTTGCTTCCACCTTTTGGCCACTATGAATAATGTTGATATGAACATGGATATAAAAATATCTCAATACCCTGCTTTCAATTCTGCTGGCTATATACCCAGAAGTGGAACTGCTGGATCGTATGGTAATTCTATTTTTGAATTTTTGAGGAACTGCCATACCATTTTCCAAATAGCAGCTGCACCATGCTACATTCTCACCAATAGTGCGCAAGGACTCCAGCTTCCTCAGATCCTTGCCAATACCTGCTATTTTCTGTGGATTCCTGTTATCATTGCCATTCTGATGGGTGTGAAGTGGCATCTCATTTTGGCTTTGATTTGCATTTCCCTAATGATGGGTGATGTTGAGAGCAGCCGTTTTGGTGAAAATGGAAACATCTCACTCTTGGCTTTATAGGCAGCATCTCCTGATTTCTTGCTTCATCATATGCTTGCTCATGTTACATGCCCAGTCAGATGAATGCTAGTCTTAGTCCCAATCTAGGTTAAAGAATGCTTGGATCAAGGAGGTGCCATTTCTCTCCCGTGGCCTGGGAGCACAGAATCTGGCCAAGCTCATGGTGACTTCTCTGTTCATTGATACTGTAAAAGGGACTATGTCCCACCAGATCTCCCCCTCAATCATGCTACCATTTTAAAACTGTCTGCCTGAGGGCTCTGGGGCCAGGCAATGGGAAAACTTTCTTTCCCCACAGAGCATATTACAAGTACCAAATCAGAAGTGCTGGAGAATGAATGGCCCCAGAACTCATTCCACCAGTGGTGATGGGAAGCTGGTGGATAAATATCCCGGCTCCATCTCCCTTGAGCTGGGATAACTCTGAAGTGTGTTCTGGGCTGTTTCCCAGAGTGGCCTGAATGTATGGCAGATGCTCACAGTGGAAACGGGTTTGATAAAGCCTCCCTTTTCTGTTTCCCTGCATTGCTTCCCCACTTCCATACAAGTGTTTGCTGGGATCGCTGCCTTAATAAACAGCCTGAGCTTGAATCCTCACCTTAGGGTCCGCTTCTGTGGGAAACCAACTCAATACAGATAATATTATGCCTCTTTGAGCTACCAATACCTGTGACCAGCGTGTGTTCTGTCTTGGTCAGTGTGAAGAGCAGTTAGTGAAAGATTTTTAGTTCCACAGAAATCCTCAGGGGAACCCGTGCTTTTTCCTTGAGCTATTTACCAGGTTCCATTATTCACATTTTCCCAAAACACAGGTGTGCCTAAGGGAGATTGCTGTGTCCCATATCCTCACTGCTAGTTACAAAATACACTAAAGGTAGCATACTGCATACAGGATATTGCTGAAAAAAAAATGAATACATTATATATCTAAGAAATACAGTTTGTACTCTCTCTCATTAAATATACTTGTGTCCCCAGTATAACAATGCAACATATATTGGAATCCACAAAGCTCTCATGCCAAGGAAACATCTTTGAAGAGTTTAATGCTGGTAATAAAATAATACACTTGCTAATCAAGGCAATCTTTAATGCCAGATGGTGTCTCTGTTGGGCTCTTCTTGGTGGTTTTCTATACCTCCATAAACCTGATTCTTGACTGTTCTATAGAGATTGAGACTCTATATTCTCTTATAAACATATATGCACACATATGTTCATTACAGCACTCTTCACAATAGCAAAGACATGGAATCAACCTAAATGCCTGTCAATGACAGACTGGATAAAGAAAATGTGGTACATACACACCAGGGAATACTATGCAGTCATAAAAAAGAAAGAGATCATGTCCTTTGCAGGGACATGAATGGAGCTAGAAGTCATTATCCTCAGCAAATGGAGGAACAGAAAATCAAATACTGCATATTCTCACTTATAAGTGGGGGCTGAATTATGAGAACACATGGACACATAGGGAGAAACAAAACACATTGGGACCTATTGGAGGATGGGGGTGGGAGGAAGGAGAGCATCAGGAAGAATAGCTAATGGATGCTAAGGTTTAATACCTAGGTGATGGGATGATCTGTGCAGCAAACCACCATGGCACACATTTATATAACAAACAGGTACATCCTGCACATGTACCCCTGAACTTTTAAAATAAAATACAAGTTAGAAATTTAAAATGGGGAAATCTCTTTTAAAAAGAAAGAAATTCTCGGTTCACACAACTGTTAGACAAGAAACATAAAAGTTTCTCCTGTAGGAAATTATACACATGTTTTAAAGCAGAAGAGTAAAAATTCATATTAGCCAAGTTCAAAATGGAAAAGAGGAAGGAACGGTGAAATGCCTGTTCCCAACACAAAGAGGTCATCAGAACTATCATCGTGGGAAAGTAAAAGTTTACCCAAGAGAAGCCCACAGATGTTCCAAAATGGAGCCAGAAATAGTAACCAGATAATGCTTGTAATACAGCAAACAGCTGAGCAAACTGAGATGACACACAATCTTTTTAATGCTCGTTTCAAGGTTAAGGACATTATACTAGCAGGTCCTAAGCAACTCTGAATTTCAATATATGAAAAACAGAGGCTCTCCCCACCAGGCATCTGCTCATTTTCTCCATGGAAAAGAGTTTTGGGAGTCTGTTCTGATATTTTATGAAGTTCATTGTTTGATCCTATGCCCCTGTAAGGGGAATGCACTAGTTATAAAAAAGAAGAAAGGTGGAGGTAATGACTTAGTGGACATTCAGTGGAGGTTTCTCTGTTTAAGGGGTAATGGTTGAAAATTTTATTTTAAATATCTCCAGCTCCTGAAAAGGTAAAATGATTTGTCCAGGATTTTAAAGCCATGATTTTACTTTATATATTTGAATCTCTGAACCTAAAGCAATTTTAGTATGTATTGGGAGGATGGGGAGAGAAGGCAGAGGAACCAAGGATCCTTATAAAGGATCCTATAAGAATCCTTTATAGGATTCTTCATAATCCTGTAAGAATCCTTTGTAGGATTCTTCATAATCCTATAAAGAAAACATTTTTAGCTTCCAATAAGACCACACTCCTACTCCTAACATAGGAACCAGGAAAATGCAAAACATGTGAAATGCAACCGTGTTGATGACAGGCAAATGCTTCTGCTGTTTACAAATCCATTCACATTTATTAGCCATGAATATTGCTTATTAATTTTCTTTGATTCATAGTTTCTGACTTCTGATACTTTTTTTGAGAAAACATTTGCATTCATTTGTCACTAGAAACAAAATATGCATTAGTAAAGCTAACTAATTTAGAATCCAAGAATGAATTCAAGAAAAGTATACAGAGAAGAAAATTGACACTGCAGGAGGGATCAGGGTCTTGCACGAAGCCCTGTTAGCCAATCAGGGAGAAAGTCCACAAGTGAGAAATCACTCCCCCCCAAAATTAGCCATCAAAAAAAAAAAAAAAGAAAAAAAAAAGAGGATGAGCACATGACAGATCTTATTTGTCCTGGCTTGAGGTTGTCATTAGTGACATTCACACAGCATGTTTGAAATCTATCTTGAAGAGCAAATGCTAAGCCTGTTTATTCTCTTTTTAATTCCACACCATCCAGAGCCAGAACTACAAGCCCAAACTCTGTCCCTCTGATTGGAGCATTTCTCTCACCTGCTACACATGTTCAGCTAACTGCAGAAGGAAACCTACAGGTAAGAACAAAGTGGTCCTTCCTAGGGTGACAACTTGTGTGATAGGAATAGTCCAACTCCACTGGGGAGCTTTCAGAAATAAGAAGAGATTGGGAAGCCCCAGACAGTTTCTGTCCAGTTACATTTATTTACTTTTTCAAGCATCCCCTCTCACCGAGCTCCACGGAAGATACAGGAATTGGTCTTAAAGAGGTCATGAGTTACAGGCACACCTGAGAGAAAGAGATGTTTGTTTTCACCTTAGAACTGACTCAAGCCCTGGGTCCTAGTGCTTTACTGGGGTCCTTACTTCAATTTCTCACTCTCTACCTTCTCATTCTTTTCCTTTCTCCACTGGTTTCATTATGAGATGAGTTGTTGAAGGTTGGTGGCAAAATCTGTGTGGCAAATATGCTAAGGTACATAGATACAGCTTCTCGCTGCTGAATCAACAACTATAATACAGGGAAATACTAATTTTCAGGGCTCGGAAGCTCAGTCTTTCAAACAAAGGAGGACTTGCTCAATGAAGTTTCATTTCTAATCCTTTAGCTATAGTCAAATGAAGCCATTTTTGAAGAGCATTTCAAAACCTATTGATGGCCAAATTGCACTATTGATTGATACCAACTGTAAACTCGCGACTCTTCATCCACATCCCTTTAATTGGTCTCAAATGACACTGTTTTAAATGACTTTGGGAAGTGAAGGGGAAGAAATGTGCCAAAGATAATTTGCACAAAGAAAATTTACATCTCGTCTTTGTTTCATTTTTCTGGCATAGATACTGACTACCAATTTATCATTATTTTTTTTCTTGAGGAAAGTAGTGAGAATAAGAACAGCAGTCTGGATTTTTCTTGTTCTGTTTCCATAATTAGAAAAATAGACTAAAATTATGCAGGAGCAGATTGAGGGAAAAATACAACCTGCTTTCCTATGATATAGTGAACTCTTTTTTAAATTCAAAGATCTCCCCTCCCTCCTCTGGCCCCCATACACATCTTTTTATCTCTGAGTAGCTACTGTGCCTCTTTTAAGTTTATTTGCAGGTTTAATAACAAGAGCATTCTTCAAAAAACTTTAAGCCATGAAGTGTATTCATGATCATACCACTATTTGTTTGAAAACAATGTGCTAACACCCTGCTATTTTCCCGGTGGACCCAGGCAATAAAAACTAGCACCCCATAATCACAAGGTACTTACAAAATCAGGTTGGGCTTGAAGAAACTAGTCAAATTGTCTTCGCATAAGTTGAAAATGTGACCTACCAAATAACCCATTGGTTAGTTATCCTACAAGGCACAGCTAATATGGGGAACAACTATGAAAATTCATTCAGTGCATGTATTTTTAAATGTACCTGAAGAGTTATTCAAAGATTCAGTGGTATTTCCACTTTGACACCTGCCTTTTCTTCCATCTCCTTTTTTGTTGAAAAAATAAAAAGCACTTTATGCAAGCCTAGATTTAAACCACAGTCAGCTCAGAGATAAATATGTTAGGGGACAGAGTATTTCTCAACATGCAATCACTTGCAACAGCAGTGCCTGTTAAAAATCATACATGTAGACTGGGCATGGTGGCTCACGTCTGTAATTCCAGCTATGCAGGAGACCAAGGTAAGGGGATCACTTGAGCTCAGGAATTTAAGATTAGCTTGGGCAACATAGTGAGACCTCATCTCTACAAAAATTTTAAAAATTAGCTGGGTATAATGGCTCACATCTGTAATCCCAGCTACTCAGGTGGCTGAGGCAGGACAATCACTCGAGCCAAGGAGGTCAAGGCTGCAGGGAGCCGTCATCATGCCACTGCACTCCAGCCTGGGCCACAGAGAGGGAGATCCTGTCGCAAAAACAAAAACAAAACAAAACAAACAACAACAACAAAACCATATAGAGCCATCAAAGACTCAGAGAATTAGAACCTCAGAGGTTAAGGCTCTGAAACATGGATTTTATATAAACTTCCAAGGCAGTTCTGGGTCCATTTAAGTTCTGAGAACCCCCGAGGTAGCCACCAGTCATTAAGGCTTCACTGAGCAACATTCGAACCCCAGCCTCCAGGGCCACCTCCTGCCTCCGTATCTAGCAGTGGGTCCAGTGTTTTCACCGCTCAGTCTCCGTATGTCTCCCTGAAGACTTGTGGTCATTTCCTAACCAATCAGCCCACGACCATCTCCTCTTCCCAACGTACTCTTCTTATCATATAACTCCCTCTCAAGAATCTGTCATGAATCCTCATGTCCTTCCTCTTTCCAAACCTATTCTTCAGCTTTAAATGTAAAGGCTAAAAGAAAATCCCTTTTGGCCTGAGTCCCTCCCCATCCCCTGCACCCTCCCTGCATTCCCTCCTTCTGAACCCCTAGCAGGACTGGCCTTTCTTCCAGCACGTGTGATGTCCTTCGCCCTCGTGCATCTCAGTGCTGGGGTGCTGCTCTCCCAGCTTCTCCAACCCTATGAGTTGAACCCCAGTGCATCTTCGAGGATCCTACCTTGGAGATGGCCTTGTCTCCCCAGCTGGCTGGGATCTGCCTTGTCTTTGGCCCTCTGCAGCATTTTGTTTTGCCTTCTCTTGAGCTCTCGCCTTACTGGGTTTTGTTGTTCATTTTTTTTACACACTCAATTTGCCCTTCACTGCCCTTCAACTTGCCCACATCTTAACTCCCTAAATGAAGGAGCTCTCCTGGTTGGCTTTTCACTCCTCTCCAGCAACTAATGATACAGGAACTAGAAAGAAATTATTTAGGCAGATAATGAGAGTCACAGAGTCATTGGCAGAATTTCCCTTTTAACAAAAAGCAGCCCCAAAGTAATTTCTTTTCTAACAAAGAGCAGCCTGAAAAATTGAGCTGCAAACACAGATGAGCAAGCTGAAAGCTTGCACGGGTGAATGCCGGCAGCTGGGCCAATAGGAAAACGGCTACCTGGAAGACAGGTATGTTCAACATGGAGGCTCTATCCTCCCTTTTCTTTGTCACCAAGTGTACAGTAAAGAAATAGGTACACGGCAGGCCGGGTAGCGAACGCATCTGCATAATAAACGATTAGGGTGGGGGCTACCAGAAATTTGTGCGCTATGCAAACAGCACACCTAGCTCTAACCAGGTTTTTGTGCCCTATGCAAACAGCACACCTTGTCCAACCAATCTTATGTGTTCTATGTAAATCAGACCCCGCCTCCTAAAGCTCAGCTATAAAACCCTTGCATTTCACCATGGACCAGAAACCCGTTCAGGACCTCTCTTCTCTGCAGGAGAGAGCTCTTCTCTTTTCTTTCCCTGTTAAACTTTCTCCTCTTAAGCTCACTCCTTATGTGTCTATGTCTTAGTTTTCTGTGGCTGTGAGACAACAAATCTTGAGTATTTACCCCAGATGAAGGACACCGCTTCACTAGCATGGGGTTCAAACATAGCAGACCCTCAACGAGGGCTTACTAGATTGTTTCATAGACTCTCCTGTCACCTTCTTCACATGTCACCAAGGTGGTGGTTCCTGGCTTGGAAACTCCTCTTGCATCCCTCTGTGTGTCCATGGCCACCAGTGCACCAGCAACAGAGCCCTCTGTGGTCCCACACTTGGAATCCCACACAAGCCTCCCCACCTGTCTTCTGAATTTCCACGTCCTCCTTCCCCCACCACTGCAGTCCCTAATTGAAGAAGAGCTTCTTGAACATCTCCCTGAGTCCTGGAAAACAGCTCTCTCGACCTTTGTAGAACTGACAAATTTAGATAAATTCACAAAGCTTTGGAACATAAGGGTCACATTTTCTAAGAAAGTTTCAATGCCAATTCAACTGACTGAGTGTGAGATCCCAGAACATGAGCCATCTGGTTCTACAGGACCATGCTGCATACACTACACATCCCCTCTCCCCGCAAATGCCCTTTCCAGTATGTCCAATTCATTTTATATTATTTCTTATATGTTTCCTACCAAGTAAGGCCTTCTGCTACATGGTACCCCCCACCTTCCCACCTACACTCATTTCTGCCATCTCTCACACTCTCTCACCCCTCTCCGTCTTTGCTTACCCTCCAGTTCATGCCTTACTCAGTTCCAGGTGGTCATGGCAGCCACGTCTTGCTCTCCAGGGCTATTTCATCTTCTCCCTCCTGCCCCACAAAACCAAGCCAACCCCCATCTGTCTCTCAGAGGTTCCTGACAGCTCCTAGGCAAAGTGATTTCTTCCTTGTTTGTATTTCCAAGCATGAATTAACTATGTAGTTTAGCACTTACATATTCCATTTCATCTGGCCTTTTGTTACTTAAGTTTTAGAGAGTATGTTGATTTTTCAACCCAGATCATAAGGTCATTGAAGCTAGGGACCATGTCTTAAAATTTTTCTCATATGGAACTCCCTGGTGTTAAACAATTACCAGGGCCCAGCATGTATTCACAGATGAAATTTCAGTCTTAGATATCTGTTCAGTAAAATGTGCGAGGTTTCTTTGTGCGTTAGGTTAAAATTAATTTGATCTTTGAAAAGCGCAATAAACCATTTCCTCAGTGAAAGTAAGAAAGAGCGGCAAGCATTTTGAGAATGGGAATGAAATTTGGGTATGATTCTTGGGATACAAAATTAAAAGGCCATCTGCCTTTGAGAGGCAGCAGATGTGTAATTGATATTCACTGCTCATTTGCCACTTGAATTCTGCAGACATTTAATGCTGTAATTGTTTATACAGTAAGATTCTTAACACCCTTTGGAGAATAGCTCACTTTTTCCTATAGTCCCCATACTTCTGATCAGCCTATAAGAATCAGTTCTAATTTTCCTGGAGCTTCAAAAGTAGAATTAAAAAATAATTTGCATGATGTCCCTTTGAAGATGCTAATTTTACAATATCTACAAGAATTTAAAATGATACACCTTTGATCCAGCGTCATCTATTTAGGAGTCTATCATACATTATACACAAGCCATATGTACAAAGATGTATGCACATAAATGTTCACTGCAGGATAGTTTATAATTATAAAATATTAAAAAATAGCCTAAATGTCCATCAATGAGGGATTGATTAAATAAATTATGAGTCATTCATACAATATAATACTAGATAGCACTTACAAAGAATGAGGTAGCAAAATCCTGTCTCTATAAAAAAAAAATATACAAAAAATTAGCCAGGTATGGTGGTGGGCACCTGTAGTTCCAGCTAATCAGGAGGCAGAGGTGGGAGGATCACCCAAGCCTGGGAGACAGAAGCTGCAGTGAGCTGCAAGTATGCCACTGCACTCTAGCTTGGGCAACAGAGAGAGACCTTGTCACAAAAAATAAAAATAAAAATAGAAAAGAATGAGTTAGCACTATTGGAATTGACAAAGGAAGATGTTGCATATGTGCAGATAATTTCTAGAAGGATACACAAGAAACTAAAGTATTAAGAATCTGGAGTAGTAGGGAAACCTGGTTTTATTGTATAACCCTTTGTATATTTTTTTAACTTGTGAAAGTGTTTTTATTTTTAAAAACTAAGTCCAGGAGTGGTGGCTCACACCTGTAATCCCAATATTTTGGGAGGCCGACATGGTAGAACCACTTGAGCTCAGGAATTACTGATCAACTTGGGCAACATAGTGAGACCTCATTTCTATCAAAAAAAATTTTTTTTTTTATTAACCAGATGTGGTGGTACATGTCTGTATTTCCAGCTACTTGGGAGGCTGAGATGGGAGAATCACTTGAGCCCAGGATCTTGAGGCTGCAGTGAGCTATGATTGCACCACTGCACTCCACCGTGGGTAACAGAGCAAGATCCTGTCTCAGAAATAAATAAATAAAAACTAATTTAAAAATTAATTTTCAAAAAATGATGTTAGTAGTTAAAAGGATTTGGAACCAATATTGAAATGGTTAATTATCTACCAAGAGTTTCAGAAACATCTTTGTCATATTGCCTCTTTGTCTACACAATCATAACTGAAATTATCATGCTTATGAAAGAGAAAATGTTTTTTCTTTTTCTATTTTCTTTTTGCTCATTAGATTCCAGCTATGTGGTGACTGTTATCTCTCAGATTTGGACAGGAATCTGACTGGTGTCAGCTGTGTGAAGAGAGATGCAACAGGGACAGGTGTTTGTACGAACAACTCTTTCACGTAGATCAGTTTCATGGAATGATGACCATATTTTCAATATTTTGAAATCCCCCTAAGAAACTCATGTAACAAATAAAAGAAAGCATCTATCTCATCTACTCTATTCACAGACCTATGTATATCCACACTTACCTAGAAGATTCTTTTGGTTGTCTACACAGCAGCCATTACTCTGAATATTCTTCCCTAAAGGAAGAGCCTAAAAATGCAGCTATTCTTTTTCCCAGCCTCCATGATAACTGCCTTGTGTATTTTTCAGGATGCTTAGTTGCAGACAACAAAGTCCACCCTAATTAGATTAAGCAGAAAGGGATTTACTCCTGGATATTAAACAGTTTAAGGACATATGGGAAAACCAGATAGCCAATCATATTTGCCAGAAAGCCAAAAGAAATGTCCAACCACAGCTCAAGACTGTTACAGCAAAGATGCCACTATTGTCATTCAGCCACCACCTCTGACACTAGAGACCAGACACTGGTACTTCCATAGGAGCTGGTCCAAAATAACCTAACACTTTTGCCACCTTGCTTGCAAGAAAATCTGATCCACAACTGCTCCTTCGAGTTACTCACTTCCCCTCACCTCTCTATGGTTGGCACCAGTGAGCTGGCATGGTGGAAGTCAGGCCACATGCAGGACCCTAGCTGTAAGGAAGGCAAGGAAATGCATCTTTTAAGATTCCCAGCCTCTATAGTTTAGGAAGGCATTCTTTTGAGGGGTTATGGGAGGAGGCTGTGTGAGCTAACTTGCCCTATTTTGGCCAGTGAAAAATAAGGGGAAGTGTTCTGGGGAGCTTCTGGGAGAGATTTTCCTCCCTGATAAAAAAGAAACACAAGGAGAGCTCTCTTTACAATTCCTTCTCTGTCTGCTTTTGGACACAGGTGCAAGGGATACGATGCTTACAGCTGCTGCAGCCATCTTGGAACCATGAGGGAAAGCACTATCAACATCTACACCCACTCATGTTTTTCATTTTGCAATCTCTCTGAGCTTCCTTCCTTGAGTTTATAACAATATTCACCGTTTTCCCATCTCTAAAATCTCTCCCTAGTTTCCTCCAACTCTTCAGGCTACCATCCAATGTCTTTCCTCCCCATTGCCTACAAATTTATTCTATGTTTACTCATTCACCTCCTATTTCCTCCTCATTCACCTGCAGCCTGGCTCTGAGTCTATTATACTCATCTCACTATAAGGTCACCACTGCCATGTGATTCGTGAATCTTATACACACTTTTTTTCTTTTTTAGTTTTTACTTTCCTTTACCTCTCTGCTGTACTTAACTCTTCATCACTTCTTTTTTGTCTTTCTTGAAAGTCTACCTTCTTTATACCAAGAAAGTATATTCTCCTGGAATTCTCATTACCTTTCTTACTGTTCCTTTCTTTGCCTTTTTTATGGACTCTCCTTCCACTCCCTCCCCTTTCAATGCCTTATCCATGGATCCTGGTTCTTCTTTGTCTATTCTCCCCGGGTGTTTTTCATCCTTTCTAACCATCACCTGAATATTGATGACCCTGAATATGTATGTACAACCTACAATCTTCTCAAGCTTCACGTACATACATCTAACCATGGCTACATACCTCCCCTAGAATGTCTCATGGATCCCTGAAATGAACGTGCCCAAAACAAAGATATCATTAGTCCTTAGCAACCTGTTTCTTCTGTGATCTCCACCTTCTTCCTCACCCAACATAAAGATCTGAGGTCATCCTTGCCTCCTCTCTCTGCCTCATGTATGTGAGTAAAAGCTAAGCAACTGCTGATTTCACCTAATCAATTCTTAACTGTGTTCCTACAGCACTTTTCTGCATATCACTGGCAGAATGATCCAGTCAAAATGCAAATCTGATTATTGTGTTCTCTTGCCTAAAGTTTTTCTAATGTTTTCCATTGTTCACAAGATAGGGATCAAGCTCCTCAGCAGACGATTGTGCTTCATCTTCTGATTTTTCCTGCCTTATATTTTTGTTTCAGAACCCCTAAACTCCTTGACTTTTCAAAAGGTATCATGCAACCATATGATCGCCTACTCTTCCTTATGCTTTAAATTTGCCTTAAACTATTCCCCTATTGCATCACCTGCTCTGTACCTTCAAGTTCAGATATTAGCTCTTCTTACATGACCTTACTCATGTGACAGATGTTTACTGAACTCTTACTATGTGCCAGACACTGAGCTAGAAGCTAAAGAATCAATGGTGGATGACACATAGTCCTTGTTCTCAAGAAATTTATAGTCCACATACTGATCTCCAATTCTACTAGGTGGGTTGGGTGCCCTGCTCTGTGCTCTAGTCATAGACACTGTTGATTGCCTATGCAGCAACTACATCCACCTTCCTTTTTCCCTTGTATGTGAGACCATGGGAATCTACCCCATTCCCAGCTTTAGCAGTAGATTTTGATATATCTGATCCAAGCATAGTGATTCCATGCTTGTTGGCTAATGTCCAGTTGAAGATTCCAGGTGTTGTGGTTTGAGTATTTGTTCCCTCAAAAACTCATGTTAACATTTAATTGTCATTGTAACAACATTAAGAGGTAGTGTTTTCAAGAGGGGATTAGGTCATAAAGATTCCACCTTCATGGGTGGAATCAGTGCCTTTACAAAAGGGTGAGTTCAGTCCCCTCTTGCTCTTTCTTGTCCCTCTGCCTTTGCCATGGGATGATGTAGCAAGAAGGGCCTCCCCAGATCCCCGTTCCTTGATCTTGGATTTCTCTGTCCAGCAGAACTGTGAAAAAACAGATTTCTGTTCATTATAAATTTCCCAGTCTATCATATTTTGTGACAGCAGCGAAAAAAAAAAAAAAAAAAAAAAAGACTTAAGATACCAGGCTTAAGCCAATCCGTGCTTGAGTCTTTTTCCTGGGGAGGGAAACTGACCTGAGTTGCCCCTCTCAGAAGGAAAGAAAGAATTTATTGTTCCCATTTTGAAGAGAGATGTTTCTTCTTTCCCCCAAGCTTGAACAAGGAAGCATATTGAACGGTTGCTGCAGGCAGCGATCTGGTGACCTCATGAGGAATATCAGGATGAAGACAAAGCTTACAGATAAGAGCAGAGCCAAAAGATCTAGTGGTGACAGGGGATGGGTGGAACCAGAGCCACAGCCTAGGAACAACTCCACCGTGGACTTAATACGTGAACTAAAGAAGTGTCCTGTTTTAAAGCCAGTTTAAGCAGGTTTTAATTTCATTATTGAGAGTCAATACGCACCATCCACTGGAAGTTCCCACGGGAAACTCAAGAATCCACACTCTCTCCCGTTCTCGCTTTTCCTGGCATTAGTTCAAGTCCACTTTATCACTCAATTGTATGACTTTAATATCTCCTCGTCCAGATTCCTTTGCCTCAGGTTCACCTCTTCTTTCAATTTATTCTCCATATCATTTCCAGCATGATATTTCTATATCTCAACTCTGATCATGTCCTTCCCCGCTTAAAATCATTGACGACTATTTGTAGAATTCAAGATAAAGTTCATACTCCTTGCCATGTATTCAGAAGACGTTTCGTGTCTGCCCCTCGTCAGGATCTTGACTTCTCCTCCTCTATTCCTTTTTGCCTTCCTCATACCCAAATGTCACATAGTTGCTGGGACGTGTGACTCTCTCATTTGCATTCGTGAATGCTGTTCCCTGTACCCGGAACTACTGTCCACTGCCACCCACCTCACCCACCTCTAATCCTCCCAAAACTTTAGCTCTACTTTAGAAGTCTCTGCACTGTGTTCCTATGCTTTATAGCATTTTGACTATTTCTCTGCCATCACATTTATCTCACTGTGTTGCAATTGTTTGTTTATTGGCCTTTCAAACTAAACTCTAAACTTTCTGAGAGCAAGGACTAGGTGGTATTTACACATATATCCACATATCCTCAGCACATACCACAATATCTCTGACTGAGATCCTCTAAAAATCTTTTTACAAAGAGAAGGGGTGGAAAGAGAAGAGAAGGGAATAGGAAGGGAACAGGAAGGGAGAGAAGAGGAGGGGAGGGAAGGAGAAAGGAGAAGAGAAGACAAGATAAGAGATGGAAAATAAAAAAGGAAGAAAGCCAGTTCTTTCTTCTTGGGAAAAAAGAAGGCCAAAGAAGTCCAAAAAATAGTCACAGATTTTACTCTGAACAGCACAAATAACTAATTGTCCTGTCTAGATACAGAGTCTGAGTTTTAAAGCATTTTCTTGCTAGAAAATTCAAAATATATAAAAGGATGTGCACTCAAAGGACCTCTGCTTCAAACTCTCCCTGCCGTTGGTGCTTCATGCCTATGGGATGTGTATTAAAGAGGCTGCCTCACTCAGTAATTGTAGAGAATGGAGGGAAAACAAATAGTTGTTGATACAGGTAATGTTCATGTTTCCCCATTGTAGCAGCATATGGCACTAGTTGTAATGGCCTAACGTAAAGCATTCCTGGACAATATTAATGACCAACTAGGTTAATGACCAAAGACTCAGCCTCAGGCACCAAACATATTCTCCTCTTCATTAATCCCCAGGAAATGACCTCAGCCATGTTCATTATGGCTCAATTACACTCACACTCCCTCATGAGGAAAGAAAGCACTGCAGTCCTAATACCAAGCTATACTCCTTTTTTTTTTTTTTTTTTCGACTTGACACATGGGCAATAAAGACACAAAACAAGTTATTAGTCCCAAGGCCAAGCATGTAAAGGAAGAAACGCTATTGCCTTATCAGCTCCCAATCACCAATAAGAACTGAATTTGCGACTTCAGAGGTCACAGAGCAGGCAGACCAGGATTTACGCATCCTATGAGTGTTCTTTGAAGGTGTGACATGCACTAAGCACATGTTAGCCCCAGATGTTCAGAGTTTGGATGAAAATCTAAACACTCAAAAGGCAGCTCTTTGCTAGTATGCAAAAAAAAAAAATGACTTCTTCAGATATCAACCTATCATTCAATCAATCAATATTTATACAATGTTTCCTCTGAGTAAAGTCCCACAGACTTTGCTTGTGAGTAATTCAGAAAGGAGCATCAGGGAACATAAAATCAAATTACAAAGAATGAACATACCCCGTGGCGGCTTGAAACATGTGCTGAACCACACTGACACCTCCTTCATCAAGAGGCAGTCTATATCCTCTCATCTTGGATCTAGCCTTAATGACTTGTTTGTAACCAAGAAAATGTTAACAGGAGCAAGTCTGCATGACTTCTGAGACTAGGTTATGAGCATTCATGTGGCTCTGCCTGATTAGCTCAGATACTCAGTTTTGGACCCTGGGTCACTCTGCAAATCCACCTACCTTGAAGCAGCCACATTTTGAGGAAGCCCACATCATGTGGGGAGGCTCTAATGTTATGGTTCACAGAACCAGCTGTGGTCCAGCTGACAGTAGCATCCACCACCATACATCTGAGTGAAGACTTATCTCCAGAAGATTCCAGGACCAGTTGTTGAATCACCCCAGCCATCAGCTTTTCCCAGATGAGGCTCCAGTGTGGAGGAGAGACAAGCCATTCCCACTGTCTCCTGTTGGAACTCCTGACCCATAAAATTTATGAGTGTAAAAAAAATTGTTGTTTTGTGTTGAATTTTGTACAAAAATTACAAAGTGTGGGATAATTTGTTGTGCAGCAGTAGTAACTGAATATCTCTCTCTACACACACACACACACACACACACACACATATACACACACACACGATAAATACATACAGCTGCCTTGTGAGGTTTAGTAATAGTTTGTATGTGTATGTTCCTAGTTTGGCCACCCCTACAAAAGTCTCTGGGGAAGTGCCATCATCTAACGGAACTGCATTTAACCTGCATCTATTAATAGCAAAAATCACCAAGACTTCTTCAATGGGGCCATGTGGCACATTCAATGTGAAGAAAATTAATTCCAAAGTCAAGGGAACATTGATCAGGTACAAACACTGTCTTGCATCACAAGGTGATTAAACTCCTTCTGACTGTCCATTAGAATGCACCTCTCTCAGGCTTGGCCTCCTGTTATTTCCTTTCTATAATATCTTTAGGATTTCTGAGCTTCGGTGTCACTGCCAGATCTGCCTCCCATACCAAATCTAATCCAGGACCTCGCCCAGCCTGTACCTCCAACTGCCCACCCTCAATCTCTACTGGCAAATCTCATTATTTCCTCAGCACCTTCACCTCTGTAGTCCTCAGTCAATAGAAAGCTGCTCTTATTCAAATGGTATTTCCCACTCCAGAGTGGCTTGTATGTGTCATGGTTCCTGCACTTCCAGGAGTCAGTCACAGAATGGTCCCAGCTGGCTCCTCTCTGTGCATGTCCCCTGTCATCCATCTCCCATCCCATGCTGATGGCTCTCCTTTCAGAGTGTTCCAGAATTCATTCACCTTCCTCTTTTCTTACTGTCAGCTCCGTGCCACCTCTTTACCTCCCACCCAAATTCACACACTTGCCTCTAAACTGGCCTTCTCCCTCTGGTGTCTCCAGCACACCCTGACTTCCATCACTAGATTAAACATCCCAATTCCCATGCCTGCCCATTAAGTCAGTCCAATACAAGAACCTGGAGAGGCTTCAGTGCCCGCAGCTCCAATCCAGATGCTCCCGAGAGCATTTGCAATGTCTTGCCTTATTCTTTAGCTAGCAGTCCATCTCCTCCATGACACAGACCCTCTAGCAAAATATCAACCCCCTCCCTTCATATTCCCACATCTGCCCCCCCCAACCCCACCCTTAGTGGTTTAGCATTTCCTCCTGAATTTCCTGATGATTTTGTTCCCTCTGTTGGGAAGCTACTCTTTCCCTTCCTTTCCCAGTCAACATGATATACACTCTTCGAAATAGTGCAATGCTATTTTCTACAAACCATGTAGATCTCACACCACTGTCCCTGACCCTGCCTCTGATTTCTTCAAACACCTTTTTAGTACTTACCATACCTTCCTTCCACGTGGGGCCATTTCTCATCATGCAGTGTGACCTAAGCATTTTCAGTACTTCTTATTTCTCTCATGAGATATAACTTCCCAGGCAAGGGCCATGCACTGTACTCATCAAAATTCCTCCAAGAGCCTCGGGTGGTGCTAAGCTGCCAGGAAGCAGCCAATTGATACCTTCATTTACCAAATACATTGAGAAGAGTACATGATGCTGGAGTCTGCTAAACTCCTTCCCACCCCGGAACATGGCCCAGGTTGGAATGCCCTGCTCATGACTTTTCACCCTTGCCTGCTTCTTGTAACTCACGCTTCAGTTCAAACAGGACCTCTTCTAAGAAGGTGTCCTCAATCACTCCTCTAAAGCTGCCATCCAAGCACTGTCTCCAAATAACCATTTTTAATTCTCTATAGGGCACATATAGTTCTTCTATGCATTTTCAATGTGTTACTTATTTTTATTTTTATTTTTTATCTTTTCCCAGGAGAGCATAAGCTTGATGACAGCAGAAAGACTTTCTGTCTGGTTCACCGCTATATCCCTCCTACTAAAACAGTGTCCAGAAGAGAGTATGTGATGGGTTAAATGAATGGATGAATGAATGAAACGAATGAGTAAAGTATAGAGAAATACTCTATACTTATGAGGCACTCACAATCTATTAAGAAAAACAGATATGAAAGTCAAATATCACCTAGTGATAAGTAAAATTATATATATGAATGTATATTTTTTCATATATATATATGTGAAATAAAGGAGAAATGGAGGAAGGTAGAACAGCATTCCAAATAATAGAAAGTATACACTCAGAAGTGCACAGGCTTAATCCTGCATGTCATTTGTGGGGGAAGGAAATGTCCAACACTGTGAGAGTATGAATTTTGAGGGGTGGGGGAAGGGACCCTGGGACATGAGGCTGGGCAGATAGGCAGAGAGCAGACCTGTAAGGGAGTAATGTGATATATTAAAAAGCTAGAGCCTTATCCAATGTAAAATCAGGTACCACTGGAGAATTTTAGGCAGAGAAATTAGACCTTTGTTTCATAACTATCACTTTAGTAAAAGTACGGAAGAAAGAAAACAGTGATAAGAGACTAGAAGCAGGAAGACCAGGTAAGAGGCCCTGCAGGTAGCCCCGGTGATATGGTTTGCATCTGTGTCCCCACCCAAATCTCAAGTCTGAATTGGAATCCTCAGTTTTGGGGGAGGGACCTGGTGGGAGGTGATTGGATTGTGGGGGCGGACTTCTCCCTTGCTGTTCTTGTGATAGTGAGTGAGTTCTCATGAGAGCTGGTTGTTTAAAAGTGTGTAGCACTTCCCCCTTTGCTCCCTCTTCCTCCTGCTCCCACCATGCAAGATGTGCCTCCTTCCTCTTCATCTTCTGCCATGATTAAGTTTCCTGAGGCTTCTCCAGCCAGGCTTCCTGTACAGCCTGCGAAACTGTGAGTCAATTAAACTTCTTTTCTTTATAAATTACCCAGTCTCAGGTAGTTCTTTATAGCAATGTGAGAATGAACTAGTACACTAGGTATGAGAGAGTAGAAGCCTGGACTAAGGCAGGGAAGGTGAGGCCAGATACAAGAGAAACTAAGGCAGCAGAAGCAGCATGGCCCATGACTAGCTGAACCAGGTAGATAAGAGAGAGCAAAGACTCAAAGGCTAATCCCGGATAACAAGCACAAAGGTGCCTCCATCAACTAAGATAATAAATTCTGCATTTGAGCTGGGCTGAGGTGTTCTGAGTTTCACACCCCTGTGGAACAAGCAGGAGAATAAATCTGATAAGCATTTGGACTTGCAGTTACTAGGAGCTTGGGGCAAGGCTTGAGTGAAAGACATTATTTGGGAGCCATTAGTGTACAGATGACAGTGAAAACCATGGGTGTGCATGATGTGCTTGGAAAGATGAATTGGATCTACCACTCAGGAAATTGCTTCTCCAGGTCCAGACTGTGAGGCCAAGATTTAAATATCCAGGATTATAAAAAGCACTCATCACAATGCAACAGAAGTTGCAGGCCAGTGTTTCCTTGACATTGGAATTCACTCTCTCCACTTGATACGAACCACATGGTCTTGGTAGAGTGTGTTTCTAGGACCTTTGATTACTACCAGGCTAAATACCGTATGTTCCATTAAGCTTCATATTCTGGCATAGAAGTCAATGAGAAACTGCTACCTGCACCAGTAACATATGTTCTCCAAACCACTATTAACACTTTGCAAAGCTGCTGTACAATTAATTTTTAGCAGAGATGCACTCATAGCTGCCCCATCATGTGTAAAATGCACGCATTTTGCCTTTGCCAGAGAGAACATATTGCAGCCCATATTTTAGTCATCTCCCTTCAAAGGGTAAGAAAATTTTGTGGTTATTCAAGATAGGAATGCAAATTTAAATTTGCTCATGACTAGAATGGCTCACATGGCCACAGGAACATCTGTTTTTCTAAAAGCATTAGCTGATTGTCCAGAGGTGGTCACTCATTGTCCAGAGACTGGGATGCAGAGAGAGAGACTTGGGCAACTTGTTTTTAGATTGATTTTGTCTCATGCAAGAGTTGCATGAGATGAATTCAGGTAGACAATCATTTCATATCTTTTTAAGATAAAGGAAGGGACTACTAGTATATACTGTGCTATTTGCTTTGGGCCATAAATAGCACTACGAACTTTACATGCCTATCTGGTTGAATTATCCCAAATCTTACATGGTAGCTAGTATTATCTTATTTTTACAGATGGTGAGACTTGTTCAACCTAGCATAAAATATTTAGACAATGGTGCTTCTCCATTTATATTTATTTTGAGGAAAACTGAAGCCATGATTTGGGACTCACTGATGTTTTACCTCCCTGACTAGTTTTACAGATTACCTATCATAGTATACAAGATGCACAGACCACTAAAATGGATATATGTCGTTTTTTCCTTCCTAGCATCCCCTTATGATAAAATAGCATCCTCCCTTCTGATAAAATAGCATCCTCCCTGTTGATAATATAGCTCTTCCTTTTTTGGAACCTGCTTTTCCCACCCCATGTGATTCAGACAATTATCAGCCAGTTGACTACTTCCTTCCTTTCAGTAGGTCTAGACACATTAGCCAGCCTGATTAGTCAGAAAGCTCCATCTCTGTACCCAGTAATTGGCCTGCGAAGAGCCTATTATTCAAGAGATCCAAAGACAGTTTGTAGGAGATGACCACGAAAGAGAGTCCTGCTCGTTTACCTGCATGCACTAACTCTAAGAACAAATAACCCTAGAGCTGCTGGGGGAAGAATCTACCAGAAAATGAAGTCCACACAAAGAAAAGCAGAGCCAAGACATGGCCGGGCCAGAGAAACAGGGTTCAGATGCCACCATGCAAAGTCCTTGATCCAGCTTGTCCTGGAGCTGTTTTATTCCTGAGACTCCCTGGTCAGATCAGTCAATAAATTTCCCTTTCTGCCAATGCTAGCAGTTTGAGTTAGTCTCTGTCAACTAGACTAACAGAAACAGGTCTGGCAGAAAATGAAATAAAAATATATTTAGCAAAAAATTATCTGAGTTAGTTTTACAGTCATGGATTTCAAATTTCACCATTTGAAACAGAGAAATTTGCATACTTAATAGTAACTAAAAAATATGAATGGCAAGATCTCAAAGATACCCATTGGGAAATTTTACCTTGGGTGCAATAATTTAAGCTTAAGAAAGATTTTCACCACTGACTTGGATATAACAATGACATGACCATTTCTCAGAGACTTTTCGACAATTGTCTTACTTATGAATAAACCAGAAAGATAGATGATACTAAATATCAGTTTCACCCTAAGACCCACATATCTAGGACCTCTCCCCTGGGCCCCATGCCTGGATGGCCGCACTCTGTATACAGTGCTTGAGGTGGCTTTACTGTATTATCATGTCATTATTATTCTCCAAATTTCCATAAAAGTTGTCAATATCACTTTTTTCCAAATGTATGCATGAACCATCATGAAAACTTGAGTACTATCTCAATGTTATTTATTTTATTTATTTTATTTTGAGATGGAGTCCCGCTCTGTCACCCAGGCTGGAGTGCAGTGGCACTATCTCGGCTCACTGCAATCTCTGCCTCCTTGGTTCAAGTGATTCTCCTGCCTCAGCCTCCCAAGCAGGTGGGACTACAGGTGCGCCCCACCACGCCTGTCTAATTTTTGTATTTTTAGTAGAGATGGGGTTTCACCATGTTGGCCAGGCTAGTCTCAAACTCCTGACCTCAGGTGATCTGCCCACCTCAGCTTCCCAAAGTGCTGGGATTACAGGCATGAGCCATCGCACCTGGCCTGTATCTAAATTTTATCGCAAATTATCTGAGTCATCTTGGGCAAGCCCTTTGACTTCTCTGGACCCCAACTTCACCGTATAATAGAAAGAAGTTGTGCCTAACCTGCCTGGAGTGTTGAGGACATGCAGCAGGACAACAGATGCAAAAGCACTTTGAAAAACATAAAGATTATTAATTTAAGAGCAAGAGTCCTTAAAACAGAACTCAATTTTATTCTATGCTTTTTGCCAGTTGGGATCCATGGAAAAGTCATAGATTTATTACAAATTCTGAATCTCTTTTCAGGATCTAATCTGAATCTGTCAGATCAGACCTGTCACAGGTCAAATGTAGAGAAGGATTAGATTATAGTAATAGAACTCGGACCTTGATCACATCTCCAACCTGCCTTTCTGATCTTGCAACCCTTTTTCACCTACAGGAAATATGCCCAAACCAGTCTACTTCCAATCTCCCAAACACGATCTAGACTTTGCTGCAATTCAACCATTCCCCTCACCTCAAATCTGCTGTCTTAACTCATCCATCACTCAACATCTTCACTTGAACTTCAAGAACAAGTTCCTCCACTCTGACAACCAGCGCCCCCTAGGGCTCCCTTGGTAATGAGTTATGCACTGTTTTGTTATAGTTCTTATGTGATTCTCTGAAGATATCCTGTAAATTTCTCATCGTTATAGTTCCTGTGTATCTCCAACCTGTCTTGACAATCAGACTGTAAGTATGCCAAAGCCAGTCACTGCCTTGTACTCTTCTTGCTCAAAGTAGATACTCAGCAAATATTTGTTGGTTAGTTAAAAAGGAAATTGTCCAAAGGAGGAAAATGGCTAAGTAAAGAACGTATAATGAAATGAAATGAAGGAGATAAAGTCATAGAACATCAGGTTATCCACTGAAATCTATTCAACATAGACAAGGGAGCTGGTCTATTCAAAAGAAGCCCATAAATCTGAAATCAAATTTTTAGAATGGAAAGAAACCTCAGGATAATCTAATTGACATTCTTCATTCATTGTGGATAATCACCCACTAACTTCTCTGACTTTTGAATTGAGTTTTTACACATTAAATTTTTTATGTTATAAAATATGACTCTTGGTAATTTCCTAGAAACAGAGTCTGAAAGAATAGAACCTTGAAAAATGGCAGCTATTTCATCGATATAAAAAATCCTTCTTCTTGCTAGGGTCAAGCCAGACATCTCGAGCCAGACTTGTGGTATCACTTTTTTTATTTTACACTTCAATATAAAAAAGAACAGATGATTAACAGAAAGACAGGATTCCCCACCCAGAAACACAGAAAATGCTGACTGGTTCAGAGGGGAGCTCCCTTCAGAGCGAATCCAAAGTGTTAGAAGGTCCTAGAAGTCAAATTGTTGAGCTTCGATATGCTGTCAGAGAAAGCACTGGCTTGGGACTCAGAGGACCTAGATTTTGAGAACTTGTTTCATCAATTTCACTCGTGTGACCATTGACAGTTTCCCAAATTCTAATTATCAGATTTTTTTTTTTTGTCTTAAAAATAGGGTCGTGGATGGAATTAAATGAGATAATGTATTTAAAGACACTTCATTTATAGAAAAGCATAATTTGCATTATTTATTATCCAGTTAATTTACATTAAAAACTATTTTCATCTAGCTGTCCCGAAGGTGTGAGCCTTTAGAATCTAAGAACCGAAATGGCATCATAACACCCCTGAAGCCCCTTGGTTACGCATCCTTATCCTGGCTCTAAAGAAATGATCAACTAATCCTCAGCTCTAGCATGTTGCAGCCCTTGCAACTTTCCCTGAACTCACACGCCCTCAACAAATGACACATAGCCCAGAGCTTCCCGCTCTACAATTAGTCACATCAATCTGAAGCCTCCTCACAGTTTAGTGAACACAGCAGTATCTTCTTTCGCTGCCTGAGATTCTTGCAAAGATGGGAGAGGCAGCTTTTCAACAGCCTGAAAGGCCATCTCCACCACAAGAACATGTCTTCTCTCCAAGTCCACCCTTGCATGGTCACTTGAGTGGCTCTGTCTTGCATGGAGAGTCATCACTGCTCTCTGTGAGATCTCCGTTGAAAGAATTGGTGAGGTCCTCCCACCTCAGGATGGTCCAGGCATGCTCACCACCTGGGACCCCTCCCAGCTGACCACAACCCAGCCCCAACTTGAAAAGGCCTCTGAGATACTCTTCAAAAGTCATTGGCTTTTGTCCAATAGACCACCTTAGGTTCCTGTGGGGTAGACTCCTGATGGCAGGGTATGAATGAACACTAATGATCATCCGTGTCAGCTAATAATATGAAACATATCTGCCCTGGCATAAAAGTCAGAGTGGGAACACACTCCACCATTCTCAAAGCAATACTGCTCATGTGCAAGGTTGGAAACAGAGACATAATGCTAAATAAAGTCCTCGAATTGGCTATCCTGGAACTTCATCTGTACACTGTTTCTTAGAGATCTTAAATTGTGTTTAACAGAACAAGAAGGGACCCTGGACATCAGACAGCACTCTCAGTTAACAAATAGCATCACTAAGGCACACAGAGAGGAAGTGACATCCCCAGGATCACTCAATGAGTGGCAAGGCTAGAATGGAGCACAGGGCAGTCCAACCCTCCAGACTCTGCAGCCGCTTCGGTAATCAATTAAACATGCTCTGCCCTGAAGCCTTTAGCATCTAAGCTGAATGTAACCTCTGGGTGTCTCCTTATCCAAAGCAAGGGGTATGGCCAGATCATCTCCCCAGCTACCCTTTAGCTCCGATGACTCCATAGCACAAAATCAGAACTGCAATCTACCAACCTGGTATCAACCTCCCACAGACTGTGAGTATATGAGCTCTGGCTCTTGCTTTTATGCCAGGCTACTTTCCTCAGTGAGCAGACACTCGATAAATACTGACAACTGATTGGCTGATGAATGAGCTCATAAATAATAATGTTTACAGCTTCCTTCCTGAACTCACAGCCAAAGCAACTCCTCTAAATGGCCTCTTTTCCTCCTTTCTCTCCTCCTCGGCTTGCTTATAAATTTTAAGACACATCATGCAAGATGTCAGATGCAAGATGTCAGGGAAGCAGTTACCTTGGGGTTTACCCTTAAAAAGAAAAAAAAAAAAAAAATAGCACCAAAGTCCATAGGGGAAAATTTCCCTGAACTAAACATGAACCAGAAAATGTACACTGACTTCGATTACACACGGTGCTCCAGGGTTCTTTAATCAAATGGTCCATCAGGGTGTCAAGAGCTCTTTCCCCTGGTTTCCGAGAGATGAGAACACGATTCTTTATTCTGGTCAGGAGGTGAGTGCCAGGGACAGACCTAAGGGCAGAGGCCACTGACAAATGGGAGGTAAAGTCTGAGATATAGATACTGCCATGACAGCAGCCATAATATGTGGAAGACCCAGGAACAGAACAGAAAAGCCTGTGTGTGTGCGTGTGTGTGTGTGTGTGTGTTGTGTATAACAGGAGAAATTTATACTATTCATTTAATTTGGATACCAAGGATTTATGCTTAGGGGCTTGGAATAAAGCAGATACACATCTTTCTTCTAAGCATAGAAGAAAGGTCCAAATGGAAGGCTGAGACAAGCGGGTCTAATTCTCCCTGAAGCTATTTTTCAAGAAAACTTTTCTCCTCTATATTAACATGATGCAGGATTTATTTCTGTTAAGTATGCCAGAGAATATAATATACATATGCATATGTGTGTGCATGTGTGTGCCTATTTTTCAGTGCATATAACCCAGGCTCCCAGGTTCCCAGAAGTCTCCTAGACCCCACAGATACTGCACTGTAGTGCCAGCCACCATCACGAATACTCAGTGATGGAATGAAAATTCCTATCCAATTTATTTGACCATAGGTAGACAATGGAGGATAAAGTGTTATCAGACGATAGAATTAGTAAGGGAAAGAAGTCAGGTAAAGGGTAGTTTCTCTGGAAACTGACAATTTCATTTCTTCTAGTCCTTCTCCCCCAGTGAAATTAGAAGTCAGCAGAGGTCCATGAGATAGATTTCAGGCAATTCAACTAAATCTGTGGACCCAATGCCATTTTGAGCAACAAGGAACCAAGTTCCTTGTTCCTTTTAACGTGACCTGGCTTACCACCCAGGGGGCAGGCTTGCCACTGACGGCTCTTCCAAGTCACCTCCATAAACTCATCAGGGCTTGCAAAGTTGCATTTCCCCTCCTCATTCAGAAGACACAAATCAATATACACAGAAGCACTTATGCTTGGTTCATAAAATCTCCTGTGTAAATGCTGGAAACATTTCCACACCAAGCCTGATGCAGGCTACTTCCGACAACAGCAAATATTACCATGGTGTGTGGGAACCCTGGGAGAGCAGAGAAAATGCAAAACCATGGCAAAAGCCAATGCTGAACCTAGTGTCAAGCCAAAAGCCAATTGGGTTGGAACAGGACAGTGCCCATGTCCTGGTGTGCTTTAATATGGTAAGAGCAAGGGCTTTCTTAATAAGGTGAAAATTCCAGAGGGGCATAAGGTGAGTCAGCTGCTCACACAGATAAATGCCTGGACAAGGCCTGCCAAGGTTTGCCATCAGTGGTAGATGGGGAATAAGCTGCTCCCAACTCAGTAGCCCAAGCGTCACTGAGGCCACAGCAAACCTCCTCCACCACCTCTACAGGAAAATATGAGCAGATATGTGGGCACCTAGAAAGAAGACCCCATTCCATCACCCCATGGACAACAGATTCCACAGTTGCCATGAGAAGATATCCAAAAACAAACACAATCAGCTCAATAGATGCAAAAGACAAGGGGGAAAGGATGCTGGGAGCTGGAGGAGGCATCCTAGCAATCTATTTCAAGGGGCTCTTAGCACCTGTTTGCAAGCACAGCTCTCAAAATAGCATTCAGCAACAAGTTTCTGAAATGGCAAATCTACAGCTTCTTTTCCTTTCCCTGCAAGTGCTTTGTCATGCTGATACTCTGACCCAAGAAAGCATTTCCAAAGAGCCTGCGGGATAAAGCAGAGCAACATTGAACATGTCTGCAGCCACTGCAGCGGCAGCAGCAGCCCACGGTGCAGGCGAGGCGAGAGTGGACGCTGCCTGGGCCCCACCTCCTGTCCGAACACTCACCATCAGCAGGCCGAGAGCTGAGTCGGGTACCAGCTGTACTGCCATGATCTCCGATTCCCATGCACAAATCCTGCTGCCGAGTCAGTCCGCCTGGGCCCCGGGTGGCTACAGAGCATCCAAAAGCACCTGCAGAAAAAGCAGCCAAAATCCAGACTTAGGGAGCAAAAGGCTCAAGGGGAAGATAGGCCACCTTTCACACAAGGTGGGGAGGAGGTCAGAGAACACAGGGTGGGAACTGTCCTTAGAGAGAAAAAAAAAAGAAGAAGGAAAATAGGAAGCTGCAGGTTATTTAAAGGTGAGCCCTTTCTAGCTTCGCAAAGCGGCACAGACACAGAGACCGCATCAAACACAAATATGAAAGCTTAGAACACGGAATGTTTAACTGCTACCTTCACCCTGGCAGCAATTCTTCCTTTAACTGACAAGTAAAATAAAACATTCCCTATTGCAGATAAATCAAGCAGCCCGAGCCACCCCCTCTCTCTGCATCTCTCAGCAATTCTGCTGCATAAACATGCCGAATGTCACAACATACCGCTCGCAATCTGGTCAGTGTCTTCTTTGCTGCAGATAGGTGTGTCTCTTTTGGCAAAATCAGATATCTGGGAGTGAGACGGCCGAGTCTGACCATGAGGCACCAGGCAGTCACTGGAGATCAGCAAATGCCCTTACCATCCCTGAGGAGGAAGTCACTTAGGAACTGATCCTTCCACCTTCCCCAAATCTACTTTTCCTCTCCAAGTAGACTGGCCAGCTCAGCTCCCGGTAGGGCTAACATACTTAGGAGGAATATGGAATTGCACTGCCTGTTCTGTGAGCGTTCTGATCTCCCTGGCTGTACCACATGCACGCCGCATACAGACACACTCTACCTCTCTCTCCCCCACTTCCTCCCGCCCTTCCTCCCTCCCATCCCTTCCCTCCCATCTCTCCACAGGGCTGCCTGTTAGGAATTTTGAAGGAGCCTCCCTAGCTCAGGGAGACATAGGAGGTGAATTTGTCACAAGGGACACTGCTTAAGAGAAAAAGGCAAGTTAGCCTTGAAAATCATATCATGCAGCATTTTCCCTGGAAGATGTCAACGAAAGGAAAAAAGAAAAAAAACTGCCGAATCTTGTTATATAATGGGTAACTCAAAGGGCTTTCCGGAGTCAAAGATTGAAGAAAATTAGACATCTTTTCATGAGCACCGTCAAGCTTGTATCTTCTTCTGGATTCTTCTTCCATGTATTCAACTACAAATGGTGATTCCTGATACTTCCAGTATGTCCTTTTCTGATTTCTTCCTTTACTCACCTCCTGTAATGGCCCAAAAATCCTTAAAATTCACTAGACAGTGTGAAATGTAGAAACAGAGAGACCAGTTTTCGAAATGAGAAACTAGGGGGAATAAATTAATGGCCTTTAATATTCTTGCGCATGAGCACAGCTATTATTCCCATATTGCTTATACTTTTAAAAGTATTGATTTGGGCCAGGCATGGGAGCTCACATCTGTATTCCCAGCACTTTGGGGGATTGAGGCAGGAAGATAGCTTTAGCCCCAAAATTCAGGGTGAGCCTAGGCAACACAGCAAGACTTCATCTCTCCAAAAAAAAAAAAAGAAAAAAAAAATAGAAATAAAAAAATTAGCCAAGCATGGTAGTGTGTGCCTGGAGTCTCACCCGCCTTCTTCTCTCGGCACTTCGCTCATGGTTCCTTTGCCTGGAAAAGCCTCATCCCCTGTCTATTTGAATTGCAGCCCAGATTTTCTGGAAAATAGCCTGCAGCAAATCTTCTGCAAGAAGACATCCTTGGGAGGTGCAATCTCAGGGTGGATAGAACGGGGGTGTGGGGAAGGTGAGGCAGGGGTGGAATGAGAGCAGGTACAAGGTGGGGTTGACTGAGCTGGGCACAGGACAGTTACTCACTCCTGAGGAAGAGCTTCCAGACAGGTATGGAACCTCCACTTGTTGGCATAACGCATCAAGGAGAGGAAGGGAGAGGGAGCTAAAAACCTAGTGCTGTCCATCTATTGAGTCTTTTTGCTCAAATTGATTCCATTAGACATTAACCCTCTTGCACTTCAGGGTTCTGTTACCAACTCCTGCAGGTAGCCATGAAAGGCACTGCATCTGAGCCCAAAATGAAAGGAAGAAACCGTAGCCTCTGTGGGTCAGTCAGACAGGACCTGGGCCCTGGAGTGGTGAGGCTCCTCCCTCAGTGCATGGGATGGAAACCCTCCCTGTTCCATCCTGGGAGGCTAGGACAGCTGGCAGAGCCAGGAGGTGAAATGACAATGGCAGCAGCTGGGATTCCCAACAAGCAAGTGGCTCAATTTGCCCAGGGAGGACAGGAGGAGCCAAGCAAATCTGGGAAATACATACACTGAGTCTGGTAACAGCATATAAGTTTACACAACATTCAGTGTCAAAAGTTGCATACTTCATGAAATCCTTCCTGATTCTTCTAATTGGGGCATTCATAGTTGCTTTGTTTGTACAACTTTTAAATTCCTTCTTTAAAAAAATTGACAGTGACTTGCTTTTCTCTAGTATCCCTCTACTAGAGAGGAACAAACTAATGTCAGAACTGAGTATCATTCTCTGTTTAATTCTACAGCTCCAAGCATCGAGCTCGAACAGCAGTCTGTGCTCAATAATATTAAATCGGGCACCAATGGAGATATCAAAATGTAAAGAGCAAAAAGGAAGAGGCAACGGCAAGACCTCGGGGGAGGGTAGAACGTGGGGAGTTTGTGAGGACAGGCCACAGGCTGATGGAGAAGGAGTGGTCAAAGGAGGAAAAAGAGAAGAGAGTCCCCAAATTCGAGTGGCAATGGTGATTCCATAAAGAGGCCTGGGTGTGGTGGAAGGGTGTTTCAGTGCAGTTTCAGACAGAGAAATCAAACTGCAAGGGATTGTCGAGCAGTTTGTGAGGAAGAGGAGTGAATTCATATTAAATAGACTCTCACCAAAAAGCAGTGGAATATGAGCTATCCGGGTCCTTTCAAGAACTAGTTCAAGGTCACAGAAGGAAGAAGGTGTGGGGACGGCAGTCCCCTCCTCTAAGTCACTAAATTCTATTCTTAGTTAATCTTACCTCCCAAGAAAGCTATACGTATATAATCCATTTCAATGTATCCTCCTCCTAAAAGCTTCTCAAATGAAGCACAGTTCAATGTCACACCCATCAAAAGCCATTGCAAAAAAACAGCTCTTCATAAACCTCTTCTGGGCCAGGTGCAGTGGCTCACGCCTGTGATCCCAGCACTTTGGGAGGCTGAGGTGGGTGGATCACCTGAGGTCAGGAGTTCGAAACCAGCCTGGCCAGCATGGCGAAACCCCTTCTCTACCAAAAACACAAAAATTAGCTGGGCATGGCAGCATATGCCTGTAGTCCCAGCTACTTGGGAAGCTAAGGCAGGAGAATCCTTTGGAGGAAGGTGGGTGGTGGAGGTTGTAGTGAGCCAAGATTGCACCAGTGCACTCCAGCCTGGGCCACAGAGTGAGACTGCATCTCAAAACAAACAAACAAACAAACAAAAACTCTTCTGTATTTAGCATGAAGCTGTTGTTCAGACATTGGTCATGAGACCACCTACTGCCATCTATATAAATTGCCCCAGGTGAGCAATTCCTCTCAGAATCCAGTACAAAGGAAAACGTCATTATCCTGAGAGAGCCTGTGGTGTGGGTTGCTTTGACCCCGGAAAACCTGCCGGGTCGTCTTACTCTCAGGAATCTGAAGGCTTATTCTGTCATTTTCTCTAGGATCCAGAGCAAGAATGACAAGGGTGAGGTGAGACTCAAAGAAAATATTATTTATTAGAACTTTTCTTAAGTTGCACATAGTAGACATTCAATAACTGTGAGTTCTCTTTTGGTCCCCTTTTAATTCTGATAATGAGAATAGTGTAGCTAATCACACTTGGCACACTGGACTTCCAGAATGCCCAAAATCTAATTTTACTTTCAATTACAGCAGATATTATCATAGCTGGCATTATTACTTCCTTCGTTTTTTATAATCTTATTTTTCCTTCTAATTCATACTGTATTACTCTTATTGAGTAGGCCTTTTTGTCAGTAAGCCATCTGAAATTCATTTTTAGAAAGAGATGGAACATAAATCACTCATTAATGTATAAACTGTGCTCAAGTAGATTTGGCACACTGTGAAATATTTTGCAGCTATTAAAATGGCAATTATGAAACTATTTAGAAGTATTGCAAATGTCTGAGATATGTTTATTTGCAAGTAATGTGAGACATATTCTCTAATTGCAATCACGTAAATATTGGTATTTTAAGAATATATGAAGAACTCCTGCTTCTATCCAAGATGGAATTAGAGGGAGCAAGTCTACACTTCAAATGAAACAAACAAAAAATGTAAAATATATGGAACAATACTTTTCAAGACAATGGACATAAGACAACAAAAGACAGTGATCCACGAAAGATAAGAAACAAATGAGAGAAGTCTTACGATTGTGCCAGGTTATTGAATTAAGAGTGTTTCCAGGCCACAGAACAGAGAGTGGAGCTACGTGGAATTAGGTGTCCTCCCAGAGTCATGGAGACAGAGCTGAGAGTCAGGCAAGATTGGGATGAACACAGTTCACAAGACAGAACACCAAAGAGGAGAAAGGTGTAGAGAGAAAGAGAGCTTCTGAGATCTTCAAAGAGTCCCCGCGAGTACTCAGTTGAATGCTGATCACCACATACATGTGGGGAAGCCACTCAAGGCTGGGGAAAGAACCACATAAAAAGATTGGAAGGAATGGTGACCAGTGCTCACCCGGGGCGAGGAACAGTGCCTGCTCACACCCACCAGACTGGAGAACTTCATAATTCCTGATACACTATTAGAACACTCAGAGGGCTCTTGCCTCAACAGTGAGAAATTATTGGCCATAGAATGATCACTGTCCTGAATCTGCCTAACCATTCTGAAAAGTGAGACCCAAAAGGATTAAACTATTTTCACATAACTTAACTGGATTCCTAACAAACTTAAAGGACATTTATAAAATTATGAAAACATCCATCTCTCAATGAGGTTAAATCTACAATGTAAATTTACATTGTATATAATTTACATGTAGATTTACAAACTAGAATGTCATCTGATAAAAATTACCAGGTATGAACAAAGTAGGAAAATATGGTCACTAAATAGAAAACAAATCAATCAAAATCATCCAGAATGAACACAGATGTTAGAGTCAGCAGAAAATATTAAAACAATTATTATTGTTTAAATAACATTAAAACAATTATTAAAACAATTTTGAATATATTGTATTCAATATATTCAAAAAGTTAATTAGAAACATGGAAAATATTTAAAAATTCAAAGAACAAAATAAGCATCAGTCAGCTACAGGACATCTTCAAGTAGCCTAATAGATATGTCATTTCTATCCTTGAAAAAAAGAGAGACATAGAAAATATAGTTGAAGAAACGATAGCCAATACGTCCCCAGATTATATGCTGAACAAAAGTATTAGAAACATGAAGAAAACTATGCCAAGTCACTTCATAATCAAATTGCTCAATATCAGTGATAAAGAGATTATATTGAAAGCAACCAGGAGTGGAAAAACCTATATTGCGTACACAAGGACAAAGATAAGGGTAACAGTAGATTTCTTTTTTGGAAACAATGCAAGGAAGAATCCAGAAGAGCAGCATTCTTCTAAAAATTTAAAGAAAAATTATCAGTATAAAATTCTATACCTACAAAACTATCTTTCAAAAATGAAAGCCAAATAGAGATTATTTTAGATACACAAAGTAAATAAAAGGCAAAGCAATGGGAAAAGATGTAAAAATTCTCACAAAGAAAACCCCAGGCCCAGAGAGATTTACTGGTGGATTCTGGCAAAGATTGAAGGAAGATTATACCAAATCTACATACATTCTTTGGGAACACTGAAGAGAAGTCAATGTTTATGAACTCATTTTTGTGACACCAACATTACCCTGTTATCAAAATCAAAGACAATAAAAGAAAGCAATAGCTACTTGCGCCTCATAAGCAAGGATGCAAAAATTTTAAACAAAATGACACCATATAGAATCCAACAATATATTAAAAAGATAATGCACTGTGACCAACTCCAGGCCACATTCCAGGATTGCAAGGTTAGTTTTTCATTCTAAAAGCAGTCAGTGTAATTTACTATATTAACTAACTAAAAAAGAAAAACCATATGATTAGCTAAGTAGATGAATAAAAAGCATTTGATAAAATGCAACATCTACTCCTGATTTTTTTTAAATTCAGCAAACAAGGAATAGAAGGGAACTTCCTTAATCTGAAAAATAACATGTACAAAAATGTATAGCTGTCTTCATAATTCATTCAAAAGATTGAATGTTTTTCCCCTAAAATCAGAAACAAGGCAAGGACGACCATTCTCAGCACCTTTCCTCAACATTACACTGGAAATTCTAGACATTGCGGTAAGCCAAGAAATGAAGATAAAAGCTATTCAGATGGAAAAAGAAAGTAAAACTGTCTATAGTCATAGCCAATATGATCTTTCATATAACAAATCTGATGGAATCTATTAAATACTAATAAGCAAGTTTGGCAAAGTTGAAGGATGCGAGGTCAGTTCAAAAATCTATTGTGTTTTTATATACCAACAACAAATAATTGGAAATGTAAATTTAAAACACAATACAAGTCACAGAAACTTGTACATGAACATTTGTGTCAGCTTTATTTGCCATAGTCAAAACTTGGAAACAACCCAAATATCCATCAATGGGTAAATTATAAACAAATTGTGTATCTGTATAATGAAAGGGAATGAAGTACTGATATGCTACAATACAGACAAACTTAAAAAATATTACATAAATGAAAAAGCTAGATGTGAAAGACCACACTTTGCTTATGAAATTTACATGAAATATATATATAAAATCAAACCCATGGAGATAGGTGATAGTTCCTAAATCCACAGGGGGAAGTAGGGAGTGGCTGCAAGTGAGCACAAAAGACCTTTAAGAGTGTTGTAAAATCGCACTGTGGTGATGGTTGCAGAGTTCTGGAAATTTACTAGAAATAACTGAATGGTACATTTGCAATAGGTGAATTTTATGATGTGTAAATTATACCTTTAAAAAGCTGGAGTTTTCAACAAAAATGAATGAGTTATTAATACAGTCAACAATGTGGATGAATCTCAAAATAATTATACTGAGTGAAAGAAGTCAGACATAAAAAAGAATTCATACTGTGTGGTTCCACTTACGTAAAATTCTAGATAACTCACACTAATGCATAGTGACAAAGAGCAGATCGGATGACTGGGGAGCAGGAACAGCATACGAGAAACAGGGTAGCAAGGAGCAGGGGGAGAAATTACAAGGGGGAAACTTTGGGGCAGTGGATATATTCACTATCTTGATTACGGTGATGGTTTCATGGCTATATAAATGTGTCAAAACCCATTTAAATATGTGCAGATGACTGTATGCCCATTCTACCTCAGTATAGTGGTTCTTTAAGGACATGAACGGTATGATAACTGCAAAAAATACAATTAGTTCTGTTAGAATGCTGGGAGTAAGAGTGATTTTCTCTCTCTCTCTCTCTCTCTCTCTCTCTCTCTCTCTCTCTCTCTCTCTTTCTTGATGGAGTCTCGCTGTATCGGCCAGCCTGGAATGCAGTTCTTGGCTCAGTGCAACCTCTGCCTCCCGGGTTCAAACGATTCTCCTGCCTCAGCCTCCTGAGTAGCTGGGCTTACAGGCATGCGCCACCACGCCCGACTAATTTTTATATTTTTAATAGAGACGGGGTTTTGCCGTGTTGGCCAGGCTGGTCACGAACTCCTTTCCTCAGGTGATCTGCCCACCTCAGCCACCCAAAGTTCTGGGATTACAGGGGTGAGCCACCGCACCTCACCAAGAATGCTATTCTCATTTCAAATTGTTTAACTGGTCATTACATTTTCACTAATTAAAATAACAATGATTTTAGAAATAGTTTATTATTTAAATAAGAAGGAAGGCTTGGAAAACCAGTAGAGTCAAGGGAAAATGCTGTTGTCATTGGTATTGCTGTTATGGACAGAAGAGCCCTGGGTGTGTTTTAAGGCACATCACCAGAAGACTGTAAGACGAAAAGAAAAAGTTTCTGTAAGGAGAATCATGAAGGAGAATAGAATCCCAACCAGAGGAATTATTTTTCCTAGGGAAGAGTTTTGTCTGTTCCCATGAGATGAAAAGAAAGAAAAATAAGGTAAAAATGCAAGAACTGTTGATAAATGTGAAAGGGTGTAAACAGAGAATTTTTTTTTTTTTTTTTTTTTGACACCAAGTCTCTCAGTGTTGCCCAGGCTGCAGTACAGTGGCGCGATCTTGGTTCACTGCATCCTCCGCCTCCTAATTCAAGCGATTTTCCTGCCTCAGCCTTCCGAGTAGCTGGGATTACAGGCACCCGCCACCACGCCCAGCTGATTTTTTGTAGTTTAAGTAGAGATGTGATTCACTATGTTGGCCAGGCTGGTCTCGAACTCCTGATCTCGTGATCTGCTTGTCTTGGCCTCCCAAAGTGCTGGGATTACAGGCGTGAGCCACCACACCCGGCCCCTTGTAAACAGAGATTTTAATCTGGTAAGAACTTGCAGGTCCCTTCATTCAACAGCCTTGATCTCATCAGAGGCTCTGTATGTTTCTGCTGCCATCTTCTTCTGCCTTGACCATGATAATGGTAGACCCTTGTAGCTGCTGGCCCCAGGTTGATGGCTTGTGCCCTCCAGCATCCTCTCCCACGCCAGGCCCTTCACTCAGAGTTGCTGCCTAACCTGACTGCAGAAGATTCCAGAGTGGATGCAGAAAAAGCCCCCAAGATGCAAATCGGAATCCGCTCTACATGCCCAGAGCTCTGGGGGCTGAGAGGAAACTGACTAGGGAAGATCTGACCACTCAGTACAAAGTCTGGTTGGGTCAAGTTTCTCTGGGCACTCTCCCTATTGCTGTCTCAGAGCCCTCAGGCCAGGGCCGGACCCGTCCCCCTGCAGCCCAGCCCCGGCTGAAACACCTGCCCCTCTGAAGTGGAGCTGTCCATGGTAGCCCCACTCTGGTCTCTGCGGGGACTCCTAGGAGGATCAGGGATGCCTGCAGCCAGCAGACTCTCAGCTGCCTCAGCTCCGAGTCAATGTAAACCAGAGCGAGGAACCCACTGGTATCCTGCATTGTCCCAAGGGGACCTGGTATTTGCAGCCTTCACTACCCACATCCTTGCTGGGGCAGCCGGACTCATAGCTGCTTCTGCCCATGTCCTCTGTCAAGCATTCCAGTCCCACCCGACCCCCACCCTGGCCCCAAACCTTAGGTCATGTGGCTGTTCCAAAAACCCTAGTGAACTTTTGACACTTCTGGCAGGCTGCATTCTCTTCTGTCATATTCCCCAGCCTCTTGTCCAGCTAATGACCACTTTCCTGCTGGTCAACGACCCGTCTTCAGATGGCAACATCTGCTGGGGGCAACTCAGCTTGACAGCTCCCCCAAGACCTAGAGTCTTGCAACTCAGGTGCCTCCATGCAGCGCAACAACCTGGGTCAACTTCTCCAGCCCCACACGTCCCATGACTCCCTGCCTCAAGAACCTACAGAACAAAGGTGTCAATAGACTTGAAGTTTATGCCCATTCCAATTCTGAAAAAAAAAAAAAAAAAGAAAGAGAAAAAGAGCGATACTGTCTAAGAAAGTCAAAGCATAGAAAATGCTCCTTCAATACATTTTTTTGCAACACCCAAACATCTCCTACCAATCCGCTAATACAGTACGTCGATGTTTACATGAGTTCTTCAATGTTAACTTTTGAAATGTTACACAAATTACAATCTAGGTTTCTTCAGCTAGACTCAACTACCATTCTTGATGACATTTTTCGTATTCACACATAGGTAAACATTTTCCTGTATTTGGATATGGGGGAAATGTCATGTTCTATTTCTTCTATTTTTCTACTTTCCTACCTCAGGTTCACAGTAAGCATGATTCAGATTTGTGCATCAGATTATCAAACTATGGATTACTTCATCATTATTCTCCAGTTTTTAAACATGTATTTGCTTTCTAGTTATTGTTCATGATCACAGGTAACCCAGAGCTAATATGATGCATCTTTGTACAAGTAGTACTTATCTCCTTTTAAATTATTTTCATATAAAAACTTCGCTGCAATGGGTTTCCCAAAATATATAAAGCTAAAAATATTTTATTTTATCTGTATTTATTTATTTATTTATTTTTTGAGAAGGGGTCTCGCTGTGTCACCCAGGCTGAAGTGCAATGGCACAATCCCAGCTCACGGCAACCTCCATCTCCCAGGTTCAAGCAATTCTCCTGCCTCAGCCTCCTGAGTATCTGAGACTACAGGCATGCACCATCACACGCAGCTAATTTTTGTATTTCAAATAGAGACAGAGTTTCACTATGTTGGCCAGGCTGGTCTTGAACTCCTGGCCTCAAATGATCCACCTACCTCAGCCTCCCAGTGCTGGGATTACAGGCGTGAGTCACTGTACCTGGCAGCTAAAAATATTTTAATGCTGCCTAAAACATTGTTCTACCGAAGGACTGAACTCATTGATAATCTCATTTCTAGTGCAGAAGGCACCTTTCCTTCAAGATTCACCAATGCTTCCCCTAGATTTGGGCTTATTTAATAGATATGAAATTTACTTCAGTAATTATTTAATGTCTGTTTCTTTCCTTATAAATGAAGTGAAGTAATTTCTCTTTTGTGTGACTTATTTGTGTATATGTGAGTATATTTGTCTATTGAAGACTGGGGGTAATTTTAGAAATTTTATGAGCTCTATATATTTCATGTTCTAAGTCTCCATCTGTTGCAAGGAGATTTGAAAAATGTCAGAAACTCTGAAGAACATTTGGTAGCACTGCCCAGATGATACTTGGACTTCCTGCAGTTACTTAAAATATTTTATTTTGCTACTATTTTGTCTTTATTTTAATTGTGCAGATGTTTAAATTTTACTTGAACATCTTTGCCTATTTTTTCTTCAAAACATCTTCAATAATGTAACCTGGTTTCTCCATTTGGTTAAATTAACTATTTTTTTGTGTAAGATTAAATTTTTATTGTAATTCTTTGAATTTTTGCCATACTGAAACAAAGTTATTCCAGCAGCACGCACAAAATAATTATGTTCTTTACGATGTTACTATATGCATTTGTCATGTTTTCATATGTACTTAAAATTATTAATGCATACTCTATTATAGTTCAGTGATCTATATTTCTCCTTCTAATCCAGCGTTACACTGGTTCAGTTACTGTTGTTTTTTTAAAATGGTCTATTTTGTGAGATAATTATTATTCTTTCATTAGCCCTCTAATATTCTTATCTTTCCCAGCACACTACAGAATCAATTATTCTGAATTCTATAAAATGCCAATGATATCATTGTTATTTTAACTGAAGTTATATTAAACCTACAAATTAAACCAGAAATAATGGCAACCTCCATTTGATCTCCCTACCCAGGAGAAGAACATATTTCTCTGTTTTCAAGCCTTTTTTCCCCATTAAAATTTTGCAGACTTCTTTGATACATATTATATACCCTTACATAAGTTTAATTAATACATAATTCAATTTTGTGGCTATTACAAAACAGAAGTCTCTTATTACTATAGTTTTGGCTGGCTAATAAAGGCATTTGAGTATTGAACTGATTTGTTATTGTATCTTTTGAACAGCAGTTTTTCTTTGCTGTTCTATTATCTCTAATAGCTTTTTGGTTGATTCCTTTAGCTCGTCTAGGTGTATAATCACATAGGCTTCTAATAGTGTTCCTTTTAAATCTCATTTCTTTCCTGCACTTTATTATGCTGCCAAGAACACATAAATCTCTATAAAATAATCATTGTGAAAGTTCTCCCTCCATTCTTCCTGTTATTCACACTAAAAAGAAACTTTCATTCCATATTTGACCTGTCAGTAAAACCTGCTGGCACCCCCTTCAAAATAGCTTTGTAATCCAGCTCCTTCTCTCCATCTCCCCTCTACCACCCTGTGCTCAGCCACCCACCCTCTCACACGGATGATTGCGCTGGCCTCCTAATCCTAAGTCAAAGATCCCTAGAGGATCTCTGAGAACTTGTCAGATATTGTCACACTTCTGCTCAAAGCCCTCCAAACTCCTTTCAGTCCCTCGCAAAGTCCTGTATACTCTGCCTCCTTCACCTGTCTGACTTTACTTCCTACTGCTCAGCATCAGGAGACGTTTCTTTCCAGCCACAGGAGACTCCTTATTATTCCCCGAGCACAGCAGATAGGCTCCTACCTCAGAGCCTTTGCACTAGTTGGTTACTCTGCCTGGATATCTGCACAGCCTCCCCACTTACCTCCTCCAGGTGTTTGCTCAAATGTCAGAGTTTCAGTGAGGCCTTCCCTGACTCCCTTATTTAAATTTGCATCATCTTCTTCTTTGTCCCCTAAGCCCTTCCTCTTCTAGTTTTTTCCATTGTACTTTTCACTCTCTGACATTCTATATATTTATTTCTCATCTCCCTATCTTTTTTCCACATACATACTACCAAACTAAAATGTAAGCTTCAGAGAGTAAGGGTTTCTACCTGTTTTTCTCATTACTATCTCCTTGGTATTACAACATAGATGCTCAATAAATAATTGTACTGACTGAAAGCACACCGATGTTTTCATCGGGTTGTGGATGAGCTGCTCTGCAATATCTAAATTCACAGTGATTTCTATCTGTGATATTAAGTAGACCTTTTTATATATTGATGAAGAATATTTTTACCCCTAATTTTCATGGGTGAGGTTAGGAATATGTGCCGAATTTCACTAAACAATCAACAGGCAGATGTCATTTTATGTACCATGGCATCCCACAGAGGTTAGGAGTAGGTGCCGAATTTCACTAAACAATCAACAGGCAGATGTCATTTTATGTACCATGGCATCCTACAGAGGGGTAAATAGGTCACTAAAGAGCTTCTTCCTTCACTAATTACATAAAGTGTGTCTCCAGGGATATACCTAAAAATATTGGATGTATTATTCAGCTGGGCTTATTTCCTTCTCATGGTTACAGGCCAACAGTTGATACACCAGAGAGCAAGAAGAGGAAATTCTAATGATTTAACCAACATGAAAATTAAGCAAGATGAGAAGATGCCTTGCTAACATATTTCCAGTTGACCCCTATGAACATGTTCCATCTATTCATGTCTATAGCATTGCTTAATGGTTGTGTCTGGATTCACTGATGGAAGTTCTAATTATCAACAACGACTTTTATGCAGACAATGTTTCATTGTCATATTATATAGCCTAGAGTTGTCATTTCTTCCAACCTCTTTGATTACCTGATTGTTTTACTAACATTTGGAAGTTTCTCTATTCCCTGTCTTCTTACAAATAATAAGCACACAGGTAAGAAAAGTAAAAGGTAAAATTATTCATTTGGGTTTTAATTCTAACATATATCTGTGATTCTAGCATGGAGAACATACAAATATTTTAGTAAATAAATTACATTAACATTTGTCTTTCAGTGGTAAAAGTCTGCGGTTTACTATAAGATTCTGAAGACTTAGAATTTTTGTATTATTTTTATACTTTCAATATTCAAAAGCCAATTGAAATTTTAACCATCAGAAATTCAAATATTTTGCGAATTTTAGGTAGTTTGGATTCATTTCATGTCAATACAGTCTTTCACTATCCAAAGTTAACATTATGACCATAATTTGTTTCAAGTTAAAGCTGTGTTCACAATAGGTAGCCCACAAACAAACTTCTTTATCATCTTTTAAGTATCCAATGGAAATTTGCCATTTAAAGAAAGGTTAAGCCTGGCAAACACTACCTCAGCTGGGTGTGATCAAGGTCAAACCAAAAGCAATAAGTCACATTGGCATTGCATACCTTTAATACAATGTGATGAAAATGGCACTCCACCTCTGTGATCTTCCTCCCCAGAACCCACAACCTCAGTCTAAGAATGAAAAGAGCATCAGGCAAATCCCAGTTGAGGGACATTCTACAAAACACCTGGGCAGTATTCCTCAAAGCTGCCAAGGTCATCAAACACAAAGAAAGTCTGAGAAAGTGTCACAGCCAAGAGGAAACTAAGGAGACACGACGACTAAATGTAAGAAGGTATCCTGGACAGGATCCCAGAACAGAAAAAAGACATTAGGAAAAGAGTATGGACTTCAGTTAATAATTACACATTAATATTGCTTCATTAATTGTGATGACCATACCTGAAGCTGTAAGACATTAAATATAAAGGAAACTATATGTAGAGTATATGGGAGCTCTCTGTACCATCTTTGTAATTTTTCTGTAAATTTAACATTGCTCTAAAATAAAAAGCTTATTTAAAAAACTAGAGTTGGTAGGCTGGGCGCAGTGGCTCATGCCTATAATCCCAGCACTTCGGGAGGCTGAGACCTCACGAGGTCAGGAGATCGAGACCATCCTGGCTAACATGATGAAACCCCGTCTCTACTAAAAAATACAAAAAGTTAGCCAGGCTTGGTGGTGGGCTCCTGTAGTCCCAGCTACTCAGGAGGCTGAGGCAGGAGAATGGTGTGAACCCGGGAGGTGGAGCTTGCAGTGAACTGAGACGGTACCACTGCACTCCAGCCTGGGTGACAGAGTGAGACTCCGTCTCAAAACAAAAAACAAAAAACAAAAAAAAACTAGAGTTGTTAACACGGCTGAAACTTGGCCAACGTTTTTAATTATTCTGGTGATTGGTTTTCATAACTGATGATGAAAATAGTTTGAAACCTGTATGTGAATATTTGAATATGACATCTTATAGGTAAATAAAAATACTCATTTCAGGTAAATGACAATATGCATTCAGGTGACTTTTCCTTCAATTTTGTAGGGATTTCGCAGTAATCTTTGGCTTGAATTAGCTAGACGATTGTCTCAATATTCCATGCTGCTTGTATTTTGAAAATAATCTATCTTTATAAAAACCTGAACAAAGAGACAGTAAATCAAAAAAAGTAAGAGAGCAACATTGGTTTTAACTGACAAGTGGAATAAATAAAGAACAGATATGAATCCTACTCAAACGAAAAACGAATGCTGTGATAAATATTTTTGAAAACTGATAATCTCCTTATAACATATACAACCACTGCATTTTTTTCTCTTCATAAATACTGACTTTTGTGCACTACGTTTATTTAAGGCAATTGTATCTCTACAAACAGAAAACTGTGAAGTATATCCACTGGTATCAAACCAAAAATCACCATAGAAAGCAGGGGTCACCAGCCAAATCATCACAAAGATCAGAGAGCTCTGAGCCTATTTACTGACCAGAAACAGAGCACCAGCCAGAAGGAAAATGTCCTGCACCTGAGAATTGATGATAAATCCATCTTCATCCCACAGGAGCTAATGCAGTTGGGCCCAATCAGAGCAACAAGCTGAACACACATGACCTTATACATGAAGTCAGCCTTTTTCCTCATCACCCTAGCTAGTGTCAAGGCAGAAAGGTCAAGCAAAGACCTGGGAGCAAAGAAATTTTGGGGTGTCTATCTCAGCATTGGTATGAACTTGAGAGAACAAATTCTCAAACCGTGACTCTTCATAACTATCCTGCAGGGTGTATAGAACCTCAAGGAGCATTGTTATTTGTCTGTTTTCACGCCGCTGATAAAGACATACCCAAGACCAGACAATTTACAAAAGAAAGAGATTGAATGGACTTACAGTTCCATGTGGCTGGAGAGGCTTCGCAATCACAGTGGAAGGTGAAAGGCATGTCTCACATGGCGGCAGACAAGAGAAGAGGGCTTGTGCAGGGAAACTCCCCCTTATAAAACCATCAGATCTCGTGAGACTTATTCACTATCATGAGAACCGCATGGGAAAGACTTGCCCCCATGATTCAATTACCTCCCACTGGGCCCCTCCCAAAACATCTGGGAATTCAAGATGAGACTGGGGTGAAGACGTAACCAAACCATAATAAGCATCAATACCACACTCCCTAGCACGTTGTTTTAATATAAAAGACAATTCAGGGGAAGGAACAAACCTTGGGAGTTATTTCCAGAGGTCTAGCTTCTATGACTATGAGCAAATTCATCACTGACTTGCTATGTTTTAAAGCATTTTTATATTTTCAATATGTACAATATTGACTGGGATTGGAGGCTCATGCCTGCAATCTCAGCACTTTGAGAGTCCAAGGCAGGTGGATCACTTGAGCCCAGGAGTTCAAAACAAGCCTGGTAAACAGAGTGAGACCATGTCTATACCAAAAATAAAATTAGCCAGATGTGGTGGTGCACAGTTGGTTCCAGCTACTTGGGGGCCTGAGGTGGGAGATCACTGGTTTGTGAGTTCCAGGCTGCAGTGAGCTGTAATCGTGACATTGCACTCAAGTTTGGGCAAAAGAGTGAGATCCTGTCTCGAAATATATGTATGTGTGTACACATATATGTATATGATGTGTGTACATACACCCATATACATGTACACATATACACATATATGTACATACACATATACATATATACACACATATATACACACAATATTTACTAATGTAAAAAAGAATAACATTAGCATTTCATAGGGATATCCTAAATGTGATATTTCTACTAAAGTCCTCAGGAAGACATTTACCTACAAATACTAAAAATATTGAAGGAGAAACTGTCAATAAATCCACCATATGCGATATAGGAAAATTTTCCATTCCAGATTATTTTTAAACACAGAAGTATCCAAGTCACATGGTTTAAATACTGAGGGTTTTGGGGATAGGGTGGGAATTAACCTAAAAATATAAATAATCCAAGAGAAAAAAAGTGTGTAACATAGCTTTCCCCATTCTCTCCTAAATATTATGACACTATCTCATGAAAGAGTTGCCATAAGTGTTTTATTTCCACTTTTGTCACTTGTACTTTCATCTCCATTAATTCTCATCTTAGTAATGATTTCTTCCAGGGCTGCCCATGGGCAGGTCTAGTGTTAGCATAGAATTTAAATGTTGTGTTTCTGCTTGAGAAATAGTCTAACCAGCCGCTGGCAGCCAGCACCTCACTCCATCTCTTAGTTTGCAAGAAGAGGGGCCTAGGAGACCTTGAGCCTGTCCCAAGGCAAGAACAAAAGAGAGTTGAAGAAATAACTGCTAGAATAAGGGCTAAAACAGAATTTATTACAGAATGGCCAAAGATAAATCCTCCCTCTCCCCTCATTAGGTTTCCCAAAAGAAAACACAAATGCAGCCTAATTAGACCCTGAAAAAAAAACAAAAGCAGAGAATGCTTGACATAAAATAATTAATGCCAAACACCACAAAGGTCAATGACTTAGATGGTAACATTCAGGTTCCTCCATTGGTTTACTGTGAAACAGTCTTAACCACACGGTTATGTTAAATATTCATGTTCCTATAAACCATGTGTTAATATACAACAAGAGAAAATACACAAATGCTGGAAGTTCTACTTTAATTACCAGGGCTTTGCCCATTTAGTTTATGGCTGCTGTTGGGGATATGTATTGAGTACGTGGATAGAATGTGATTAAGATAAAGACTAATTTTACATAATATCTAAGTACTCCTCTCATTTTTCCACCAAAGTGGCCAAACACATCTCATTATGTCCCAATTATCTGCTTATAAAGGCTCTATAAAGGCTTTCCCAGGCTCACACACTTGCTAAACAGTTTTATAAACAAGATTAGCCCTCCTTTTAGAATCTGCAAAGTGACAGCTTCTCCAAGTCTCAAAAGTCCATTCCAAGAACTTCATTTCCATACTGGGTCATGCAACTGCTTCTTCCCAGGAACACTATGGCTATTCTGTATGGGAGAGAGCTGAAGAACTCGGGGCAGGGGCCACTGCCTGTCAGGGGGTGTGCTGGCTCCTTGCCCAGGACAAATCCTTTGTGACAGCCTCTAATGGGAGGCAGGAGGCAGGGCTGCCAGCAGGGAGTTGCATCCACAATGGTTTCCTGCATTTAAACTCTGGAAAAACAGGGGACTAATAGCCTCTCAGAAAGGGGAAAAAAAGGATGCTGAGTCCTCAGTCCTGGCCAGGAGTGTGGAAATTCGAGCAGCACCCCTTTTGCTGCTGCAGCAACCACTACTATGCATCTGACCCCTTCTAGCCTCAGTTTCCAAATCCAATACCTTACCCCAAATATAGAAACAAACACTGGCCCAAAGGTCTAGAATTTAAAACCCACTGATGTCCTGGTAGACATTTGGCAATAAATTATTATTAGAAATGCAATGTAATGGATTTTTAAAAATTTGTTCCATTCCCCTCCACTTTTTTTGTATGGGCTCCTGCACCTACAGGGTAATTTTAAAAGCATATGTGGTAGACAGAAGATGAAATTAGTTGGAATATCTGTAAATGGGATTGGATTTAATGCACTAAAATGAAGCTGTCTGTGAGGTTGCTCAGCTTTCTCAAGCTTGTAGCTGGTCAGTCCATTGATGTCTTAGATGGCATATTAGTCAGGGTTCTCTAGAGGGACAGAGCTAATAGGACAGATGTATATACATAAAGGGGAATTTATTAGGGAATATTGACGCATATGATTGCAAAGTGAGCTCCCACAATAGGTCATCTGCAAGCTGAGGAGCAAGGAAGCTAGTCCAAGTCCTAAAACTTCAAAGTAGGGAAGCCAACAGTGCAGACTTCAGTCTGTGGTCGAAGGGCCCCAAGTTCCAAAGTTGAAGAATTCGGAGTCTGATGTTCGAGGGCAGGAAGCATCCAGCACAGGAGAAAGATGGAGGCTGGAAGACTCACCCAGCCCAGTTTTTCCACGTTCCTCTGTCTGCTTTTATCCTGGCCACACTGGCAGCTGGTTAGATGGTGGCCACTGAGATTGAAGGTGGACCTGCCTCTCCCAGTCCACTGACTCAAATGTTAATCTCCTTTGGCAACACCCTGACAGACACTTTGCATCCTTCAATCCAATCAAGTTGACACTCGATATTAACCATCACAGATGGGGAGAATGAGTCTAAGAGGAAGGGCAAGAGGGTGTCCTCAAGGTAAATTCAAAAAGGTCCTTAAAGAAAGAAAGAGGGCCCCTAGAGCAAGAGAGGCAGTGGAGCAAACTGCCAGTTGAACAAATTAGACTGCCTGCTTGTACCCCACTTCTGGACTCTGACACTCAAAACACAGAAGTTCCCCAAAAAAACATCTGAGTAGGTCTGCTTTAAAACACCAGGGCGTGTGCTTACAACTGGCTGATATTCCATTTGTGATTTGGTAAATAGGGTGTGATAATTGGTTTTCTGTGTCAACTTGACTGGCCTAAGGGATGCCCAGATAGCTGGTAAAACATTAATTCTGGGTGTTTCTGGAAGAGATCAGCATTTGACTCAGGAGGCTGAGCAGAGATCCACCGTCACCAAGGAGGGTAGGCATTATCTAATCTGTTGAGGGTCAGAACACAAAAAAAAAAATTGAAGGAGAGGCACGTTCTCTCTACTTGACCTGGGACTTCCCCTGGACATCTGAGCTTCCGATTCTCAGACATTAGTGAAGTGGTGTCATGGTCTAGAGTAATACCCAAGTTTCGTTGTCTGGTCCCAAGGAAATCGAGTAGGCAGACACAAGAATTGGGTTTAGGAGTGGAGGTTTAATAAGCAAAAGAAAGAGAAGGGAAAACAGCTCTCTCTCTTCCAAGAGAGAAGGGCACCCAAGCGGAACTTCCAGGCCACCCCAGGGTGCACTGGATTTTATAGACTGGCTTCAGGAGGCAGTGTCTGATTTACATAGGACCCACAGATTGGCTGGAGCTTCCCCAAGCTCCCTCCTTCACCTCTTACATCACCTAGCCTATGTTGCTGTGCATAGTTACTTATTAACCTGCCTGCGGAGCCCACCACTTTGCATATGCTTTAGCAGAATCAAGCTTTCTATATCTTTATATTCCCTGCAGTGCCCTGAAGATGTTGGTTTCAACAAAGGTTTGCCAAGTTAACAAACACATGCATAAAATGGACAGACACTACTTGGGAAGTTGAGGCGGGAGGATCACTGGACTCCAGGAGTTCAAGGCTACAGTGAGCTATGATCATACCTCTGCACTCCAGCCTGAGTGACAGAGCGAGATCCTGTCTCTTAAAAAACAAAAGGACAGACAATGCATAACCCAAAAGAATGAAAAGAATGATCTTTAATGGGATTTCAATTTCAATGACACCTGAGTGCTGTAAAGAAGGACTTTTTATTTGTTTGAACATAGAAGTATTTTCTTGTGGATCTCATCAGTTTCTGCAGACATGCATAAATTTTTAACATTCTTGAAAGGGACTTGAGGGACATAAACAACAAAAATACTGAAATCACTCTTTGCTTTCTGGGGTATAAAACATAAACATAACTGATTTTCTCTGTTCTTCTTTTATGTTGAAATTTGACATTTTATGATCCATAATCACAAATCACAGTACAGTATAATTTGTCTTATTCTACCACTAACTTGAATTGCCAGCAATGCGAGAAATTTCCCAAGCATCCGGCCTACCAGAATAATTATAAACTTTTATGACATGGCCGGGTGCAGTGGCTCACACTTGTAATCCCAGCACTTTGGGAGGCTGAGGCGGGCAGATCACAAGGTCAGGAGATCGAGACCATCCTGGCTAACACGGTAAAACCCCATCTCTACTAAAAAAAAAAAAAAAAAAAAAAAAAAAATACAAAAAATATTAGCCAGGCCTGGTGGCACATGCCTGTAGTCCCAGCTACTTTGGAGGCTGAGGCAAGAGAATGGTGTGAACCCGGGAGGTGGAGCTCACAGTGAGCCGAGATGGCGCCACTGTACTCCAGCCTGGGTGACAGAGCGAGACTCGGTCTCGAAATAAATAAATAAATACATAAATAATAAAAAATAAAATAAAAAACTTTTATGACAGAAAATTCTTTCTAGATCAACTTTTGTTCCTTCATGATTGCTTCATCAATAGATAGTCTTAATCTGTTACCATTACATTGTTATAGATGACTTCATATCCTTATTCTAAAAAAAAAAAAATAGAGAAAATTATTCCCGTTTGTCCAAAACTTTATAAATGCAAATTGGCACATTAAGTACAGAGATTTTTTCTTTTCTTGAAAAGGCTCCTTCTGCTTTACATACACATGGGATCTCATTCATAATTAGGTTTTAGCACATGAACAAATTTTCTCCTTATGTAAACAAAGTTAATAGATGATAGATCAGACAGGTAGAGAAACAAACACACATGTGTGGAAAAGAGCATTAACATGAATTTTGATTCAGTGTATATTCATTATATCAAGGCAAAATTCCAATCAATCTAGGAAAATGCCTTACAGGTGGTAAGATATAACTTAGGCGTGAAAAAAATGGAAGGCAAAAGGCTGACCAGATGGAAGTTATCCAGGGAAAAGGAAAGGCTTTCTTGAAGGGTCAAGGAGGGAAGAGTGGTGAGCTCTGAAGCCAGGTGAGTGAGTGATGACACGGGTACCACGAGGGAAAGCAAGCCAAACAGTTTTAGTCTTAATCATTTTAACTCAATTATGTTTATTAAGATCATGAAAGATTCATGCCAGTAGGTAATGATTCAATTACTATAGACATTATGTCATTCATTTTGCTAGCACTTTCAGTAGAAACAATGTTTATATATCATGACATATGTGCAATTATGGACAAATATAATTTATTCACATACAAAAAATCCTTATAGCCTAGTAGTAAATTATATTCATGATTTAGCTATCATAATCATGAATGTAACTGTACACACACACACAGAGACAGGAGAGGACTGTGGGGAGATCCCACAGACACCCATGTGGGTAGGTTGAGATCACTTCTGTCAAAAGATACAGAAAGTCATGTTACAGGTAATTCATAAGAAATTGACTATGTTTTGGTTTTGTTTGGTTGGATTCTTATACTGAAGTTTCCTCACAACAGCATGATGTATTTTCCCAACACTTCACCATTTAAGAAGACAGTCCAAAGCCTTTGAGCCTTAGAAATCAGGACTTATCTTGTCTGAAAGGAATGAACAGATTCTGTTTTCAAAAGTGTAGGCTACCCAGGGGAGAGAAGAGACTTGCTGAAAAAGAGGAGAGCTCTGAGAATTGGAAGACGGGAAACTGGCCCAGCCCAGGAGATGGTAGGAATTCCTCAAGACACGGAGGAGGGAAAGGGGTAGTGCAGTCCACAAGTGCTAGGGACTTGCCCTCTGTCTCCACAAGGCTGCCTGGAGATGGGATGGCAAGGGGGCTGGACCCTAAACCCAAAGCACTATGAGCTGCAGCAAGGGTCCCCTATTGCCTGGTCCAGGCAAGATCTCAGTGAGGAGATTCCTGCAACCAGTGCAGCTGTCTAGAGATCAGGACAGCAAGGGCTCCACGTGCCAGATACAGCCATGTCAATACTGGTGTACCTGTCAGGGTGCTTTGACTGTAAGCAAATAATGCTGGCCACCAAAAGAGGGTAAATAAGGAGTATTTCACAGAATCAAGGAGAAAACTGGAAACCAGGCCTCAGAAAAAGAAATAATAAGAGCAGTTCAGGAGATCTAGATAACCGGCCATCTCCACTCTCCTGGGGACTCCACCGTGACAATGCATTGGGTTCCACCCGTTTTCTGTCCAGATGTCAAGAACAGAGCTCCAGTTCAAACTCCCAGAAAACTGAGCATGATTGGCTTGGCTGGGTTGGTCACCCACCTATTGGTCCAGTAGGGCAGGAGATTTAATTGACAATCTCACTGAGCTATATACAACTGCGGAGGACTCATTTCCCAAATGAACACGAGGAGCTGCTGGCTAAAGGAAGGGAGCATACTGGCAAAAACAAAACCAATTTTTCCCATACTCACACAAGATCCAGGATTTTTATATAACCCATTGTCAAATAGGAGAGCCTCCTGAGGATAGCTATTTGTGATCTATGATAATATTGGCACCTTGAGCCAGTTTTATCCTGATTTCATAAAACAATGAGGCATTTCTTGTGCTTGGGCATAGTGGGGAAAATTCATTCCTACTGTAGCTGCTAGTGATGTTTGTTTCTTCACATCCACTTTCTACCCTTCATTGATACCCAGAGGCTGACCTGTGGGGCGTACACACAGGTTCCCTGGTCCTCTGTTTTCTGACTGGGTTGGCGTCTTTAGGGGAGGTAACAGCTTCATCTTATTGAAGAGGACTTCAGTGCCTCTTGTTGGTATCCCTAACCTCCCCCCCGCACCCCACTTTATAAAAAGTCCCTCTGGGAGTTTAACTTGGTCGTACTCCCTTACTACAAAACCCCAGTGCAGTAGCCTCCCTTGAATAGTCCTTTCCAGATTGAACAGGTGTCATGAAAAGTTTTATTTAACAGTTACGGCACCTGCGATTTGGACAGATCAGATTCATCGCTGGATTCCCAGCCCACTCTTCCAGAACCCCAAATATGCACCTTTGAAGACTTTGGTGAACTCCTGGCCAATTGACTGGAAATCCGTTTTTGAGTCCGACTGCTGAGCCAGTACTCTCGATGGCAGCCCACTGAAGTACAAGAGTCCCATCATAAAACACCTGACAGCTCACACTATTCACCAAATATCCTCTACTCTCAAGTCCCAACAGATGGGCTGCCTGATCCGTAATGAATGAACCACAATTGAATGAGAAAATGGACTTACATTGTTCAAAGTAAAGCAGACTGTCTCTTCTTGAATGAGAAGGAGGACTGGGGATGAAAAAAGACTATCTTTTTGACCTAACTCTAGTCAGGCTCCTCTAAGCCCTCAGGGACCCTGAACTGGGACTCTGTCCTTGTCCTGTTTTGTCCAGGTTTAGCAAGAATCCTGCTGTATTTGTTTAGCAAAAATCTCCATAGTTGATATCTGATCAGTTGCTCAGCCCCCACCCTCAATATTGGATCACACTGGCCCATCTTCAGCAAGAATCCTGTTGAGTGGATTTAGGAAGAATCCCCTATTCTTGACTGACCCCATCCTGCTCCTTGGCTGGAAATATCCAGTTGTCCTTGATGTATTTGGAGTTGAGTTTGATTTTCTACCTACTACAAAATGTCATTGTAGTAGACCCTCTTGACTTGAATAAAATCTTCCTTGCCATCTTAAAAATAAGTAAGTCCTTTTGATTAACACTCTGTAATTACTCCATTGGAGTATTCCATCTATTTCTTGCCAGGACCGTGACTGATACAGTAAAAAGCAAATTCAGGTCGAGTAATCAGAAAACCAATGACCAGTGTGACTCAACCAATCACACCCGTTGTCCAAGTATATGCCCCTCCCTCCTTCTCCCAAGATTAAATATGATCTGGGCAGCTGTGAATCTGTGTTTAGCAAAGAGCTCAGGAAGGCCAGGGAGCAGCTTTCACTGCAGCTTGTTCTCAGGAGAGCCTGGAGCCAAGAGTCACAGGAGTCCCTAAAACTCCCCAGTTCCTTACATCAAAGCAATGAAAATGCAGGGTGAGCTCAGCTCACCTGACACCCCAAAAAGGGCAAGATGGCTGCTGGGTTTGGGCACCACTGCACCTTCATGCTCTTTCCCACCACATCACACGGGGCCAACGCTAGAGCCCACTCTCACCGCACTGGTTGCCAAGGGCTATGTCAGGGCCACCTTGGAAGGTTTGTGCCCAGTTGCAATAGTGGAAGAGGGTGGTGAGGCCACACACATTACATATGTGAGAGTCTGTGCTATTGCCAATTAGCAGCATATGTTGTTGACCCTCTTTCAAAGTATGCAACAGTCAGTGGCATCAGGAGAGAGAAGGTGGAGCCAATCAGAGGTAGATTCAGACGCAGAATATCATGCAGTGTTATTGTTAGACAGAACTGCAGCCTGTCCCAGGAATAGAACCGTGAGAACAAAAGCCATCGTAGAGGCATGTGGTGCTTAGAAGTTTAAAAAATCGCTTTTTCCCTCTAATATACTGGGAAGACAGATGCAACAGCTGTCTGGTAGCTTCTCCCACAGGTTGGAAAAAATAGCTGCTATAAATTGCCACAGCCTTTTAAGTCAGAGCTCTAATGTAACCTTTATAGCCTTCACAAAGAAAAGAGCATGAAAGAGTTAAATCTCAAACTCCAAAACTGCTAAACAAAGAGAGAGAGAGGCAGAACTTAACAGTATGCCAAAAGTAGAAACTACGGAGAACTCTAAAGAAATGAGGGTGTCTAAATTCACCTGGAGGGTTTTCTCCTCTAGACAAAGGCCAGGGCAGGAGAGAAATGTCCTTCCACCTCTGGCAGATGCTAAGGCTGGCAGACTTGACATCCAATCCTGATTCTTTGTGTGCCTTGCTCTGTTGCAGAGACTCAAATGTCAAAAACGACTTCATTCCTCAGACTCTCCTGCATCTAGAGTCCTGCATGTGACGTAGGTTCAACCAGTTCAGTGCATCCATGACAGACATAAACGCAGTGCTAGTTACAAGGAGAGATGGGAGGTGGGCAGCACCCACGGTGCTGGCTCAGACCATGGCAGAGGCAGGATGGCTCTACAGTCAGGAGTTTCCTGGATTGTGGTTATCCTGTGGCAGAAGCAGCGATGTCTTCAGTCTCCCAGGATTTACATATATGTGTAAGGGTGGGGCATGGTGGGTAGTGTATCAGGCTCAGGTGCAGAAAACAAACTTTTCTAACTAGTTTAAGAAGAAAGAGATTTGACATCAGATTATAAGTGGCTCACAAAAAATATTCGGGAGGAGCAGAGGAGCAAATCCCAGGTCAAGTTGTCAGGACATTTTCCTGAGTCATGAAACCACACATTGTGATAAATGACATGGAAAATATAGCACAGGACCTAAAGAGAAATAAGAGACAAGAAAAGACCCAAGAGCTCCACCTCATATAGTCCTTGTATTGGTTTCTCATGGTTGCAGTAATGAAGTACTACAGACTGGGCAGTTTAAAAAAAAACAGATATTTGGCCAGGCGCGGTGGCTCACGCCTACAATCCCAGCACTTTGGGAGGCCAAGGCAGACGGATCACGAGCTCAGGAGATCGAGAACATCCTGGCTAACACGGTGAAACCCTGTCTCTACTAAAAATATTAAAAAATTAGTCAGGCATGGTGGCACGTGCCTGTAGTCTCAGCTATTCAGGAGACTGAGGCAAGAGAATTGCTTGAACCCGGGAGGGAGAGGTTGCAGTGAGCTGAGATCATGCCACCACACTCCAGCCTGGGCAACAGAGCGAGACTCTGTCTCAAAAAAAAAAAACAAAAAATACAAAAATTAGCTGGGTGTGGTGGTGCTTGCCTGTAATACCAGCTGCTGCAGAAGCTGAGGCAGAAGAATTGCTTGAACCTGGGAGGCAGAGGATGCGGTGAGCTGAGATTGTGCCACTGCACTCCAGCCTGGGTGACAGAGTAAGATTCCATTAAAAACAAACAAACAAACAAACAAACAAACAAACAAAACAGCCGGGCACAGTGGCTCATGCCTATAATCCCAGCACTTTGGGAGGCCGAGGTGGGCGGATTACAAGGTCAGGAGATCGAGACTATCCTGGCCAACATGGTGAAACCCCGTCTGTACTAAAAATATGAAAATTAGCCAGGCGTGGTGGCATGTGCCTGTAATCCCAGTTATTCAGGAGGCTGAGGCGGGAGAATCACTTGAATCCGGGAGGCAGAGGTTGCAGTGAGCCAAGATCGCACCACTGCACTCCAGCCCAGGCAACAGAGACTCCATTCCACCCAACACCCCCCCCCCAAAAAAAAAAAATTAATGTCACAAAAGATAAAGAAAGGTTATGGAAATGTTCTGTTAATAGATGGAAGGAGACTTGACAATACCTTATCCTAGAGCAGCTGCTATACTGGAGGGAGAACGCGTAAGTTATAAATAATATTTTGGGATAATTAAGACTGTTGAAATACCAGTGATAGAACAGATACAATACTGGGTTAATGTTAAATTTACTGAGGTTAATTATACCATTTTGTAGAGAATCTGTTTATTCTTAGCAAACACACACTGCAGCATTTGAGGATAAACAACCATGATATATGCAATCTACTCCCAGATGATTCAGGAAAAAATAATATTAGGAATATAGAAAAAGAGAGAAAGTGATTAAAAAAATTTTTTTTAATTAAAAAAAAAAAAGAAAATGTCAACAAACAACAGTGAATCTGAGTCAAGTATATACAGGTGTTCCCTTTACTTTTCCTTGCATCTGTTCTTCAAGTTTGAGTTTCCAAATAAAAGATTTTTTAAGTTCCAATTGAGTTCAGCAAACAAATACGCACAGAGAACTTACTATGCACCAAGACTTGTGGACACAAGTGTGACAAAGACCTGACCTCTGTCTTTTAGGAGCCCCAGTCTAGTGTAGAAGGAGGAACAGCCCCTAAATTAGGACAATTTGTTGCATTCATTTTCTCCAGGACTAAAATTTCTTTTGGATCCATAGGAATGAATAATTACCTCTCCCACTTTATGAACTCCTTCCGCTCACTGGTCTAACTGCCCATCCAGTGATTCTTTAGCACTTTATTCTTTGTGTGCAACAAAATATCCCATATGCCACCATCCCATGTACACCACACAGCCTGGGCTCTGCACAAAGGGGCCAAGTATGGAGTGCTGGTTTGAGATCCACAGTCCATATACCCTCTGTTGCCTATTTCCCTTCTAGGCTACCTGAAAACCAGCACTGAAAGCCATAGGGGAGAAGTGATTCACCCTAGAGCGTCACAGGCCTACAGAGGCTGAGTTGCCTACAGGAAAGCTGGTCTGCCCCAGGAAGGCTGACCACCTCATTTGGGTCACTGGGCTAGTTTTTTGGCAGAACTTTGCTTGCCCTCAAATTCTAATTGCAAAAGAACTGCTTTGAGCTCCCACTCAAGTCATCTGCATCCACAAGAGGAGCCACCCTTCTGGGCCAAACTAATTGGATTTGTCTTTATTGCAGTCATTATTAAGGGCTATTGGAAGCTACATAAGTCAACATGTTCCAACTTGCTATATCCACCTCCAGCTCAGAGCAGGTGTTTCAAAAAGCAACTGTCTGAAATTATGCGCAATGAATGAATGAATCCTTTCTCTCTGCAACACAGTTGCTGTGGACTAAGGCAGTGAGTGATAGGACCAGACTTACAACCTGAAATACACGATTTTCAAAAAAAAAAAAAAAAAAAAAAACTTTTAAAATGGGATTCACCATAACCATGCTGTTGGCACTGAGCTTCCCATTGCGATTCAAGTTGTACTTTACTTTTCAAACAGCATGCTTATTCTGAAAGGAGAGTCTGACCTATTTTACAGGAGAGGTGGGCCACTGCACCAGCTACCTTGCTTGTAGTCAGGTTCGAAGCCATCTGGATCTCATGGGGTTTCATCAATAGTGGCACAACAGTATCTTACTTCTTTTTTTTTTTTTTTTTCTGAAGAAGTTCACTTTCTATACCACCTGCATTTGGTACAATACACTGTGATTCTCCACTAAAATGTCAAACTATTTCAGACTCCTATTTATTCACTGTCTTAGTCCATTTTGTGCCGGTATTACAGAATACCTGAAACTGGGTAATTTACAGAGAACAGAGATTGATTTATTTCCTACAGTCCTGGAATCTGGTCAAGGGGCTGGCATCTGGTGAGAACCTTCTTGCTACATCAACTCATGGCAGAAGGTGGAAGGGCAAGAGGGCACATATGCCCAAGAAAATGTATGTACACACAAGACAGTGGGAGAGAGAAAGAGAGACAGACAACTAGAGAGAGGAAAAGGGGGCCAAGCTCATCCTTTTATCAGGAACGCATTCCCATGATCTACTATGATAACGGCATTAATCCATCATAAGTGCAGAGCCCTCATGACCTAATCCCCTCTTAAAAGTCCCACTTCTCAACGCCATTGCATTGAGGATTAAGTTTCCAACACGTAAACTTTGGGAACTCCATACAAACCATAGGTGCTCCCACCCAATCTTGGCTCTTCAATGTCAAGGTATGTTGGTTGTGAAGGGAATATAAATGCACTCATAGTATGAACACAGGAAAACATGTCTCTCTTTTCAATCCAAGACTTACTGGAATTGTGTCAAGCTTCTTGTGGTCAGAGATGAGGACTTCTTATTAATTTGTCATTCTTCTGTTCCCAGAAGCCCAAATAACAGTGAAATGTTAAGAACCTAGACAGTTTCCAATAAATGCCCACTGACTGTCTTGCTCTCAGCAATGGCTGGTTTCTCTGCTGGTCTTCAGCTGGGTCCCACCCAGTTTGGGAGATGCCAGAAGCATGGCTGCAGAAAAGCAATCTCCCTCCACAGTGACTGTCACACTGCTGCTGCTGTCACCATTTATATTTGTATCACCACCATCACGGCTGGGGAGCTGACATGCCAGATGATGTCAGAGCACTTCACAAACATGCCCCATTTACACCTTCGGGTATGCAGACACATTCCCAAACATTTTTTAATCTCAGTATGAAAACCTGAAGATTTTCCTTCATAGAAATTAAAACTCACAATTTTTTAAACAGTTACTTATTCATTTAACATAACAAAACCTTACATTATCCAAATAACTATAATTTTTAATCCAAACACACTTCAGTGAAAAGGGTGGCATGGTTTTACATTTTTGCAAAAACTCTTAAACGTCTGGCTGAAAAGAAAACAGCTGGCATTCTCATATCTGCTTCCACATTCAATCAGTTGAGTTATCGCACATCATGTAGCCTCTGGAAAATTCCACCATACGCTTGTGGGAGAATGAGAATGACGAGAATGACAAAGGAAAATATGCCTTGTATGATTGTCCAGAATAGTTCTGGCCTTTCAGATCTCCTAAGAATAGCCAGTATATGGTGGTAGTTATGACTAAAGCACAGTGGTTGATTTCTGGCTCCGATATCTCATGCCCTGGCTCGAAATGTACCATTCACTAGCTATGTACCTCTTCCTGTCTGCCTCAATTTCTCCATTCATTCTTTCATTCAGAAAATGTGTATTGAGCACCCATTGTGGGTCCCATCTAGTTCTAGGTGCTGGGAATATACCATTGAGTGTTTCTGTCTCTGCAAAATTCCTGTGTTGAGGTTTCAACTCCCAATGTGATGGTATTTGGAGCTGGGCCTTTGAGAGATATTTAGGTCATGAAGGTAGAGCCCTCACAAATGGGATTAGTCCCTTAAAAAAATGGACTTCAGAGAGCGTTCTTGCTGTCCTTCCACCAAGTGAAGATACAGGAAGATGATCAACTGCCCTCTCCAGAACCCAACCATGCTGGCACCCTGATCTTAGACTTCCAGTCTCTAGAACCATGAAAAATAAATCCACCCAGTCTACAGTACTTTATTATAGCAGCCTAAATGGGCTACAGCACTGAGCAAAGCAGACAGCCCTTGTTCTGAGGGAGCTGATATTCTAGAGGAGTGATAACAAAAGTTCCTAAATCATTGCAAAGACTCACCAGGGAGTTCACATTAAGTGCTTTCTATATAATCATGCTAGCTATCATGACTATACCTATTTTATAGATGAAGAAATTCAGACAGAGAAGTTAAACAACATGATACAAAGTTGTCATGTCACAGCGATACAAAGCGACAGCCAGGATTTGAACCCAAGTCTTAGCCACAAGACCTACTACCGGTTTCCAGTCCCTGATCCTCTTGGCTTTCATGAGGTGCAAATGTGAGGACAAGGCAATGTGGCTAAGGAAGGATGATCTTTGCAAGAGCACCCTCATAGAATGGCAGATGGCTGGCGCCTTCTCGAACGAAACTAAGAGAACATGACGAATGCATCAATGTTACATTATAAGATCCACTCTCCCCCAAAAGCTGCGATTGCACCCAAATCTTAGGATACTCAAACTGCAAAAGATCTTAGACATAATCACACCGCATCCAAATGTAACAGATGAGTCAGAGGAGGCTCCAACCAAGATACTTTCAAACAATTAGATGTGCAGGCTTTCCACGTATTTGCTTTTCCCGCAAAACCCAGTAGCTACTCAAGGGGCTACCAAGATCCCAGCTGGGGCTACAGAAGCTAAGGCAGGGCCCAGCAGACAGCATGCATCTCACAGTCTGACGTCATAACAGATTGGAAGCCCCTACCTCTCTGTAGCAGCCAAGGTTGGCCCCTCGTGCTCTCTTAAAACATTCTCACCCTCCCTTCTGGTAGCTTCCCTCCCACCTTTCTGGTCTTTCTTTTCAACGTCCTCTTCACGGTCACTTACATGAAGTATTCATGTGTCATTTTAAAATTTTTCATAGAGACAGGGCCTCACTCTGTCATCCAGGCTGGAGTGCAGTGCTTTAATCACTGGCTCACTGCAGCCTTGACCTCCCAGGTTCAAGTGATCCTTACACCTCAGCCTCCTGAGCAGCTGGGACTATAAGTGGCACTTGCCACCATGCCTGGCTAATGTTTTTATTTTTTGTAGAGAGAGGATCTCACTATGTTTCCCAAGCTGATCTCAAACTCCTGGGCTCAAATCATCCTCCTGCCTCTGTCTCCAAAAACGCTAGTATTACAGGCACGAGCCACTGTGCCCGGCCCACACAGAGCTTTCACATTATATCTGATGACTCCAAGTCTCTCCCTGCAGCCTCAACCTCTCCATGCGCTTGAGGTTTGAGTAGTCAACAGGTGACACATATTTCCCCTTGGGTGCCCCACAGGTACCTGGTGATAGCCAAGGTCCCTCATAAATCACTCAGGTGTCAAAGCCAGAGAAATGTCACCTCCTCAATATCGTTCAAATCTGTCCAGATGCCCGAAACTACCCTCCAGTTTGGGGCTTCTCCGCTCACATGAACTATCATGATTTCCTTCTAACTGCACCCCCTGACCAATCACTCTTTGTTGTATGAACACCTAACAACAGCTTACTATATGCCAGGCATGAGGCTCAGGGCACAAAAGTATCCAATCTTGTCTCCTTTAAATTCACCATTCACACCGTAAGCAGAGGTGTCTAGTCTCAGCCCTTTTCTACTTAGGGAGTACAGGAAACTGGCTTGGTGTGTGGGTTGTCGATACAGACCTGGGTCAGCATTCTGCTTGTTCTATTTGCCACCTGTATAACTTGGAGAACGTTGGTTTCTTGGTACTTTGGTTTTCTCCCTTGTAAAATGGAGAACAATAATTCCTAACTATAAGGTTATTTCCAAAATTCAGTAGGTCTGTGAAGCATCCAGCGCACTGGATAGCACATAGCAAGTTCTCATTAAGCGGTCATTACTGATGACTATGTAAAGCGCTTACAGAGCATGCCAACACCAACAGAAAGTCTTTGGTGTGCCCCACAGTGGCATCCAAGGCTGCTGTTGCTGTGCTCTGAGCCTCAGTGCCTCACTCCCATCCCCTGTTAATCGTAGTTCCCGCTCAACTCCATGGCACTGCCTCGGCAATCTCTCCTCCTAGAACACGCTCACCTCTTCTTTGTCATCCGTCGGCTGTCTCCCAGGAAGCCTCCTCCAATGCCCCAGGTGGGCCAGCCGCTGCTCCCTGGCAATGTTGAGCCTGCACATGAGGTACAGCTTCAACAAACGGGGTCAAAGACAAAAGGCCAGCACACCTATGCTTTCACGTTGGTACAGAGCTGCTGCCCAGGCCCATTGTGTGCCCCCATCCTAACCACTCTGGGCTTCTTTTCCCCACGAGGTCTATTCAGCTGGAGTGGGCTGGATACTGGGAGGAAGAGGACTGCCCTGGTAACAATTCTGGCACCCTGGTAGGCAAATGCCTAGTGCCCCCACGGCTCCTGAGGACATGACCACCTGCTGCCAGCCAGGGCTGCCCCAGTGTCGCCTCTACCTGTCTCCTCATGGGAATGAGCGTCTCCACAGAACAGCGTACAGGCTGATATATGTCTGGGTTGCCATTGCCTAGTGCTCCAGGGCTCATCATTAAGTCATCAAAGCTTTCTCTGCCAAAACTCATATACCTAAATGCTGAAATATTTTCTGTTTTAACAACTCCAGTAAACAGCTGATTTTCCCCAGAGTCGACATTCAGCCAATAATATGCCCCACAGCCTAGCTGATCAGCTGTCCCGGGGCACACTGTCACCTGCAGAGGCCCACGTTCACAACCAGGGTTGCTGCCAACAATCACTACCATCGCCATCTATACCTCTCCACTAATGGCTCTATCTAGTCACTGCTTGTCACCCTGAATTTGCCTGTTCGCTTTCCTCTGACACACCATTCTATAGGAGGGGCCAAGATGAGGAGGGTGTTTAATGCATCTTTATACCCCCAGCCCCAAGCCCAGCCTGGCACATCGCAGCACCAGGTGAAACGCTGAGTTCTCTGCAGATTGGCCCAGTTCTCCTCCCGACCTCAGGAAGCAGAGAGTTGGCTATAGAGATTCCAGAGGCAGATTAGGAAATGCCACTCAGAGCTGAGGGGGTCAGATGGAGCTGCCAATTACCCCAGCTTCTCTTCTGATACTTTCTAAAGACAGAAGACCCTGCTAGAGAGGCTGACAGCCACCTCCGGTCAAAGGAGTCTTCAGGAGGTACCATTCACACAGCCAGACTATGGACTGAACGGACCTGGCACCGTATCACTAATCCTAAATAGAAATAAAAGCCATCATCTGGCTGGCACGGTGGCTCACGCCTGTAATCCCGGTACTTTGGGAGACCAAGGTGGGCAGATCACTTGAGGTCAGGAGTTCAAGACCAGCCTGGCAAACATGGTGAAATCCCATCTCTACTAAAAACACAAATAAATTAGTCAGGTATGGTAGTGTGTGCCTGTAATCCCAGCAACTCAGGAGGCTGAGGCAGGAGAACTGCCTGAACTGGAGACATGGAGGTTGCAGTGAGCTGAGATCGCGCCACTGCACTCCAGCCTGGGCAACAGAGCAAGATTCCATCTCAAAAAAAAGAAAGAAAAGCCATCATCTGTCACTGAACATCCTCTATCCCATCCAATTTAAATAATACTGGCTCCAGGCTTGTTGGCGTACTCCATTTGAATAGCTCAGCCTACTATTTTAGTTGTAGATAGAGATATCTGCTGTTTTCAAATTAGCCTCCAGCACTCATCATTAAGTCATCAAGTCTTTCCCTGCCAAAACTCATATGCCCAAATGCTGAAATATTTCCTGTTTTATTATCTCCAGTAAACAGCTGATGTTCCCCAGAGTCAACGTTCAGCTGATGATGTGCCCCATGGCCTAGCTGATCCGCTGTTCCAGGGCGTACTGTCACCTGCAGAGGCCCACGTTCCCACCTATGTCAACAACTGCTGTTCCCTATGGGCAACCTGCATCTGGCAAAAGAGTACTTGGGGAGAGTGTAATAGACACGTTGTTTGCTGTTCACTTGGCCTTTGCTGTAACACAGCAGGGAGGAAAGGCTTTGGCTCCAGAAATCCCAGGGTTCAACTCCCAGCCCTACTATTTACCATCTGTGTGACCTCAGGCAAGTTGCTTAACTTCTCTGAACTTGTTTTCTCTTCTGCAAAACCTGGGCTAATCATACCCACTTCACCGAGTTTGGGGTGTGAATACTGAAGGAGTTAATATGTACTAAGTGCTTGGTGTCTAATCAGCCTTAGATAAATGCTAGCTCCCTTTCCATTCCTTTCTCTTTCCACTAGAGTGGTGTTCATTGGTGTTTCATGTTTCCTGAACAAATGAGAAGATTATAACTGGAAGAAAACTTACCTGAGTTTCTGGGGTTAGCTGCTCAGTTTACAGGTGATAAAGACGAGGCCTAAAGACCAAATCCCTCCTAAAAAACATAAGAACTTGTGGCTGTGCAAACTCTCCCCTTCTTTCTTGCCTAAATTGTCACCTTGCTCCTCAGTAGGGTTGAAAACTCTTCACATCCACCAGAAAGCAGCTCTGCTTGAGGCTTCAGCACTGACACAGTTGCAAAAGCTGTGGACTGCACAATTAAGGAACTGCATTCACACAATGACGGGAACGGTATCCCCCAATTTTGAACCACAGATCCTCGGATGTCCTACAAAGCAAGGGACACCCCTTCTCCTCTGAGATGGAGCCAACGCCAACCAAAGGCATAGCACCTCACACCTGGTTGCTGGTGTGGAGTTTGTGGAGCTCAAGAGAGCTAACTGAGACCTTGGCCTCAGAGAACCAAGTGGAAACTCTGGTTTCTGACAGCTCCTCAGCTTGGAAAAGGGGGCAGATTATAAATACTCAGGTGGTACACAGTCCCGAAAACTCTATGAGGGCTATGGCACTCTACATCAGGAATGGCCCCAATTTGCTCCCACCTCCTGGCATCCATGCCTGCAGCTGTCCCCTCCCACGCTGACTCTGGGCTTGGCCTGTGACTTGCTTGGGTTGATAGGACAGTGGACAAACGTGATGGAAGTGGGGACTTGAAGGGCGCTTGCAACTCACAGCTTGCCCTGTCTTGGCACTCTTGGACTCTGCAGCCAGCGCATCAGCTGGCCCCAGCCAGGCTGCTAGAGGACAAAGGGCCCTGTGGAAAGGGCCTCCAGCCATCCAGCATCCAAGATAAGGCCCTGACAAGCCAGCCCTCCCCATCTGGCCTCCAACTGACCAGACACATGAGCCAGCCCAGCTGAGATCTGCAGAGCCCAGCCAAGACCAGAATTGCCCAGCCATGCCCAGCCCAAATTGCCAATGTACAAAATGACTAAGTGTTCAGCGGGTTCGTTACACAGCAAAGACAAACTGATAGAGGCTTTGCAGGGGAGTCTTGAGATTCATAAAAGAAGAAAGAAAGAAACGATAGGACTCATAATCTACTTGCGTAGAAAGACTGTGTGCACAGGAAGAAACACGTGGATTAAAGCTAACAGTCGAATGAGGGCCAAGTACCCAGAGAAGCCCTCGTGGAGGAGAAACCATAGTTGTCCTTGAAGGATGCCACTTATTCCCTCCAGCACACATTTATCACTTTTTTTTTTTTTTTTTTTGAGACTGAGTCTTGCTCAATTGCCAGGCTAGAGTGCAATGGCATGATCTCAGCTCACTGCAGCCTCTCAGTCCATGGTTCAAGCGATTCTCCTGCCTCAGCCTCCCCAGCAGCTGGGATTACAGGCATGCGCCACCACACCCAGCTAATTTTTGTATGTTTAGTAGAGACGGGGTTTCACCATGTTGGCCAGGATGGTCTCAATCTCCTGACCTCATGATCCACTCACCTCAGCTTCCCAAAGTGCTGGGATGATCATGTTTATCACATAGTACTGGGCGCTATGCCAAGCGCCTACCTCAGGTACAGCACCTCACCTGCAGTCTCATGTCCTATGTGAGGGCGCAGTTGTCATCCGCATGTGCAGACGAGGTTCTTGCCCAAATTCACACAGAAACAAAGTGGCAGTCCAGGAATTTGAATCCAGACAGTCTCACTCCACAACTCAACATCTTTATTACATCGTTTTGCCAAGTTCAGGGGTAACTGATGCAATATCCAACATGTATCTTCTGTTAGAGTCGTTCTTGAGCCCTGCATGTTAGCTCTGAGACCTATCCACATGGAGCAGCCATACAGTTCCATACTGAAATATTTTATTCTCACCTCATTCTTTTACTTTTCTTTTTTTTTTTTTTTTTTTTTTTTTTTTTTTTTGAGATAGGGTCTCACTCTGTCACCCAGGCTGGAGTGCAGTGGCAGCGCCATTCACAGCTCACTGCAGCCTCAACTTCCCCAGTCTCAGGCAATCCTCTCACCCTCAGCCTCCTGAGTAGCTGGGACTACAGGTGCACAGCACCTTGCCTAGCTAATTTTTTTTCTTTTTTTTTTTTTTTTTTTTTTTTGTAGAGATGGGGTTTCACCATGTTGCCCAGGCTGGTCTCAAACTCCTAGGCTCAAGCAGTCTGCCCATCTCAGCCTCCCAAAGTGCTGGGATTACAGGTATAGCCGCTGCACCAGGCCTCATTTCATTTTTTTTTTTTTTTTTTAACCTAAGAGAGTAAATGACTAAAGTGACAATTTTCCACATTTATTGTACCAATCTTGGGTGGAGGTAACTTGGTGTCTGATGATGATGGCAACCAGTGGAGAAAGAACCTTGCCGGCTCTCCACTAATGCTTGACATCCACTGGGGTCAGATAGGAAGGGAGTAGATTGTAACAGAAACACAAGGGGTAAGGCCAAACATTCCAACGGCTGCCTGTTACCAGGTAGATGAAACCAGGAAAAGGGAATAACACCAGATCTTGCCTTTATAAATCTCGCAATAACCAACACCATCTTTTCACATGTATTATGTTTAATCTGGGAATGTCAGTAGATCTGGTTCTACTTAAATTTATGTTTTGTGGGAGTTACAATTTCACTTGTTTGTATGTATAAATAGAGAGGAAATTACTTACAAGATTCTGGGCAGGGATTATTATGATGTTGATAAGACTGTGTTAGCATTCTCAAAATGCTAACTGTGCTTAGAAATTCTCAAAAATGGAAGACACATATAGACCCTACATTGAACAGTAGTTAATATTTATTGCACAGTTACTAAGCACCAGACACTGTGTTAATTGCTTTCCATGCTCTATATCAGTTGATACTCTCAACAAGGCTGTGAAGAAAGGGCTATTAGTGTTTCCCTTTTAAGGATGAGGAAATTGAGACTTATCAGGAATAACTAATTTATCTGAGGTCACACAGCTGGTAAGTGAAAGAGACAAAATTTAATCCTGGCAATTTGGTATTAGAGCCCTTGCTTTGAGCCACTCTGCCATTCTGTCTCAATTTAAACCCATGATATCAAGCTCAAAGGAGATGACTTTTCAGGGATTCAAAATATATGTAACAAACAGAAAGAATAAGATATTCACTCAAAAACATTGTACAGACCAAAAATATTTATAGACAAACTCAAGATTCCTAGCTTGAGATAGAGCTATTAAAGGAAAGTTGGATAAACTAGAAACATAACCCTAAGCCACTTAGGATAATAAATAGGGGAAATTCAAAATACAGGCTAGTTAGTATTGAATTTAACTGCCAAGAACAAAAGAACCCTCGTTGTGACTTACAGTAGGTAAGAAATTTATTTCTCTCTTAGGTAAACGTAGGCACTTAGGTCTTATTGCTCTTCCCACCTCTACAAGTGTCTTTGATCTGGTTCAAGAGGGCTGCTGTAGCTCCAGCCATTATATCTGTATTCCAGCTAGCAGGAGAGGGGAAAGGAAGAGACAGACACACCCTCTCCCTGAAGGATGCTTCCTGAAAACTGTACACATCATTTCCATTTACAGCCCATTGGCCAGGATTTCATCACATGGGCCACACCCATTTGCAAGGGAGGCAGAGATATGTGGCTTTTATTCTAAGAGGCCATATACAGAGCAAAACAGAGAGATTGGGTAGAGAGAATGGATATTGGTAGCACAATGAGCAGCATGTCACAGAATAACAAGACTTTACAGTCAGGTCACTTCTCTTCTGTCTTTGAAAACGTCAACACCCATCCCCTCCATTTCAACCATGTTTAACTACTTGCATTTACCTAAGCACACTAGACCCTGCTCACACTAGGGGCCTTTTCTCTCTGCCTGGTTGAGCTTCTCTGCCTCCTTTCTCTTCTCCAGCTTCTTCCCTCCTACCTCTTTGACAAGCCCCATTCTCCTGTGGATTGCTCTGATGACCCTCTTCTCCCCTTTCCCCAGCAGCTGCCTCTTCTCTGAGATCCACAGCCTCTGTGCTTCCCTCTTATGTGGCTCTCAATACATCATCACCAGCTGCTATGGTTGGAATGAGTCCCCCAAAATTCATGTGTTGGGAACTTAATCTCCAATGCAACAGTGTTGGAACATGGGGCCTTTGTGGAGGTCTTTAGGTCATGAGGGCTCTGCTTTCATGAATGGATTAATGCCACTACAAAAAAAAAAAAAAAAAAAAAAAAAAAAAAAAAAAGCCCAATATTTATTGCACAGTTACTCAACACCAGACCCTGTGCTAATTGCTTTCCCTGCACTATATTAGTTGATACTCTCAAAAGGCTGTGAAGAAAGGGCTATTAGAGGGGAAACAGAAGGAACTCATCCTTCTTGTCCTTCCACCTTCCACCATGTGAGGACATAGTGCTCCTGTCCTCCAAAGGATCCAGCGACAAGACGTCATCTTAAAAACAGAGACTGGACCCTTACCAGACACCAAACATGCTGTTGCCTTGATCTTGGAATTCCCAGCCTCCAGAACCGTGAGAAATAGATTTCTATTCTTAGTAAATTACCTAGTCTCAGGTTTTCTGTGATAGTGGCAAAAAAATGAACTATCACACCAATGGTTTGCTCACTGGTCTCCTCCACTAGGCTGCAAGCACCTTTGGGTAGGTCCTGGGTCTCTATCTCTCCCTCTGCAGCCCCTTCTCAGCTCCTACCTAACACAGGGAGGTGCTGAAAAATTCCCTGATTCTCAAAACTCTTTTCACCACTATCAGAAGGCAAGCTGTGATCATTGAGGTCTAGACATAGTTGAGTACGTCTTTCCATTTTGTAAAATAAAAAAAAAAGTGCTGGGAGAATACATTCACATGACTAATACCAAAACTCTAATAAATGAATACACAGAGGGTCTTGCACCCATGTTTTCATCCACTCCATTTCTGTCTCCCAAAGGAACTATTTTTATTAGTTTTTTTTTTTACCTTCCAGTGTTTCTTTATACATATGCAAGCAAATATGAATATATGCATATTTTCCTCTATTTCTGCTTCTTGCTTTTTTCCCACTGAACATATCCTAGCAATCTTACTACGTCAGTAAAAAGAGACTGTTCCGATGCCTTTTTCCAGGGGCGTAGTTTGCCGTTTCGCAAATGGGGTCACTGATTTTCTTAACTAGTCCTTTGTCATTACCAACAATGATGCAGATGACATTCCATATGTATGAAAGTGAATCTGTAAAATAAACTCCGAAAGTGGGATTTCTGCATGAAAGTGTAAACAACTTTGTCATTTGGGTAGCTATTGTGGCATGGCATTCCTAAACTTAAAAAAAGAAAAATGAAAAAAGTACTAAATCCGAAGAAAGTTCTTTGGTGAGCATTGGAAAAATAATTTTCTCTAAGGTAATAGGCCATGAGATAGGGAAAATTACCTCATTGTCATTGGGATGTTTTCTCACATCCACAGCAGGTTAGGGTGGGCACCAGGTATGAGAAATCACTCTGGCTTTGCTCCTTTCTCCAAACACAGGGCATCTCGACCCAGTGATTTCCTTGGCATTTATGAAATGGCCATTTCTGCCCGGGGTTTGTGCTGCTACAAAGCTTGTAATGGATCTAGAGACAAAATGACAAATTTTCCACATTGGGGCACTTTCCTGGAAGCATGCAATTCAGGTTCACGTCCCATTCTGGGAGCTTTGGAAACACTGCAACATATCAAATTGCTGGGCCATCTGTGGTTTACCGTTCACGGGCAGGGAGAGGGGACAGACAGAAGCTGCCTCTCTGGATCTCAGCAAATGTGCTGGGCTGAGGCCACAGACCAGGGCTCCAGGACCCTTCTGTGCCCAACAGATGCCATTTGTGAGTTCAGAGCTTCTGCCACCTGTCTGAACAGGCACCAAAACCAGCAGCTGAAACATCCTCCTTTCCACAAAAGCCAGTGCTTATATATTCAGCAGCTTATCCATAGTCACACAGAAACTAGAGCCGTGAAGGACTAGAAAGAGCTAAGGAGAGTCAGTGCCTCCAACCTGCTGCAAACAAGCCTGAAGCACCATCGTCCCTCTGCATGAGGCAGTGAGGTCCCTGCAAGTCACAGCTGCTGCACGAGTGCACACAGGGTGGAGAGGTAGTCTGGCCCGTGACCCAGGGCCTGGTACAGCAGGGTGAGTAGTGGGTGACCCCTCCCATGGACTTGCAGGTGGTTCTGGAGTCAGATGCATCTTAAGGAGGCAGAGCAATTTGGGGCAAAATAGGGAATAGACAAAGTTATGAAGATGGCAGCACTTCTTGGCTTCCGGGTCCTTGAGTCCGAATCCTCCTTTGCATGTTTCCCTTTGCTGCATTCTCACTGTCATTGTCACCTGAATTATGGCCACAGGCTCCCCGCTGACCCTACCATTTTCCCACACCTTTCCTGCGCCATCCTAAACCCAGTGGCTACAGTAATAAACAGTCTCAGTTTAATCTATGTGGATACTCTGCTCAAAGCCTGTAACAGCCCCTGTTCCATTCAGAGCATGGTCTGACCTCCCTGGGCCCTCTGGCCTCCTCCGCTGTCACTCTCCCTGGGTCCTGCGCCCCCACCACGCCAGCCCTTCGCTGATCCTCCATCGCTGCTCCTCCGTCACCGTCAGAGACCCACCTCCGGGTTTTTGCGCTCCCTGTGCCTGGGACTGGGACAACTCCCAGCCTCCTAATCACACAGCTCTCCTCTTTCAGGTCTTCGCTTCTCCCTGGCCATCTGCACTTTCCTGTCCATGTGCTGGAATAGTGACAGACAGAAGCTGCCTTTCTGGACCTCCGCAAATGTGCTGGGGCAAGGCCATGGACTAGGGCACCAGGATCCTTCTGTGCCCCCAACAGATGCCTTTCATGAGCTCAGTGTCTCTGCCACCTGTCTGAGCAGGCACCTAAATTAGTAGCTCAAACCGCCTCCACCACACAAAAGCCAGTCTGTGCATTCTGTTCAGACAGCGGCTCTTTCCCGACCATCCTTCTTTAAAAAGACACCACTAATCCCCCTCTCATTGGAAACCTTTACCTCCCTCTGTTTTTTCTCCAAAATTCTCAGCACAATCTACATAAACTGTTCATTTTATATATTTATGTCTTTATCATCCCCTCCCCACGCTATACTAGAAGGTCCGTGGGGGCACGGACTAGCATCTGTTTTGATTACCACCATATCCCCCACATCTAAAGCAGTGCCAGGGCACACAGTAGGCCCCTGAATATCTGCTGAATGAATGAACACAGAAATGAGGAAGGTATTTCCTGCAAGCAACCTCATCTCAATCGTCACAGAAGAAGCTGTCGCTGTCTAGAGACCCACGCACAAGAAGGTGCTATCACTGCCCCACTCCCGTCCGTCCCTGCTACCATCAAGGGTGCCTTGCCATTGCTGCATTTTAAATGAGAAAAGCCAGTATCTAACATGAAGGGAAGGAGCACTATCATGGATGTTTTAGGCCAGGGTGGGTGGGGGAGATCATTTTGAGCAGAGAACTTTCCTGGGTGTCCAGGGGCCCACCTCCGTCATCTGCCCCAGCCTCTGGCAGTAACAGTGTGAAAGCTCTCACAGGCTCTGTTGCATGCCAGCATAGAGGTCATGGATCTGCATCACACTCCTGGAGGTAAACTTGTCGCCTGGGTGTGACCAGAGCACCTGGCCACTACAGCTCAACTGGTGAGCAAATAAATAGCACGCCATTGTTCCTCTTCCACCAAAGCCATGCTTTCCTGGTTAGTTTGTATTTGACATCAAGGCCAAATGACAATTTTTTTTTTTTTTTCAAACTGGGTCTCACTCTGTCACCCAGGCTGGAATGCAGTGGCGCAACCTCAGCTCACTGCAGCCTTGACCTTCCCTGCTCACATGATCCTCCCACTTCAACCTCCCAAGTAGCTGGGGCTACAGGCGCATTCCACCACGCCATCTAATTCTTGTAATTTTTTTTTTTTTTTTTTTTTTTGGTAGCAATAGGGTTTCACCCTGTTGCCCAAGCTGATCTTAAACTCCTGGGCTCAAGCAATCTGCCAGCCTCAGCTTTCCAAAGTTCTGGGATTACAGGTGTGAGTCATGCAGCCTTGGCCTCAACAGTCACTTTCAAATTATTTAACTTCTCTAGTGACCTACTGGTTGATCCTTTTATTTGATCATGCTTTTTCATATAAATATATATATGAAATATTTATGTATGCATACATATATTTATATAATACATACTAATATATGTATATATGTATGTTATATAATATACATATGCACAGATATGTATGTATATATAGATGGTCTATATTTCTATATACACACATATACACATATACACATATATAGGGTCTATATGCACACACTTCATTAGATACTTTTGACGGTAACCACTATGTGGTCTTTCTAGAAAGTGATAGGCTATAGAGTAATAAACTGTCTCTCTAGTCTTAGGTATAATTTATCAGCAGGGCATGTTGTCATAGTAAAAGGAAGACAGTAAGAAGATGACAATGGCCGTGAGCACCACTGTGAAGCCGCACGGTGGTGCTGGTAAAGGAAGTCCCAATAAGCAGTTCAGGGTCTGCAGGTGGAGCACGACAAGCCGGGACTGCAGGTCCTGAATCCTCATGACTTCCTCCCATGGTAGCTGTGAGGCTTAGGGAGGTCATGCCGCTCTCCGAGCACCCAAATTCTTGGCTGGTAATACTAGTGTTATGCTAGAGGCAGTCTGATGTCTTTCAAAATGCACAGGTCTCATCAGGACCAAAGCAGATTATCTCTCAGGCAATGTAGGAACTTGGAAAGAGGCAATTAAAAGACGGCATATGTAACAAACCTGCACGTTGTGCGCATGTGTCCTAGAACATAAAGTATAATAAAAATCAATCAATCAATCAAGACAACTCTAAGGCAGGGTGCGGTGGCTCACACCTATAATCCCAGCACTTTGGGGGGCCAAGGCAGGTGGATCGCCTGAGGTCAGGAGTTGGAGATAAGCCTGGCCAACATGGTAAAACCCCATTTCTACTAAAAATGCGAAAAAAAAAAAAATAGCCAGGCATGGTGGTAGGCATCTGTAATCCCAGCTACTACGGAAGCTGAGGCAGAAGACTCACTTGAACCAGGAGGTGGAGGTTGCAGTAGCTGAGATCGTGCCACTGCACTCCAGCCTGGGCAACAGAGTGAGACTCCATCTCATAAATAAATAAATAAATAAATAAATAAATAACTCTACGAACCCTGATGGTACTCCAAATCAAAGTTCCTGAAGCCTGGAACACCAGAGCTTCCATATAAGCTTTCCATGGTTTGACCCAAATTAATAGTCAGATCTGAAGTGTCATTTAGATGAACCTGGCAGCAGCTCTCTGGGAACCCCCTCTGAAGTCAGATTTCATTGTCTGCTCTGAAACTTGTTTCAAGAAAGGAAATTGACAGTAAAACCCCCTATCCACTTCCTGATGATATAGACAAACTAGCCAGGCTCGGGTTTTACTGCAGTCATTGCTATTGAATCATTTACATCAATCTTCTCAGTGGCCCAGGGAGATTAGAGTGCCATCATTAATTTGAAATGTAATGAAAGTTCTAGATTGACCCATTTCCTGCATTCTTAAAACAAGGAATGTCTATATCTAACCTTCTACTTCCCAAGGTCGACATCACCAACTCTCTCTGGGTTATGTCCAGTGATCAGTCTCCGTCCCCCTCCTCTTCCTAGTGACCTATCCTTTGTCACTTGCATCTGCTCCCATCATTATAGAGTTTGAGAACCACAGCCCTTCACTCTTTGGGCTTCTGTCATCAGCGAGGCCCTGGCTGTCCCACCAAGTATTTCCCTAGAGGTCATTCTTGAAACCTCCTTTGCAAAGTTATGACTGAGACAGTGAAAGACATATAACAAATGACTCCATCTTCCTTCTAACCTCCAAGCTGTCCTTGTTCATTCCTGGGTGTAGGCTGAACTAACTTTGGGAGAAACTTTATAACTTATAGTTTAAAACAAAGATGATAGCAGTCCTTTCCCAAAGCAGACCTCCTTCTTGCCTGCAGACTAGATTGCCTTCGTAGGACTAACATTAGCCACAAGATTAGAAATTATGGTTTAGGAGTCATGCAGCTGGAGGTACAAGATTTAACCCTCCATAAACTGCTCCTAAGATCAGTGCTCGAGATATTTTGCAGACCCCACACTTGAGAGATCAGCTGGCACCACCTAGATCAATAAACTGGCTCATCTGATCTTGTGGTCCCCACCCAGGAACTGACTCAGCACAAGAAAACAGTTCCAACTCCGTATGATTTCATCTCTGACCAGTCAGCACTCCTCCTGGCTCACTGGTTTCTCCCCATCCACCAAGTTATCCTTAAAAACTCTGCTCCCCAGATGCTCAAGGAAACTGATTTGAGTAATAATAAAACTACAGTCAGTCTCCTGCACAGCCGGCTCTGCATGAATTGCTCTTTCTCTACTGCAGTTCCCCTGTCTTGATGAACCAGCTCTGAACCCACTGGGCAGTTACATTCTTGGCTACTTGCATGGGCTTTCTTGGGATTTCATTTCCTTCTCCCTCTCCAACTCTGCCACGAGCCTGAACCTGGCCTTTCGAAATTGCCTCCCAACTGGTCTTCCTGCCTCTGGTACCTCATCTACATACATCTAGAATGATCTTCCTGTAGGACAAATGGGATCACTTCAATCACCTTAGTTCACTTTAATGCTTATTGAGCAAGGTCTGGTGGATATAAAAAGGAGAACCAGAGTGGCTGTGGTGGCTCATGCATGTAATCCCAGCACTTTGGGAGGCCAAGGTGGATAGATCACGTGAGGTCGGGAGTTTGAGACCAGCCTGACCAGCATGGAGAAACCCTGTCTCTACTAAAAATACAAAATTAGCCAGGTATGGTGGCACATCCCTGTAATCCCTGCTACTCAGGAGGCTGAGAGAGAAGAATCACTTGAATCCGGGAGGAAGAGGTTGTGGTGAGCCAAGATCGTGCCATTGCACTCCAGCCTGGACAACAAGAGCGAAATTCCGTCTCAAAAAAAAAAAAAACATGAAAGGTTGGGGAGGGGAACCAGAGACATCCCTATTGTGATGGTTAATTTGAGTGTCAACCTGATTGGACTGAAGGATACAAAGTATTGTTCCTGGGTGTGTCTGAGAGGGTGTTGCCAAAGGAGGTTCACATTTGAGTCAGTGGGCTGGGAAACGCAGACCCACCCTCAATGCAGGTGGGCACCATCTAATCAGCCGCCAGCGCAGCTAGGATACAAGCAGGCAGAGGAATGTAGAAGGTCTAGACTGGCTGAGTCTTCCAGTCTTCATCTTTCTCTCATGCTGGATGCTTCCTGCCCTCGAATATTGAACTCCAAGTTCTTCAGCTTTTGGACTCTTGGGCTTACACCAGTGGTTTGCCAGGGGTTCTCGGGCCTTTGGCCACAGACTGAAGGCTGCACTGTCGGCTTCCCTACTTTTGAGATTTTGGGACTCGGACTGGCTTCCTTGCTCCTCAGCTTGCAGATGGCCTACGGTGAGACTTCACCTTGTGATCGTGTGAGTCAATACTCCTCAATAAACTCCCTTTCGTATATGCATTTATACTGTTAGTCCTGTCCCTCTAGAGAATCCTAATACACCTGTCTTCAAAAAAAGCAGCTCTAGAAGTTTGATGACTCCCCACAATTGCAGGCTCTTCGTTCTGCAAACATGCTCTTTCACCGGCTGCCCCTGCTTGTTTCTCCAGCTTGTTTCCAGTCATTTTCTCATGTGCATTCTCCACTCTAGCCATGGCTGCTACCCAGACCACTGGAGTATTCCGAACTTCTTCCCACTCGCTTTTTGTGTTTCCTTAAAGTCTCAATCCAAACTTCTTCTCCTGGCTGCATTGAGTTCTTAGTCTGGAATAAGCTACATTCCTTCTCTGATGTACAGTTGTCCTGGACAAAATGCTATTAAAGTTTTTTTTTTAATTTGCTTTAATTTTGCATTTTACTTAAATTGTTTATTTTCTTGCCTGTCTCTCCCACTAGGTTATGCTGTTATAGGGCATGTCAATGTCAGAGGCATTTTAACCAGAGCAACTTCATCTTGAATAGGGGCCCGGTAAGGTAAGGCTGAGACCTGCTGGTCTGCATTCCCAGGCGTTAGGCATTCTAAGTCACAGAATGAGATAGGAGGTCAGCACAAGATACAGGTCATAAAAACCTTGCTAATAAAACAGGTTGCAGTTAAGAAGTTAACCAATCCCACCAAAACCAAGATGGCAACAAGAGTGACCTGGTCATCCTCACTGCTCATTATATGCTAATTATAATGCATTAGCATACTAAAAGACACTCCCACCAGCTCCATGACAGTTTACAGACACCATGGCAACAGTGAGGAAGTTCCCCTATCTAGTCTAAAAAGGGGAGGAAACCTCAGCTCTAGAAATTGCCCATGCCTTTCTGGAAAACTCATGAATAATCCACCCCCTGTTTAGCATAACATCAAGAAATAACTATAAGTGTCCTCAGTCCAGCAGCCCAAGCTGCTGCTCTGCCTATGGAGTAGCCATTTCTAACTCTTTACTTTGTTAACTTGTTTTCACTTTAAGGACTCGCTCCAAATTCTTTCTTGCACCAGATCCAAGAACCATCTCTTGGGGTCTGGATTAGGACCCCTTTCCAGTAACATTAATATTTTATTCATTTTCTACCCATAGCCTTGCACAGTGTCTGGCACAAGTAGGCAATCAATAAAACTTTTGTTCAATAAATAAGAACTCTGTGACATGAGCTCATTATTTGTTCCCTTGTGTAGATGAGGTAGACCCGCAGCCAGGTTTGACTTCTTGCACTGTTACCAAGCAATCGAAGGGCTCATTTCCTGACGTGCATAGAAGCCAGTACCACAGCACCAGCTTTTGAGAAAAGAAAAGCTTTATTGGAAGTTGACTAGAAAAGAGACCAAAGGAAATGCTCAAATCTGTCTCCCTGAGCTTGGGGCTGTGGGGTTTTATAAGCATAGGGTAATAAGGCAAGATCTGATGGGGTCTTGCAATGACATGATGCTGGGAGGCATGATCTGATTGGATCCTGCCATGGAGTGACACCAGGGCTCAATCTGATTGGATCTTGGATCTTGTCATGTGGTGTCCGCTTCTGAATTCAGTCCTGCTCCTCTGCCAAAGCACTTAGGTTCCGCCTGTGGGTGGATGCTTGGTCCATAGGCGCATGCACAGGGTATGTGACCTTGAACCTGGGGGCAGCCCATGGCAACTGAAAAACAACTGGCAACTTTGTTACATAAAAGCCGAGCCAGATTGGTCTGGTACAGTTACAGCATTACTTAAAGCATGTGTCCAAGCATGCACGGTTCTGGGTCCCTGTTCAGTGACAGATGACACTATCATTCCAGCAGCCCCTTCATTTCCTTCCTCCTGTGTCTTCCCAATAAAAGACACTGTGTATTTGTTCTAGGCCCATCCATCAATTCTAATGCAAGTTAATCTTCTCATTGCAGTGTGATCTTAATTCTAAGAAAAGCATCTGTATTCTACATACAAACAGGCCCCCCACCTGCTCCGCACCTGCAAAAACTATCCCAATGTCATCACAGGTATCAGAGGAGGTGGACTTTGCCCTGAGCATAGCACAAAGAACCTCTTCTATCATCTCCCCAGCCTCCATCTCCTCCTTCCCACAAGTCCTTGAACCCAAGTCCAGCCAGGTCCCTGGCCACCACTTTACCCGCAGAAGATGAGCGTGACACCAGCCACCAGGTCCCAATTTAGAAGGAGAAAGGAAAGGAGTGGAACTGCTCTGCATACAAAAGTAGGGCACATTTGAGATTCTTTTGTGGAGAGAAACAAGAAGCAGAAAAGTGGGGGAGAGGAGGAGAGATGAGAGAAGGTCACAGGGAGGAGAGAGAAGCTTGAGAAAATTGTGGTAGGTAAGACATGGACGATGAACAATTGGGAATGATGCAGGGAACGCTTTTGAAAGACAGTCATCTTGCTCTCCCAGCCTTATGCCATAGTTAGCACTGTACTCGAATTCCATGCCGTGCCTGCAAACACTCCAGCAAGTGGAGCAATGCAGCAGCCCAACGTTAGTGCTCCTTATGGGGATGAACAGACACCGGGGCCACCGCTTGGCAACCTTGGCAGGGAAGGAAGACAGCGGCCCCAGGAGCAAGGGCCAGGAGCAGCTGCATTCTGTGAACCTGTACAAAACTGCCTTTATGGTTGAACAAGAAGACATGGCCTTGAGAAACCGTATTCTCAAAAATTACAGACCTCCTAACAGTTTACTCTTCAAAATCCTATCAGTAAGAATGGAAGATCCCATTCCTGCCTGAAAGATCTGGGGTCTCTTTGACACAGAGAAGCAGCCTAGATTTCCAAGGCAGGTGCAGTGCTTCAGATAAGGGGTTTGGGGGCACAACATTCTACATTTCTCTTAACCCTGTAGTTTCCAAGGAAACGGAACCCTGAGTCAGCTTCCCAGCTCAGCCTGATGTTAATTACACACAGCCCTACTTTGCGCTCATCAAAACCCTGCTTCATTTGAATTTTAGCTAAATCCCATCATTTCCCCAAATCCTAAAATAACCTCCTGCTTGCTTTGTTTGAAAAGGCCCTCTATGGCTTTCTGGGGGCACTTGCCCTTTTTGCAACATGGTATTAATAATAAACTTTGGCTGGGTGCAGTGGTTCACACCTGTAATCCCAGCATTTTGGGAGGCGGAGGTGGGTGGATCACCTGAGATCAGGAGTTTGAGACCAGCCTGGCAGACATGGTGAAAACCCCATCTCTACTAAAAAAATAAAATAAAATAAATTAGCTGGGCGTGGTGGTGCACACCTGTAATTCGAGCTACTTGGGAGGCTGATGCATGGGAATCACTTGAACCTGGGAGGCAGAGGTTTCAGTAAGCCAAGGTCGCACTGCTACACTCCAGCCTGGGCGACAGAGCGAGATTCCATCTTAATAATAATAATAATAAATTTCATTCTGGAAAGGGCATGTTTACTTCTGGTCTCTATGATTTCAGATGGGTCAGGGAATGTCTGTTGAGAGAGATCAAATGAAATAATGAAATCCACAGGCAGACAGCCTGGGCGGCGCCTTGAGCCTAGCTAAAAGTTGACCCTAAAGGCAGACAGCCTGGGCGGCGCCTTGAGCCTAGTTAACAAGTTGACCCCGGACCCAACCGATAATGTTATCTATAGATTTCAGATGTTGTATAGACAAGCATTGTGAAAGTCCCTGTCTTGTTCTTTTTCTGTTCTAATTACTAGTGCTTGCCATATATCTCTCAAACTTCCTGAGCCCAGTATAAACATATCCTTCCATATATCTCTCAACTTACTGGGCTCATCCCACCACATGTCTCCCCACCATATATCTCTCAATTCAAAGACTACCATATATCTCAACTTTAGAAAGACACCACCTGGAAAGTCCCCGATAAGAGCACAGTCGTTTGTGAGAGCGCGGGAACCAATAAAAAAACTGCTAAATGTATAGACTTAAAATGTTAACCAATTGTAATGCTGTAACCTAGAGAATTCCCTCGTTCCTCTGCAACTTTACAAGTCCTGTTTACATTAGGCTATAAAAGGCAAGCGCACGCATTGTTCAGGGCCCTCTTGTATGTTGTAAAACGGAGGGACCAAGTTCGAACTTGCATTAAAGATCCTTGCTGCTTGGCTTTGACTCTGGTCTCTGGTGGACTTCTTCGGGGAATAAAAGGTCTGGGCATAACACTGTCATCCCTGAACTTGTGAGACACTGTGGAAGGTGAGACATGATCCCCTAAACTGTAAGAGTTAGAGATCTCTGGGCAATGTGGAGATTTGAAAAATATTAATAATGCAAAGGCGTGTAGCACAGTAGGAAAGTGGGAAACAACCAGGAGCTTCGGAGTGAGAAAATCCCAGGTAAAATTCCAGCTCCCTGACTTATTAGTGGGGTGTTACCCAACCTGTCTACGCTTCTGTCATCTTTATCCTGGGCTGTTGCCAGGATTCGATGAGATAATGTGTGTTAAATGCCTTTCACTGTGCCTGTCACATATTAACCACTCCACGTTGTTAATTATTACTATTTGTAAAATATGAATGGAGATGAATAAGGAATGGAAAGAATTGTGAAAACATTAAGAGACAAACATCAGCTCTGCTGATGGTGGAGGACTGAGTGATTTTCTTTTGTATCCTACAACATTGCTTTCCTTTCCTCCTTGTATTTCCTTTTTCTTCTGGGCATGCAGCAAGACCACAAGCCTGCTGCTTCTCCCAGTTTCCCTGTCTTGGGTAAATGGCAACTCCATTCTTCCAGGTCCTCAGGTGAAATAACCTGGAGTCAACCTTGATCCCTTATCTCCTGCCTCCCATCCAAAATATGGTAAACGCTGTTGGCTCTTCCTTCAACATATCTCCAAAATTCTACCCCCTGTCACCACCTTCAATGCTACATCCTCAAACCAAGTTTCACCTTGGTTATTGAAACTGCAGCCTAACGAGGCTTCTCGATTCCACTATTACTGCGTTATGTTCACCCTCCACTCAGCAGCAGGAAGATCCTTCCAATATGTAAACACCCTTCTAGGCTTAGTATCCTCTAGTGACTCCCACTAAATCCTTACAATAGCTTACGAGGTCTTACACAATCTGGACCTGATCACCTGTCTGAACTTATGTCTCCCATCTCCTCTTTTTTATGATCCTACACCAGCCATACCAGCCTCTTGGCTATTCCAGAAATGCCAGAATTCTCTCGCCTCAGGGCTTTTGCATTTGCTTGCTGTTCTCTCTGCCTGGAGCACTCTTCCTCCAGATTTCCATGTGGCTTCTTCCCTCACTTGCTTCAAGCCTATGCTCAAGTGTCACCTTGTTGGAGACAATTCCCTGACCACTATGCATGAACGCACGCGCACACACACACACACATACACACACAGAGTAATTCCCCCCATAGCATCAATCAGCCAAGGACATACAACACATTTACTTTTCTCTCTCTTTCTTATCCCTGCCACCAGAAAAAAAAGGTTCCACTTGATCAGGAACTTACTGTTTGGTTCACTGCTTTGTATCGAGCACATGAAACAGAGTGGCATAAAGTAGATGTTCAATTAAGATATATTTAATGAACTGAATGAAGTCACACATTTTAAGGAGTGCTAATTCTCATGCACCCCTGAGTAAGAGAAACAATGTCATGTTTCCTTTTGATCACATGAAAGAAACAATAGAAAAACAATAAGTGGTTTTCCCTAGCTGTAACAGTGCTAGGGACTGATCACCTGCTGCTTCTGTTTAGAAAAGCAGTGGTATTTGAAGAATTATTGGAGGTTATGAGCTCACTGTCTGTATTCTGACACATACACCCCCACACACCCTTGCACACTGCAGTACAGAAGGAAACCCTACAGAGAGAGGTAGGCAGTCTATGTCCAGGCTGTAGACACAGTGGCTGCAATCACCGCTATGTTACAGATCCTAAATTAGCTTGTTTCATGATCCCACAGAGTGACACTGATTGTTTTCACGCAGTGTTTCTCAAAGAGTGGGCCAGAGCAGCAGCAACAGCACCTGGGAACTTGCTGGAAATTTGAATTCTTCAACCCACCCCAGACTCATTGAATAGAAGCTTTGGAGGGTTCAGCCCAGCGTTCTGTGTTTTAATGGGCCCTTTGGGTATCCTGATGCAGTGAAGTTTGAGAACTTCTGCTTCAGTGGACAAACAAGAATGTCTAGGAGGAAGAAAAAGTATCCAAAAAACTGACAAAAATTTTTAAATGCCATGTTAAGGCTGGGTGCAGTGGCTCATGCCTGTAATCCCAGTACTTTGGGAGGTGGAGGCAAGAGGATTGCCTGAGCCCAGGAGTTTGAGACCAGCCTAGGCAACATAGGGAGAGTCTATCTCTACAAAACAATTAAAATGTTAGCCAGGCATGGTGGCATGTGCCTGTAGTCCCAGCTACTTGGGAGGGTGAGGTGGGAGGATCACTTGAGACCAGGAGATGGAGGCTGCAGTGAGTCGTGATCCTGTCACAACACTCTAGTCTAGGTAACAGAGCAAGACCCTGTCTCCAAAAATAAAAATAAAAAATAAAAAGGCCATGTTAATCCTAATACTGAGTTCCAGCTTTACTTATCCAGCTGTATGAAACTGAAATAAGAACATCAGGGTGAGGGAACTGGCTCTCTCGGGAGAGGGGAAATCCTATTTCCTCTTCATCACTGACCACTTGCTTCAATCTGGCTATTCCTATCAGGCTGGTGTGAAATGAATTAGCAATGTCACCAACTTCCCAAGGAGCAGGTGTCTCCGCCATACCTCTGGCAACCAGTATCACGACTTTCACTAATTGCTCTGCCCTTTTCAGGCCCTTTGAGGATCACAGGGACTAAGTGGGCCCTGGAGATGGAGTGACCCTTTATCTGCTCCGACCTGCCTTTAATCCCAACCACATGCCCCCAGCCCAGTGGAGCCCCAGAGCACGGGAGATACGGGGCACCACAGTAGCAATGTAGAAGCATGAGTCATTGCTGAAGCTTGTGGGAGGAAAACTAGAATTCAGGCCTTCTGCTCTAATTACACTTGATTTTTGCCCATTGTGAACAAGGACTCTTATGGTTGATGGTATCCTCGGCATCTACCCACTCTGCTGCAGGATCCAGTAGCTGGTATTGCTGGAGAAATTCACACAGAAGGGGAATCACTTCTTCTTAAAATGAAAATTTGGGCCAGGCGCAGTGTCTCATGCCTGTAATGACAGCATTTTGGGAGGCCAAGGCGGGCAGATCATGAGGTCAGGAGATCGAGACCATCCTGGCTAACATGGTGAAACCCCATCTCTGCTAAAAATAAAAAAAAATTAGCCAGGGCCGGGCACGGTGGCTCAAGCCTGTAATCCCAGCACTTTGGGAGGCCAAGACGGGCGGATCACGAGGTCAGGAGATCGAGACCATCCTGGCTAACACGGTGAAACCCCGTCTCTACTAAAAAATACAAAAAACTAGCCGGGCGAGGTGGCGGGCATCTGTAGTCCCAGCTACTCGGGAGGCTGAGGCAGGAGAAGAATGGCGTGAACCCGGGAGGCGGAGCTTGCAGTGAGCTGAGATCCGGCCACAGTACTCCAGCCTGGGCGACAGAGCGAGACTCCACCTTAAAAAAAAAAAAAAAAAAAAAAATTAGCCAGATGTGGTGGCAGGCACCTGTAGTCCCAGCTACTTGGGAGGCTGAGGCAGGAAAATGGTGTGAACCCGGGAGGCAGAGCTTGCAGTGAGCTGAGATTGCAGCACTGCACTCCAGCCTGGGTGACAGAGTGAGACTCCGTCTCAAAAAAAAAAAAAAAATACAAAATACAAAATACAAAAATTAGCCTGGTATGGTAATGCACATCTGTAATTCCAGCCACTGGGGAGGCTGAGACATAAGAATTGTTTGAACCCAGGAGGCAGAAGTTGCAGTGAACCAAGATAGTGCCACTGTACTCTAGCATGAGCAAAAGAGTGAGACTCTGTCTCAAAAAAAAAAAAAGAAAGAAAGAAAGAAAACAAACTTAGTTCATGTCACTCCTCTGTTTGAATGACATCTACATTGATTGACAATGGCCTTTCCATTGAACTTAGAACAAAATCTCAAACCCCTTAATAACAACAACCACAACATTTTAAATTATGGGCAAAAGACTTGAATAGACATTTTTCCCAAGAAGACACACAATTACCCATTGAGCACATGGAGAGAGGCTCAATATCACTAACCATTAGAGAAATGCAAATCAAAACGACAATGAGATGGGACTTCACATCCACTGGGATGCTATACACACACATTCAGAACATTATGAGTGTTGGCAAAGATATGGAGAAGCTGGAAGACTTGTGAAAAGCTAGTGGAAATGTAAAATGGTGCAGTCACTGTGAAAAACTCTATGGCAGCTCCTCAAAAACCAAAACATAGAATTACCATAGGATCCAGCAATTCCATTCCTGGATATAGTCTTAAATTGAAAGCAAGGACTCAAACAGGTATTTGTACACCCATGTTCATTGCAGCATTATTCACAATAGCCAAGAGGTGGAAACAACTAAAATGTCTATCAGTGGATGAATCAACAAAATGTCGTCTAGCCACACAATGGAGTATTATTCAGCCTAAAAAAGAAAAGAAATTCTAACACATGCTACAACAGGGATGAATCTTGAAGACATTACGCAAGTGAAATAAGCCAGACATAAAAGGACAAATATTGTATGATTCCTCTTTTGAGGTTCGTAGAGTAGCCAAATTCAGAGAAACAGAAAGTAGAATAGAGGTTACCAGGGGCTGCAGGGAGAGAGGAATGGGGAGTTGGTGTTTTAATGGGTACAGAGTTGCAGTATGAGATGATGAAAAAGTTACAGAGATAGACAGTGGTGATGGTTGCACTATAATGTGAATGTACTTAGTGCCACTTAAACATAATTAAGATGGTAACTTTGGTATTACGTATATTTTTCAACAACAAGAAATTTTCAAATCCCAAACCCTTCTCCTATATGGCCCCTTCTCATTTGTCCACCACTCTCTGACATTTCTTGATCTCTTGCGTCTGTGCTTCAGATGTCCTGTTTTCACTTCAGTTCCTCAAAAAAGCCACACTTGTCCTCAAGTGTGGCTTGCACGTATCACTTCCTCTGTGGGGAACATTTTGCACGTATCACTTCCTCTGTGGGGAACATTTTGCACGTATCACTTCCTCTGTGGGGAACATTTTGCACGTATCACTTCCTCTGTGAGGAACATTTTTTCTGTCTATTCTTTATAGTGATAAATCCTTTTAATCCATTGTATGTGTGGCAGGGACTAGCTAGATGCTCACACCAAGATGTCTCCTCTTCCACCTGGGCATGCCTATCTCCCAGGGCATACCTGTTCTTCCTGGGCTACACCTGACTTACCAGCCTCCCTTGCAGTTAGGTGTGTCAAGTGATGGTGAGAAAGAAAATCATCAGCATCACTTGCAGGCTTTCTACCCACTCTGGAGAAAGCCCTGATGCAGAAGAACATGGAGCTTATGGAAGGGAAGTATTAAAAACTGAAGAGCCACAGATGGATGGGGCCAGGGTCCCTGAATCACCACACAGAAGAGAGACACTTGCTGATCAAGCCATGTTCATTTTGGATTGTATGTGGGTGGGAAGAAAACCACTTGTCTTTGAGCCATGATACATTTGAGCGTGTTTCTATTATGCTTAAAACAGCTAGTCTTACTGTAATATGAACCCCAAACAGGGGTCTTCTCTGTCCACCAATGTCAAATATCTTACCCCTGTCCATCATTCTTTGCCCCATTATGTTGTTTCTTGTCCTAGTTTCAGAGTTGGTAACTTGTTTATTCATTTTAATGCATTGATTTTGAGATGTTTCCCCCTCTAGATGGCAACCTTCTTTGATACACAAACTGTGTATCTTGTTTGACACTGCATTTCCCTAACATGCCTAACACGAGCTCAATAAACGTTCATTGCATGAAGGAATCAAGATCTGCATTTCAGTCTGGTCGCCAGTGGTGCTTGTCCATTCTGTTAGACTCTCCGACTCTCCTCTGCACTCCTGCCATTTCATATAATGTGCCTTTAGTCACAGTTCCTTCATTGATGGCCTCAGAGCTATTTGAAACCTGTGCACACTCTGGTTACACCTTTTAACACAGTATTTGGTGATTCTGCAATGAATGCCGAATGCTGGTCTGTCCCCCACAGACTGACTCTCTCTAAGGTGTATTGGCATTCCTAGCGTCTAACAGGTAGTAGGCTGGCAAACAAATCGATGAGCTGGTGAATTAATGAATTTGTCTGAAGAAGTTGAGACTGATCCTATCTCAATTCCGAGGCAGAGCACAGAATGCAGTATCGTCAGAGACTGACATGTTCCTCGTCTAGACAAGTGCTATGAGTCCTGCACACAGTCTGGTTGGGAAAGAGCCCTGGCTGGGCTGCAGAAGGTGTGAACTCAGAGCCTGCCCTGTGCCCAGCTCACTGTGCACTCTGGCAAGCCACCTTCTCTTTCCCTGACTCAATTATCTTATCCATAAAACGTGGGATTTGGGCTAAACAATGCCGAAACTGTGTTAACCTAACAGTGACATTATTTAAACCCAGGCAGCCAAACAGAAATTAGAGAACAATGCTTTATATCTGTGTTGTCTAATTCAGAAACCACTAATCACATGTGGCTACCTAGCACTTGAAATGTGGCCCATCCAAATTCAGATGTGCTGTCAGTACAAAATGCACACTGGATTTCAGAGACTTAGTATAAAACATGTACATTTCTCATTAATAATTTTTATACTGATTTCATGTTGAAATAACATTTTGGACATATTAGGTTAAATGAAACACTTTATTAGTCATTTTGCCTATTTCTGTTTACTTTTCTTCAATGTGACTACTAGAAATTTTAAAATTACACATGTGAGTTGCATTTTGGACAGCACCACTCTATGCCATTATTAGTACTGAAATTTAGCTACATACTTCAGACTATAATGCATAAATCATTGATTCTAATTCCTTTCCTGAGTTATCCAAACTCATTGTCAAATGAATCCAAAAAAGGTTTACTAAAGTTGATCTAGCTACAATGAAACCACTATGAATGGATGCCCATGTAGACATTATTTTCATAACCACTGGGTTTTAGGTTAAAAGTATTTCCAAGAAAGAAAACAATTCCAACATTGGAAAATGATAAGGCTAAAAAAACTCAGTAGAGACCAGAAAGACATAAAAAGAAAGGGGCCAGGCGCGGTGGCTCACGCCTGTAATCCCAGCACTTTGGAAGGCCAAGGCAAGCGGATCACGAAGTCAGGAGATGGAGACCATCCTGACCAACATGGTGAAACTCTGTCTCTACTAAAAATACAAAAATTATCTGGGCATGGTGGTGCATGCCTGTAATCCCAGCTACTTGGGAGGCTGAGGCAGGAGAATCACTTGAACCAGGAAGACGGAGGTTGCAGTGAGCTGAGATTACACCTCTGTACTCCAGCACTCCAGTCTGGCAACAGAGCGAGACTCTGTCTCAAAAAAAAAAAAAAAAAGGGGGGGGGAGGACATCTTTTCTATCACAGATACTGGGTAGCCCTACATGCTCCTCTAAGCCCCAGATAGAATATCTGTGCTATGGGGAAAGCAAAAAGCATATATTTTCTTTGTTTCGTTCATTTTGTTGTTTTAAATTTTGTTTATTTATTTTTTTGAGATGGAGTCTCAGTCTGTCACCCAGGCTAGAATGCAGTGGAGGTATCTTGGCTCACTGCCACCTCTACCTCCCACGTTCAAGTGATTCTCGTGCCTCAGCCTCCTGAGTAGCTGGGATTACAGGAGCCTGCCAGCAGGCCTGGCTAATTTTTCCATTTTTAGTAGAGATAAGATTTCACCATGTTGGCCAGGCTGGTCTCAAACTACTGACCTCAAGTGATCCGCCTGCCTCGGCTGTGGAGGAAAAATATTAGATTTGAACTCAATCGAACATGAACACAAACAATGGCCACCACGTCCTGGAACAGGTTGTTATGAGCCCCTGGGGGCTTTCATCCAGCGCTGCTTCAGAAAAATCTCTATTTCAATCTGTTCCTACATATTAGTTATTGAAAAACAATAGACACTCACAAGAGTAAGCTGACCTCTTTGTGTTCCTTGAGCCCAGTCATGAAGAGCCCTGGTGACTGGACCTCATGCCAAACAACTCGCTACAAAAGAGCTGGGGTCCCAGACTGGGCCGAAGCTTCATGAGCCCTCTCCCCATCTGTGCACAGATGAGTGGCCAACGCTGGAGCCCAGGCCGTTGCTTCCCGGTCTGCTGGTGAATCCTCCATAGTCTGGTGAGTGCAAATATCATTTCCCTTCTCCCCTTCCCGTTGCAATTTGCTTATTATATAATTTGCTTATTATATCATTTGTTTATTATATCGTTTGCTTATTATATCTGCATTGCCATTTACATGGATAAAGGTTGTTCACCCTTAAAGGTATTGTATGTGTGTCTTTTCTTCTCCTCTCGTGTGTTTCCCCACACAGAGCATCGGCCTCCCGAAGTACTGGGATTACAGGCATGAGTCACTGCTCCCGGCCTGTTTCATTCATTTCAGAAATGACCAAATTGTAAGCTGAGATGGAGGTTGGGGTCTGGTAGATTTGTAGAAAGGAGAAAGAGTGATAAGAAGTGTGGGTAAAAATAAGTGTCCATATGAGAAGTGAGAAATTTGAGGGAAGCAGAGAGAAACCAGGGAGAGAAACCAGGAGAGAGACCACAGAGATCGCTTGCAGGGTCAGCAGCAACAACATCACTTGGGAACTTGATGGAAATGCAGATTCTGGGGCCCATCCCAAAGGGTTAATATGGTGGCACTCAGCTGCTATCCAGGACTTGTTCCTGTTCATGGAGTCTTGGAAAAATACTCCTCTAGGGCTGGGGTTTCCAAGGTGTAGATCTCAAAGCTTTTCTTGAGAAATCCTGAAAGAAGCCAGTTATCATCCACACCTCTACATCAACGTCCCACCCTCCACAGGTCACCTGGAATTATGAGACTGGTGCAAACGTAACTGTGGCTTTTGCATTGTTGGAATCTCGCCGTTTGATATTGGATACATTCTTAAATAAATGTGGTTATCTTATACATCATTTTAATGGGCATTTCTTGCTTTATGTTTTCTGGCTAATGACTTATTACTTGCTGTTTATTTTATGTTTATTTTAGACTATGGAAATGATGTTAGACAAAAAGCAAATTCAAGTGCTTTTCTTATCCGAGTTCAAAATGGGTCGTAAGCAGCGGCAACAACTTGCCACATCAACAATGCATTTGGCCCACGGTACTAACAAACATACAGTGCAGTGGTGGTTCAAGAAGTTTTGCAAAGAAGACGAGAGCCTTGAAGATGAGGAGTGTAGTGGCTGGCCATCGGAAGTTGACAAAGACCAATGGAGAGCAAGCGTTGAAGCTAATCCTCTTACAACTACATGAGAAGTTGCTGATAACTCAATGACAACAATTCCACAGTCATTCAGCATTTGAAGCAAATTGGAAAGGTGAAAAAGCTCAGGAAGTGGGTGCCTCAGGAGCTGAGCAAAAATCAAACAAGTCATTGTTTCAAAGTGTCTTTTCTTATTCTACGCAACAACAAGGAGACATTTCTTGATCAGATTGTGACAGGCAAGAAAAGTGGATCTTATATGACAACCAGTGACAAGCAGCTCAGTGGTTGAGCCAAGAAGAAGCTGCAGGCCGGGCGCGGTGGCTCAAGCCTGTAATCCCAGCACTTTGGGAGGCCGAGACGGGCGGATCACGAGGTCAGGAGATCGAGACCATCCTGGCTAACACGGTGAAACCCCGTCTCTACTAAAAAGTACAAAAAACTAGCCGGGCGAGGTGGCTGGCGCCTGTAGTCCCAGCTACCCGGGAGGCTGAGGCAGGAGAATGGCGTGAACCCGGGAGGCGGAGCTTGCAGTGAGCTGAGATCCGGCCACTGCACTCCAGCTCGGGCGACAGAGCGAGACTCCATCTCAAAAAAAAAAAAAAGAAAAAAAAAAAAAGAAGAAGCTGCAAAGCACTTCCCAAAGCCAAGCTGGCACCAAAAAAAGGTCCTGGTCACTGTTTGGTGGTCTACTGCTGGCCTGATCCACTACAGTTTTCTGAGTCCCAGTGAAACCATTATATCTGAGAAGGATGCTCAGCAAATCAATGAGATGCACAGAAAACCACAATGCCTGCAGCCAGCATCAGTCAGCAGAAATGGCCCAATTCTTCCCCAGGACAACGCCCGACCACAGGGCCTACAACCAATGCTTCAAAAGTTGAACCAATTGGACTACAAAGTTTTGCCTCATCTGCCATATTCACGTGACCTCTCACCCACCAACTACCACCTCTCCAGGCACCTTGACAACTTTCTGCAGGGAAAACGCTTCCACAACCAGCAGGATGCAGAAAATGCTTTCCAAGAGTTCATCAAATCCCAAAGCATGGAATAAACAAACTTATTTTTCATTGGCAAAAATTTGTTGAATGTAATGGTCCCTATTTTTATTAATAAAGATGTTTGTGAACCTAGTTATAATGATTTAAAATTCATGGTTCAAAACCACAATTACCTTTCCACCAACATGGGGGGACGGTCCTCTACTTTGGCCTCATGGCCTTATTGTCAGCAAAGTGTTCCTCCCACCAAACTACCCATCCTACTCCCTCACCAGCAACTTCACCACCTTTGTAGAAAAGGCTCATCTGTAGAATTATGAATCTGGTACTTTCCAAATGAATTACACAGACACTGGAAACAGATTAGGAGATAACTCATCTCTAGATGTTTTGTGGTTCCTTGGTTTCAATTATCAAAGCACTGAAACAGAAAGGAATAGCCACACCCAGGCAAATTTGCTTTGAAAAGCCACAAGAGTAGTTGTTGTTGTTGTTGCTGTTGCTGTCTTAATTCTCAATCATGCCCTTAATGAAAGTGGAATCTAAACATAAGGGAGGAATAATGCCTTTAGGCTGAAAGTCACCTCCTCCAGGAAGCCCTCCATCTCAATCAGTTTCCCAGTTTTAATCTTTCTTTTGTATTTTTAGTTGAGACGGGGTTTCATCCGTGTTAGCCAGGATAGTCTTGATCTCCTGACCTCGTGATCTGCCTGCCTTTGGCCTCCCAAAGTGCTGGGATTACAGGCGTGAGCCCCTGCGCCCGGCCCTTCATCTTTCATTACACCTTCCTTTAGAACACTTATTGCAACTGGAAAATATGTGTGTACCTATAGTTGTTAGCATAATTTCAGTTCTTTCACTCAACCGTATGGTCTGTGGAGGCAAAAACCTTTTCTATCTTTTTCACCTCTGTATCCTTGGGACCTGCCAGCGTGCGGGTGCCTATTGGACACTTAGGAAATATTTGCTGCAGGGATAAGTGTCCAAGAAGTACTTTGTAATTATGAAATAACTGAGACTCTGTACTTCCATTTCTTTCTGAAAAGAAAACTGGGTCTGTAGAAGGGTTGTGGCCAAGAGCAGCAAACAGGCCAACAAAGGGGTCAGGACCCTGAGAGCTTTGGGCTCATTTTGTCCATGACAGCTCTCAACGTGGCTCACAAAGCCCGAGGGCCAACACTCACCTGGCATGAAAGGGAAGGAAAGTGATTCTGAGGGACGAAACCGTCTAGGTGTGGCTAACTCATAACCAACAAGGAGATGAGAAAATACTATAGAAGTTGAATTTTTTAAAAAAATGGCTGGTGTTTATAGTGAGATTTTCCAAAGACAAATCTCACTATAAACACCAGCCATTTTTTTTTTTTAATTCCTGAACTAGGTCTAAACTGGATCAATTCCTAAATGCATCTCTTAAGTATTTATTTGATCTCGTTTCCACAGTTGAGTGGACAACTCTTGCCCATCACTCTTCCTTCTACACAGTGTTGCTAATGATTCCTCCTACTCCACTTCTTCTAGAACCTTCTCAACAGACGATGCCAGAGGAGGGGGCCTAAGAAGATACATGGCAGGAAGTCCCCAGCAAACCATTTATCTATTTTCTCCACAGATCTACAATCCCAAATTGTTCAGTTGGAAACACTAGTAGGTTATGTCGCTTGCCCTAAATAAGCTTTGCAGAAATGAACAGATGGAGGAAAATTTCAAAGCAGCATGTGGGCATTTCAGGCCCAAATCCCATTAACAGATAACAGGATTTATAACAGCAGTTCCCACGCAAAGCTTTGGAAATTTTGAATTTGTGTGTAATAGATTGGGCTCCCTCTCCCCTAAATTATCTGCACGTTGTACCTGCATCTGGGCCAAGCCCCTTTCTCCAAGCTAAGGCACCCACATTGTCAGCTAAGAAGTATGTGTGGTGGCTGGGCGTGGTGGCTCACACCTGTAATCCCAGCACTTTGGGAGGCTGAGGCGGGCTGATCACTTGAGGTCAGGAGTTCGAGACCAGCCTGGCCAACACGGTGAAACCCCATCTCTACTAAAAATACAAAAATTAGCCAGGTGTGGTGGTGAACATCTGCAATCCTAGCTACTCAGGAGGCTGAGGCAGGAGAATCACTTGAACCTGGGAGGTGGAGGTTGCAGTGAACTGAGATTGTGCAACTCTCCTCCAGCCTGGGCAACAGAGTGAGATTCTGCCTCTTACAAAAATAAAAATTAAAAAAAAAAAAAAGTATGTGTATTGCGAATAGCAGGAATGGGGCACAGGCCTATAGGTGAGCAGCACCAAGTGGTCTTGCTTATATTGCTTCTTAATTATCTCCTTCTTCTGCAGAAGAGTTGCGACAAGTTCTGGAGGGGTGGTGGCAGGGTTGTGGCAATCTGGAATTTTGTTTCAAAGGAAAGCCAACTAGAAGATTGGTTGCTGTCAGGAACCCAAAGCACATGACTGCCAAAACAAGAGCAAGAGCACCTAGACCCAAGTTAATGTCAGCATATTGGGGTGCACCTCCTGGTACTATCACAAAGGTATTGACACAGTGACTGAAACAGGGGGATCCCTCAGAAGCAGCCTGGAAAGAATTTCTCATAGCTACTCAGAAGCAGATGTAAGAAACCCCAAGTATTCCTTGATGGGATGGGGAAAATTTGTGGGCTGAACTCCCAGAGGGAGCTGTTGACTGGATGCCATTGCTAGTGAGATCCGTAGTTGCTTTATGTTGCCCTTGAGTCTGATAGGGGCGTGAAAACCCGAATTACCCTATTAGGACTAGAGTAGAAAGGAAGGTTCTTAATAAGGTCATTGACTACCCTGAAACTGTTTTAATACTTAAGGCTAAAAATCCATAAACAGCAGTGGCTCAAGGTTGAAGAAAGTCTGTAAGTATTGCCCCCTCCAGCAACCGACCTGGGTGCAGGTCTCTTGTTTTCATGCATGTCCCATTGAATCACTGTCCTCCAGAAATGCAGGGACACATGAAACAGCTTTATGACCAATTCAAGTGGCCACAGAATACAGTATCAGTGAGTTGGGGTCCCAGGCACATCTTATAACCTAGTCAAAATAGCATCCACACTATACACTGATATGCAAATACTTCCAACCTATTTCTGCTTTGACTTCTGCAAGGAAGCCTTTCTGACTTCCCTGGCTCCCTCTTAAATGTGCCCATGACATGCAGTTCTTCTTTACTGCATTTCCCCTGCCTGTCATTAGGCATTTAATGAGTTTCTGTTACATGCTTAATATCTGTCTTCTTTGCTAGACTGTGAGAGTGGAAAACATGTCTATTTGCCTCACCATTTTAACCCCAGAGCTTAGAAAGTATCTGTTAACTAACTCCCCACTAATGGCCTAGAATAGTTCAGGCATTATTTAATAAACAAAGAACTGAGTGAATAAATGACTGAATCGGTTCATCAACAGCATTCAATAAGGTGGGAGGGATTTTACAACATTCCTTCAAATAGGGGGGCATACTGCATGAAGAGGAATAACACCAAGGGCTAGTCATATACTATAAGATCAAAATCACTATTAAGAGGACTTGGTTGGGCTGGATGGGGACATTGACCTTCAAAAGATTCAATGAGAACCCTCGGTTGAAGGAGATAAGCCAAAACCTCAACTTCAATGCTTGTCAAATGCATATTTCTCCAATCTGGTATATTTTCAGCTGCCCAGGCAAGCAAGGAGTATCTTGATATATTTGCTTTGCTAAACCGGATTCCCTAAGAAAATTATGATATCATTTATAGCAACGATCACTTATGGGTAAGCGGATAGGCATTATTGGAGAACTGAGTGTACACTCAAAATCACGTACATGACACTGAATCCTAGAGGAGTCTTCGCTCACTTTACCCGCTTCTCTTGAACATATACATGTACACTATTGACTAGACTATATTTATGCCAACAATCTAGAACATGGTAGCCCTAAGTGTGTCAGGTGATTATAGAGAATGCCCTATATTCACTACATAACTTTGGCTGCCTACTTTTATTTATGTAAAATAAATCAGAGTCCTAGTTGAATACAGATGGACTAATGGCCCACCGCATATATTACTCTTATTGAGTTCAGTGAGGCTTCTGTGTCTGATTTAAGAGGGACTATATGCATTTTCTCAGTCCTTCACATCTGATCAACGGCAGTCATAAGACCAGGCATCAAAGTCTTGGGTTTTGGAAGTATAGCACGCTCATGAAAGCTGAAGAACAAAGGTTGGCAGACCTCATTTTAGACTATGTGAGCTTTCTGGTTGTGATGGTTAATTTTTTGTGTCAACTTGACTGGGCTAAGGGGTAGCCAGATAGCTGGTAAAGTTATTATTATTTCTACATGTGTGTTTTTGGAAGAGGTTAACATTTGAATTGGGCAGGCTGAGCAAAGATCACCTCACCAATGTGACAAGCATCCTCCAATCTACTGAGGCCAGAAGAGAATTTTAAAAATGGAGGAAGGACAAATTTGCTTTTTTTTTTTTTTTTTTTTTTTTTTTTTAAGAGGTGAGGTCTTGCTTCGTTACCCAGGCAGGCTGGTCTGGAATCACTGGCCTCAAGTGTTCCTCCTGCCTCAGCTTCCCAAAGTGCTGGGATTACAAGTGTGAGCCACTGTGCCCAGCCACCTCTTCTCGAGCTGAATGACAAATGCATCTTCTCTTGCCTGCACACATTAGAGCTCCTGGTTCTTGGGCCTTTGGACTCTGAGATATAATGTGAGTGGCCTCCCAATTTCTTAGGTCTTTGGACTCAGACTGACAGTTGCACCATTGACTGCCCTGGTTCTCAAGTCTTCAGACTCGGTCTGAATCACCCCATCGTCTCCTCCAGGTCTTCAGTTTGAAGACGCCATATCTTGGGACTTTGTGGCCTCCATCATTATGTGAAGGAACTCCCATAATCAATCAATCAGTCAATCAATCTCCTTCTCCCCTGCCCCTTTTCCCCACACCCAAAAGTGTCTTCCTTTGGCGGAAGGTTGTTGTACAATTGTATTCTATTGATCACCAAATATGAGTACTGCTTAATTTAACTTTTCTTTTTTTTTTTTTTTTTTTTGAGGTTAGGAAGTGCTTAGTCCTGCACTTTGAGCTTTTGTGTTTGTTTTTTCTGAGATGGAGTCTCACTTTGTTGTCCAGGCTGGAGTGCAGCAGTGAGATCTCAGCTCACCGCAACCTCTGCCTCCCAGGTTCAAGCCATTCTTATGCCTCAGCCTCCTGAATAGCTGGGATTACAGGCATGTGCCACCACACCTGGATAAGTTCTGTATTTTTAGCAGAAATAAAGTTTCACCATGTTGGCCAGGCTGGCCTCAAACTCCTGACCTCAAGTGATCTACCCACCTTTGCCTCCCAAAGTGTTAGGATCAGAGCATGAGCTACTGCACCCAACCACTTTGAGTTCTTGAACTCGTTTTACAAACAAAGTCTACTTCGAGATTTGATCCTATCAAAGCCATTATTACCTTGTTTTTTCTAGTTTTTACTAAGACTATCACAATATGATTCTAACTTTATCATTTTTTATTTTTACAGGGGTCAACCAATCTTAATTTGGGATAATAAAGGAAACACAGGAATATTTATACTCCAAGGGCTATAGGACTATTTATGGCTCTTATTTTTAATATAGGTACAATATTGTATTTTTAATGACTTAACCCTCTTAGCATGACTTTGTGGAAAGCTCTTGTATTTTCAAATGGTGTCATGAAAGCTGAGACAAGGGACCATGGACTATGAAATGCTTTGTTGGAGCGGGAGGAGTAGGGAGAGGGAGAATATATAAAAATGTATTAGGCTATGCATTAAACATGCAGGAAAAGTTCTATAAGACAGGCCTCTGGACCTTACTCAATGCACTGCTGTGCTATAAGTTACAAGCTGGGTTGTTCCCTGTCTTTCTCTATGAGAGCAGAATTCTAAGCATGCCTTTGTTCCTACCACTAATAGGTTGGTGCCATTACTTCTAGTGGCAAAAACTGCAATTGCTTTTGCACGAACCTAATATCATCTACGATGTCTTGATTTTCCATCATTCTGTTCCTTAACAGTGCCAGGCCTAGGAAAATGGGTACAGCGATCCCGCCTGTCTTTACTCTCCTCTCTCTGACAGCCCCTCTCCTGCTTCGTCCCACCACTCAGTTGTTCAGTGCTTTATTCTTTCACGTTTTTTTTCCTTTTTTTTAATTTGAGACTGAGTCTCGCTCTGTCGCCTAGGCTGGAGTGCAATGGCATGATCTCGGCTCACTGCAACCTCTGCCTCTTGGGTTCAAGCAATTCTCCCTATCTCAGCCTTCCTAGTAGCTGCGTTTTCAGGTACCTGTCATCACACCTGGCTAATTTTTGTATTTTCAGTAGTGTTGGAGTTTTACTGTGTTGGCCAGGCTGGTCTCGAACTCCTGACCTCAGGTGATCCACCCACCTCGGCCTCCCAAAGTGCTGGGATTACAGGCATGTACCCAGCCCTTTCTTTCACTTTTTGAGCTCTCCAACAAAATCTAACCTCAGGAAGTGACCTGATAAACTCATGCACATTTAGGCATTCATGTCTGAAAAGAGACAAATTGGCGATCCCTTCCGGGAAAACTTGGCTTGCCAATAAAACATGCTTAAGTCAGAAGAATTATTTTCTGTTGGCAAAATTTCAGGACTCATTGACCTGGTGGCCATGAGTGGAATCACACTTCAGGAAGCCCCATATTCTACCACCTTTCTGTTGCATGCCTGGTATCCATTTCCCCCACCACTCCAGGTCAGTTGTATTAGTTGTTTCTGCTTTGAAATTCCCTCTCTTGATCCACAGCACACCAACTTCTGGTATCATAAGAAGAATAGGGTGTAAAACTCAGCTCCAAACATTTCTTGGACTCTAATTACAGTACAACCAGTCCCAGAACTGAGGGTATCCATGGTCCATCTAATTCCAGAAAGGAGTTAAAGGTATGGGTCTGGGGGGAATTGTGACTGTTAAAAGAAAAGCATCAAAAGCTCACAAAACGTGATTGTCATCTTAAAGGTTAAGGACCAAATAAATTAAGACATCTCATGGGGTGTTGTAATCCCCAGCAATATGACAGTGATAAAAAAAAAAATGGCAGCTACTAACCACATGCAGCGTGGTTTAAATCTGACTCATCTGCTAGGCATCCCATCCTAATCAAAAGCTATTCAGGGACTGGAAGGCAACCACCAAGCTCCAGCAGCAACGTGCCAGGGCCCACAGCTGCACGGCTGAAAATGTCACGCCAGGGGTTGGCTGCCTCCCTTGCCCTGAGGACTGCATCCCGCCAGCTGAGTGGGGGCTGGCAGAGCTGCCCAGCCAGCTGTGTCTCATGTTGCAGTTGTCCATGGGCTTCACCTTCCTTTTTCCTTGAACCGTGGAGTTTGGGGAAAAAAAAGCTGCGAAGTCAAACAATGAAGAGGCCAGGGAATTGAACACCATTTCCTGCCCAAACCAAATAACGTCCTCTCCTGCAGGGACTCTAGCAAATCTTGTGGTTCATTTTTCTGAAGGTGTGCAACTTTTCTCTATCTAAGGCATGAAATCAAGGTTGCTTTGTTTATGAGTACTTGGAAGCAGGTACTATAAGGAAGAGAAAATCAGTAGTGAAACAAAGGGAGTATATTTAATTTTTAAAATTTTCAAGCAAACCATCTTTGAGGACCATTGCATTCCTTAACAACATGGGAATTCAAAGTGGCCCCTAGCCTCTACATGTGTAGAATTTCATAATTAGGAAAGGGGGTTTCTGAAGAAAGCAATCAATGATGTATTGAGCACCTAAGCATGCCCAAGAGACCAGTGCAGGTCTTACATCTGTAAACAGAGACTTGGGATACCCTGAGATTTACTCAAAATCATGGAGTTAATCACTTATATCACTAGGTTTATAACCTAGGTTCTCTTACTCTCTTTTCAGGATTTTCTACCATATCATTTTGGCTTTTCCAATGATTTTTAGATCTGGCAAAAAGGAAAAGAAATACAAAAAAAAAAAAAAAAAAAGCTAACGCATAGTATTACATAAAACGTGCCTCGTGGTCTCAGAAAGACATACTTCACTTGTTCTCACTTATTTGTGGAAGCTAAAAATTAAAACAGTTGAACTCACGGAGATAGAGAGAATGATGGTTACCAGCGGCTGAGGTTAGTGAGGTGGTGGGGTAGTAGGTGGAGCATGGTTAATAGGTACAAATAAAGAGTTAGAAATAATGAGTAATATCTAGTATTTGATAGAACAATAGGGTAACTATAGTCAATAAGAGTTTAATTGTACTTTTTTTTTTGAGACGGAGTCTCGCTCTGTTGACAGGATGGAGTGCAGTGGTGCAGTCTCAGCTCACTGAAACCTCTGCCTCCTGGGTTCAAGTGATTCTCGTACCTCAACCTCCTGAGTAGCTGGGACTACAGGTGCCTGCCTCCATGCCTGGCTCATTTTTTTGTATTTTTAGTAAAGACAGGGTTTCACCGTGTTGGCCAGGATGGTCTCGATCTCGTGACCCTGTGATCCACCCACCTCAGCCTCCCAAAGTGCTGGGATAACAGGCATCAGCCACCACACCCGGCCAATTGTACATTTTTAAATAGCTGAAAGAGTATAATTGAATTGTTTGTAATACAAAGGATAAATGCCTGAGGATCTCCATTTACCCCGGTGTGATATTTATGCATTGTATGACTGAACCCAAATATCTCAGGTATAACAGAAACATATACACTATGTACCCACAAAATTAAAAGTAAAAATATTGAAAAATAAAATATGCTGCATGAACAGTATGGTTAATAAAAGCCAAAGGAAGTCACTAGAAAACAAAAAGTTGGTGAAAGCCTAAAATGGTGGGAGATGAATTTAAAGAGGATATAGGACATAACTTGTAGCTTGAGAATATACAAACTAAGTAGAGTGGGCGAGAAGAAGTAGATTATTCAAGTATATAAGAATATGATTACAGTGGTTTTGAGGGGGAAAGAAATGGTTTGGGTCATTCTGGCTGTAAAGGACAACTTGTAGGAGAATAATGTGAGAAAGCTAACAGGAAGTCAGATAACAGAGGCTAAGAATGTAGATTTCACCTTGTAGAAAATGGGAAGTCACAAAGAGTTTTGTACGGGAGAAATGCACAGCAAATTTCTAGTAGGGAGTGGATACTCATGTCCATAATTCCAGCACTTTGGGAGGCCAAGGCAGGAGGATCACTTGAGCCCAGAAGTTTGAGAATAGCCTGGGCAACATAGTGAGATCCCAACTCTACAAAAATCAGTTGGCGTGGTAGCACATGCCTATAGTCCTAACTACTTCGAAGGCTGAGATGGGAGGATCGCTTCTGCCGGGAAAGTTGAAATCCATCGAAAGCTTCATTCTTCTTCTCTAGAAACTCCATGATTCTATGGCCTATGAAACAAAATTAGGGTAGAGAAAAGGACTAGAGGTGTGGCTAGCACCTGGACATTCCCTCCTTAAATGTAGCACAAGGTGATGAGGTTGTGAGCTAAGGTGGAGATGGTAGAAAGGAAAGGAAGGGATGAGTGACAAAGTGCATTGAGAAAGGACAGTCATCAGGGTTTGGTAAGGCTAAACATGGATCATATCCATCAGTTGGCATGGTTGATATTAATATTGCCCTCATTCCAGTCTCTGCCTTGCCACTAATTATCTAGTGTGACTTTAAGGAAAGGTTTTATCAGTCATCAGTGATCATTGAGATTCATGCCTTTTTAAAATTCCATTAAATTTCCTAGGAGCAACATCTCTTCACCCACAACATCTTCACTTAGCTAAACATGAAATTGTCTTGGTTGAAATGAGAAAATTAAAGTTATCATTAATAACTATTAGCATCCATATTTGGAGGCACTCTATTACATTTCACAATCTAATCAATTGCTATCTTCCTCTCTTCAGTCCATCAGCGTCTCCTGGTCCCTCCTTTCTCACCAGCCTCAACTCCATGGCTGATCACCTGAGCTTCTCTGCAGTCTTGCACCCAATTCTCTTGCACCCAGTTCCCCCTGTCCACTTACCTACCACGCCCTCATTCTTACATTAGTACTACGTTCTGCCTTCTCTGCTTCTGAACACAAAAGAAAGCTCATAACAGGGAATATTGCTTAGTGTGTCTACAAAGTCCTAGTCTACATCTGAAAAGGATTCTTACTCTTTTATTCACTGCTGGCCAGCACACTTTTCCATCAACGACAATTCCAAATTATCTCTCTCCCACTAACAAACTTGACAATGTCCACTACTATCCTCCTCCTGAAACTGTCCAATTCCATTTCTGTGATGCAGCCTCTCCTAGTTCTGCCAGACTCTTCTCTCCTTCATCTATGGCTCCTCTGTCTGCACTAGCTCCAAATGTTGGTGTTTCGTCCTCAACTCTTTACCCTTGTCTTGAAGAAGCTCATAATCCCATTGTTTTAAATACCACTTATATATTGTATTGGGTAGAACAGGGTCCCCTCCCAAAAATCTGTGTCCTTCCTGGAGCCTCAGAACGTGAACTGATTCGTAAATGGGGTCTCTCTAGGTATAATTCATCATGGTGAGGTCATGTGGAATAGGATGAGCCCTAAACAAGTATGACTAGAGTCTCCATAAGAGGAGGAGAGACACAGGGACAGACACGGGGAGAATGCCTTGTGAAGACAGCGGCATAGATGGGAGTGATAGGGCCACAAGCCAATGGACTCCAGGAATTGTGAGCAGCCATCAGAAGCCAGGATGGAAACATGGAACAGATTCTCCCTAGAGCTTCCAGTAGGAACCAACCCTGATGACACCTTGATTTCAGACTTCCGGCCTCCAGAAACAGTGAGAGAAAGAATTTCTGTTGTTTTAAGTCACCCAGTCTATGGTTCTCCGTAATAGCAGCCACTGGAAACCAATACACGTGCTGATGACTTGCAAATAGATACCACCAGCTTTGCCTCCTCCCCAAGCCCTAAACTCATGTTTCCAAGTCCTGTTTCCACCTGGCCTCTCTTCCTAGACTTCCTGACTGTGAACCACAGCAGAAATCATGCTCTTCCCTTCAAATTCCGCTCCTCCCCATACTTACCACCACTCTTCTATGCCGGAGATATAGAAGGCATTTTTCGGTCTCTCCCTCTCTCTCACAATACCCAGTAACTAAGTCCAGGTCTTGATCCTCTGTTGACTGAGTTTCTGCAAAATCTTCCTTCACTGATTTCCTGCTCGACTTCCACCCTCCAGTCTCTCCTACACAGCCAAGAGTGTGTCTTCTACAAGACAAATCTCCCTATAAATGCTTAAAATACTTACAAACACTAAAAGGTTTTCTATCCATTAAAAGCCATGCTCTATGCTTAGCATGGTGTACAGGGCTCCCAGAATCTTCCCTGTCTAGCTCTGTGGACTCATCACACATTCCCTCCTCCCTCTCCACGCTCGGAAAATCCTGTGTTGCCACCAGGACCCCACATTTGTTGATTGCCCCTGTGCCTGTGCTCCTGTGGCCGGTCTTCTTTTCCTCTTCCTATCCCCTCCTTCCAGGTGTGACTTGACTCCTTTTTTCAGATCTGACTTGCTGTCACCTCCTTCGGGAAGCCTGTCCTGATACACCACTCACCCTCTCTTTCCCTGAACCCCAACCCTAAGCACATTGCATGCTTCCTCTCTGCACTTGTAATCCTTTGAGAATAGCTCAAGTTTTGTGCTCACCATATTGTATTGTAATCTTTTTTATATTTTACTTTAAGTAAAACAAGAAATTTACTTAACTTCTGGGATACATGTGCAGAACATGCAGGTTTGTTATGTAGGTATACATGTGCCACGTTGGTTTGCTGCACCTATCAACCGATCATGCATTAGGTATTTGTCCTAATGCTCTCCCTGCCCTTGCCCTCCACCCCCAACAGGCCCTGGTGTGTGATATTCCCGTCCCTGTGTTCGTGTGTTCTCATTTTTCAACTCCCACTTATGAGTGAGAACATGCAGTGTTTGGTTTTCTGTTCCTGTATTAGTTTGCTGAGAATGATGGTTTCTAGCTTCATCCATGTCCCTGCAAAGGACATGAACTTATTCTTTTCATGGCTGCGTAGTATTCCATGGTGTATCTGTGCCACATTTTCTTTATCCAGTCTGCCATTGATGGGCATTTGGGTTGGTTTCAAGTCTTTGATTGACATATGTGTTCCTCCCTAGACTATTGGCTTTATCAGGACAGGACAAATATCCTGGCATGTAGTATATGGTAGCACCAGGGACACCAGAGGCTCTCGATCAGTGTTTGTTGAATGAGTGAATGAATGGAGAATGAATGAATGAGGGTCTACCTTCTTTACCAGTCACAATCCATGTTTCTTTATGATCAGTTGAATGATAACTCCAGTCTCATTTCTCTATTTCTACCACTGGTTCCCCTCTAAGTACCAGAGAATATGGCCGCTTAGGACAAAGTTCCACCAAAGCCAGATCAATGGCTTTAATTCCTTCTACTCCTTCTACTTTTGTTCGATTTCCAACACCCACCTCTCATCTCCATCATGACCAGCTGAGATGTGTTAAACGGTGGCCCCGAGAAAGGTTTGTCCATGCCTTGGAACTGTGAATGTGACCTCATTTGGAAAAAACATCTTTGCAGATATAACTAAGTGAAGGACCGCAGGATAAGATCAGAGATGAAATCCTGCATTATCTCGGTGGGTCCTAAATCTAGTGATAAGTGTCCTCATAAGAGAGACACAGGGGACAGACACACGGAGAAGTGGGGAAGGCCATGTGGAGATAGGGGCAGAGGGTGAGGTGATGAGGGAAAAAGGCAGGAAGCTGGAGGAGGCAAAGAACCATCCTCCTCTTGACACTTTGTAGGGGGCATGGCCCAGGTGATACCTTGACTTTGAACTTCTTGCCTCCCAAGCTGTGCAAGAATAGATATCTGTGGTTGAAACCCACCAATTTGGGGGTAATTTGTTACAACAGGGCCTAAAAGATAAATACCCTGGCTCTCTTAGAACTGCATGTCATTGCCTGCAAGAGACCACCACTAAGGATCCAGGTAATCCCTGAGTGTCTCTATTCCTGGAAAAACTATTCTGAGCAAACATTGGGTCAATAATAAAAATAGGTCATTTTTACTAGTACAGCAACAAAAATAGTTTAGGTGTACTGAGCTCTTACCAAGTGCCAGGTAGAGTCCTAATCATTTCACATCTAGTAACTCATTTGATCCTCCTGACAACCCTAAGAGAGAGTTACTGTTATTATCTCCATTTTTCAAACAAGCAAACTGAGCTCGGAGTGGTTTTCTCACTTTCCCAGGCTCTCACAGAAATGAGCAGCAGGTACCACTCAGCCACGTCTTTGTGTAAAGCACAGTGAAGTGCAGAAGAGTGAGTACCCACTCTGAGCCTGAGGGCCTGGTGCTAGTTCCAGATGTCCTTGGGCAGGTTGCCTGACCTCTCTGAGCTGGACTGAAGCTCTGGCTCATCTCCCCAGTTCTGACATTCTGGAGTCTCTCAAATCTGTCCTAGCTCTAAACTGTCATGATTTGCAAACCAGGTTTGTCCTATTCACAGTGATTGTCTTTTACATTTGCACAGCGCTCTCCTGCCAGTATCTAGACACCTGGTCTGCTTTGCCATTCAGTCAGGGAAAATAACCAGAAGTACAACAGAATCAGCAGATTCCCCAAGCCATACTGAGGGGTGGTGAGGAATGTGCCTCATATTTTAAAATGTCCTCTTCCTCCTGCAGCCAGGCCTCACTGACGAAGCAGGCCCCAGGGCTGCCAGGGAACCAACCTGCCTCTCGTTCTTATATTTAAATTTAATTTAACCGTAGTGTTACCCTACATGTCAACAGTTCAGGACAAATTGATGGATTCCAGTTTAACTATTTAGCTGTGCCAGTGGTAATGTGTGCAACCACGCATTAAATTAAAAATGACACTTGGAAATATGTATATCCTGGACCTCAGTTCTGTGCACCAAATAGGAAAAAGATTTAAAATGCTGTCTAGTGGAGGATTACCACTGAAGAAGCATGAATCTCATTACCGCAGGCTGCACAGAACACATTTGCAAAGCTCCGTTTAAAAGCTCTCTGATGGTAGCAACCTGGTTATCTGGCTGGATAAACATGACATTTCCTTTCCATAATAGAAAGCCCAGTTGCTGCCAAAGCAAAGATGTTGTCAGGGTCCTCAATCTCCTCACACCCACCTTGATTCCTGGGCACCCTTGCTCAGCTTATGTGTCACCCATGCCAGCTGTCCTCTCCTACCAAGACGACAGTCCTACCCTTCACACAGATGTTCATGAACTTATCCACAGACAAATCACTAGAAAATTATAATCATTATCATTTATTATGTACCTCCTATGTGCCAGCCATATTGCCAGACACTTCTTACAGTATCTCATTTAACAGTCCTATGAAGTCACTGTTATTACTTCATTTTGGCATATACAGAAATTGACGCTCACAGGGGAAGTACATTTTTCAAGATCGCACAGTGATGAAGGGCAGAGCCACGGCCTGTCTAATTCCGAAGCTTGGTCTCTTTAACCACAGGTAGCAGTGCTACTGGAACCATCCCTCCTAAAAATGCCCAGTTAACTGAGTTTCTGTTCATATTCTGCATTCATCCATGAAGTCAAATGAGCCTAAGGTTCATCCTAGGTAAGAACTGCAAACTAAATGCCTTTGCTTAGAATTCTCCTACTCCCATTGCTGTGTGCTATCCCTCTGCAGGCAGGCAAGTCCCTCTACTATGAACTCCTTATGGGCAGGGATCAGGCTTATTTATCTCATATACCCAACACTCTGCCCCGTGCCCAGCCTAGAGCAGGTACACATGGGCATTTGTCCAGGTGCAGCAAACTGGGTGCTGGGAACAAGATGGGAGAAAAGATGTAGGGGTGCCAGTGAGGTCCAGGAAGAGCATGGGGAGAGGACGTGCCCACTGGAGAAACACAGTCATCAGGAATGTAACGGTGGGAGAGGAAAAGCTCATCACCCTCGTTCTCACGCTAACAGAAAGGCATTTTCCCCAGGAGTCAAGCCATCGTTATCATGCAAATAGCAGCCTTCAAATTCTTTTCATCTTCCTGAAATGAAACTTCAGATCATTTGACTCTGAATCACAAGAGAAAGCCTAACAGCAAATTTTCTCCACACTAAGTACAAATTTGGGTAAATAAGAAAGCAGAACGGAATGCAGGGAAAGAAGATAAAGACAAATGATCTAAAACCAAACTGCGGTCGTCTGGCGGGTGATTGCACAGCCTGGCACTGTCTCCCTGTTTCTCCACGTAGACAGGCACTACCATCGCGACGGCAAAATGCAAATCAACCTTATTGTTTCATAAAAAAGTCCAATCCTGTAACCCAATTAAGTCCACTGTTCCTGAAACAATTGGATCTTCTAGGAAATGAACACAGATCAAGTTGAAGACATTTTCCTATTCACCCAACTCCAGTTCTGCTCATTTGTCTCCTGTTTTCCATGCTCTATCCCACTTCCATCTCCTAATGACAGGCTAGCAATTTCTTTTCTAAAAAGAGCCTCAATGGCCACCCAGTTTTGCATTTATTCAGCACATTCCCCACTGAGAAATGTCCATTAGCAGGAGTTTTACCATGACCTCACCTTGCAGAGTTCTGGGTCGAGTTGGCACGGGCTGGGGAGAGGACGGAAGCAGGAGGCAGCTGAAATTAACCTGATTTCAGCAGTTGGCTCCTGAGTGTGTTTGCGTCTGTTGTCTTAATGGACTGGAAGAGATGCCAGGTTGTCTGCCAGAACCTACCGTCAAGGTCAAGGGACACAGGCAGGCAGCCCGAGGGAGCCTGCAGCCTGGGCGCTTGGCGGCAGCTACTCTTGGACGGTCACCTCACACTGCCAGGTTGGTCTACCTGGAAACCTTCGGTTTCTCCTGTTGTTGTTGTTTTGAGACAGAGTCTCACTTTGTCACCCAGGCCAGAGTGCAATGGCGTCATCTCGGCCCACTTCAACCTCCACTTCCAGGGTTCAAGTTATTCTCATGCCTCAGCCTCCTCAGTAGCTGTTTTATTATTTTCTAAAATACAACAAGCTATTATTTGTTGAATACAAACTGCCTTCCAAGCTGTATGGTAAACAGCTTGAATAGCCTAGTTATTGTCCCCACATCACAGATGAGAACACTCAAGTAAACAGAGGCCATGGACTCGGGCCAGAAGGCGCCTTACAGCGTTGGAAGCGGGGAACAGGGCTGAAATTCAAACCCAGGCCATTCGCTTCCACATTCTATCCTTGCTGGTTTCTGTAAGGGGACGGGTTCTACCCCTAGGAACCAGATGAAGTGATGGCATCTCTAGAGAGGAATGTGCTTTTCTGAGGCTCATTCTGCTCTATTTCCATCCTTTTCCAATATTAAAATTCTTTTGTGCTTTTTCTTTTTTCTTATTTTGTATTTTTCTTTGAGATGGAGTCTCGCTCTGTTGCCCAGGCTGGAGTGCAATGACGCAATCTTAGCTCACTGCAACCTCCACTTCCCGGGTTCAAGTGATTCTCCTGCCTCAGCCTCCCGAGTAGCTGGGATTACAGGTGCCCACGACCGTGCCCGGCTAATTTTTGTATTTTTAGTAGAGACGGGGTTTCTGCCATGTTGGCCAGGCTGGTCTTGAACTCCTGACCCCAGGTGATCTGCCTGTCTCGGCCTCCCAAAGGCTAGGATGACAGACAGGAGCCACCGCGCCCAGCCTCCTTTGTGCTTTTCAAAACAGTATCATGATAATCACTATACCTTCCGTCCACATTGAATAAGGCAAGAGGCTACTGTGAATTTAATGATGTTTGTAAACAAATGTGTATCTTATTCACGACAATCAAATCCACAAACATTTCATACGTGGGTAAGTCATGTTATCCAGGCAATGCACACACCTCAAAGCACATGGGCCTTCTTGGATTCCATGAATCAATTTAGAAATCCACAGCCAGCATTGATTTCTGACTCTGCTCCCTGTCTCATGGGTGGGTGCCCAAATTAGATGATGTAAAGACTGATAAGAATTCCGGCTTAAAAATAACAGCACACCAATGATAACAAATGAAATACATCTAAATGCTTCAATAAAGCGGGAATCTAAGGAGATATTGAACTTACTGTCAATGTTCTTTTATTCTTAGGGTCTGACATGAACTCAGCCTGCAGAAGGATTAAAGGTTGTTCGCCTAGGAAAGGAATGATCCTTGTAAAGGAAGCTTCCAGAGCCTTGAAGAAAGAGCCTGATTGAAATGAATTTCTTGTCACATGAGGACAAAATGTCCAGGACTGCCCACTCACTGCCTGGGGTCTCACCAGGGTTGTGTGTTGTATTATTGTATTTTGCCAGAATGCCAGGGTCTTGTCTCTCCTGTTTGCTTATGCTACCACACAGCGAAAAAACACAACCAGGCAATCTGTCCCTTCCTTTGGATCTGATCAGCCATGGATCAGCTCGAACAACTAAAGCAAGGGAGCTTCTTTCAAATTGCTATTTACTCTCTCAATGGAGTTGTCAGAGGCATGTGAACCAGAGCAACTCCATCTTGAATAGGAGCTGAGCAAAATGAGGCTGAAATCTACTGGGCTGCATTCCCAGACAGTTAAGTCACAGGAGGAGTTAGGTGGTCGGCACAAGATACAGGTCATAAAGACCTTGCTGATCAAATAGGTTGCAGTAAAGAAGCCAGACCAAATCTACCAAAACCAAGACGGCGATGAGAGTGACCTCTGGTTGTCCTCTCTGCTACATTCCCACCGGCACCAAGACATTTTACAGATGCCATGGCAATGTCAGAAGTTACCCCGTGTGGTCTAAAAAGGGGAGGCATGAATAATCCACCCGTTGTTTAGCACATAATCCAGAAAGAAGCATAAAAATGGGCAAATAGTGGGCTGTTCTGTCTATGGAGTAGCCACTCTTTAATCCTTTACTTTCCTAATAAACTTGCTTTCACTTTAGGGACTCACCCTAAATTTTTTTCTTGCACAAGATCCAAGAAACCTCTCGTGGGGTCTGGATCAGGACCGCTTTTCTGTAACAGTGACCTGACTTTCTGAGTTTCTAGGTCTCAGATGGCTGCAGGAAAACTAGGCAATCTACCATCACAATGCTGCCTGACCACAAAGACAAAACAAGATCTGGTGTCCTTACCACTATCAAATAGTTTCACTTCTCTTACTCTTAAGATGAATTTTGAATAATTCCTGGCATCAAAGGAATAACCACCCTCCCAGAATTACAGGGAGGCTCTCGATGCTCGCTGTGTGTTTATTCTGAAATCAATATGGGAAAGACAATTCATTCTGAATGTATTGGATTAGAGGCCTAGACTTTAAATCCATATGACTGCCATTGCCATTTATCCCAGGCAGAGGAAGCTAGCAAAGGATTACTTGTGTATGGTGTGAGAGGTGTCCCTGTGGAGTCCCATCGATTCTTGCATCTCTGGTTGGATAGGGTTTACTCCACAGGGCCTGATACTCTAGTTCACACATCACAGTGTTCACTCGAACAACTTTTTCTGAGGTGTAGGCATCTAGGAGAGAATTTCTGACTCCAGCCCGTCTCACCTCCATTTCTTACTCAGCCAAAGTGCAACTCAGATTCTGAGCTCTGCCTCAGCCAGGGAACCAGAGTCCCCATCAATTCGTGATTTGCCAAGGAATTCATTTGCAACAGGAACTGAAAGACCATGGTACAGTATGACCAGCGGAAGGACATTGATTCTTGTTGATTCTTAAGTGGGGTTTTGTGGTTTTTATCTTTCAACAGATGGGGTCTTGCTCTGTTGGCCAGGCTGGAGCACAGCAGCATGATCATAGCCTACTACAGTCTCAAATTCCTGGACTCATGTAATCTTCCCACCTTAGTCTCCCAAGTAGCTGGGATTACAGTGCATGCCACCATGTCCAGCTAATTTTTTATTTTTTTAATTTTCTGTAGAGAAGAGGTTGAATGAAGGGGTCTATGTTGCTCAGGCTGGTCTGGAATTCCTGGGCTCAAGTGATCCTCCTGCCTCAGCTTCCTAAATTGCTGGGACTATAGGCGTGAACCACTATGCTCAGCTTCCAAAGGGGTTTTGTAACACCCTTGACTTGCCCATCTTCAAAATTATCTGTGAGGCGAATCACATTTTGATTTCATTTTTTCACTTAGGAAGGTCTGAGATAGGGATCTTAAGCTGTGTGAGGTCAAAGAAGTCAGTCAGCAAAGCCATACGACTGGCATTCCATTACTCACCTTTTCTACTAACATCACTGGGGCACAAGGAAAAGACTTGTCATCAGGCCCCCGAATTGAATGAACAAAGAAATTGACACGAAACCAAAAGGGTTTTCAGAAAGCAAGGAAAGCAGTGGCTCACATCTGTAATCCCAGCACTTTGAGAGACTAAGGCAGGTGGATCACTTGAAGTCAGGAGTTCGACAACAGCCTGGCCAATGTGGTGAAACCTTGTTCTCTACTAAAAATACAAAAAGTATCCAGGTGTGGTGGTGATCGCCTGTAATCCCAGGCACTTCAGGAGGCTGAGGCAGGAGAGTTGCTTGAACCCAAGAGGCAGAGGTTGGAGTGAGCTGAGATCTTGCTACTGCACTCCAGCCTGGGTGACAGAGTGAGGCTCTATCTGAGGAAAGAAAAAGAAAAAGAAGTTAGAGGGAGAGGAAGAGAAAGAGAGAGATAAAGAGAGAAAGAAAGAGAGAGAGAAAGAAAAGAAAAGGGAAGAAAAGAAAGAAGGAAGGAAGGATGAAAGGAAGGAAGGAGAAAGAAGGAAAGAAAGAAAAAGAGGGGAGAGGAAGCAGGGTAGGAAGGGGGGAGGAAGTAGGAAGGAGGAGGGGGGAGGAAGGGGGAGGAAGGGGAGGAAAGGGAGGAAGGGGAGGAAGGTGAGGAAGGGGAGGAAAGGGAGGAAAGGGAGGAAAGGGAGGAAAGGGAGGAAAGGGAGGAAGGGGAGTTTGTAGTGGTAGGTATCACACTGTGGTTTTAATTTGCATCTTACTCGTAATGAATGATGTTGCCTGACTTTTCATGTGCTAGTTTGCCATCTGTATATCTTCTTTGGTGAAGTGTCTGTTCAACTCTTCTGTGAAGGGAAGGGAGGAGAAGGGAAGGGAAGGGAAGGGAGGGGAGGGGAGGGGAGGGGAGGGGAGGGGGGGAGGGGAGGGGAGGGGGGGAGGGGAGGGGAGGGGGGGGAGGGGAGGGGAGGGGAGGGGGGAGGGGAGGGAAGGGAAGGGAAGGGAAGGGAAAAAAAGCGAGAAAGGGAGGAAGGGAGGAGGGGAGGAGGGGAGGAAGGGAGGGGGGAGGAAGGAAGGGAGGAAGGGGCATAAAGAGAGAAAGAAAAGAAAAGAAAAGGAAGGAAGGAAGGAAGGAAAAGGGAAGGGAAAGGAAGGGAAAGGAAGGGAGGAAAGGGCTCAGAACATAGGTGAGCCTGGCTTTGGATATTGGATATGAGATCCTAGCTGTCAGCACGTGGTCAACTGTGCAACCATCTAAGTATCAGTTTCCTTGGCTGTCAGTGGGATTAAATAGCAGTCACATTATATAGGTGTTATGAGGATTAGTGAAGATAACATATGTAAAGCTTGGAACAAACAGGTTTTTGTCCTCCAACATGGATTTAGCTCAGGGTGGAGTTAGTCTCACACACATTGCTTTACAGTCCTTATATAACCCTGAGCCTCACTGTGTGGTTGTGGATCAGGGTCACAGCAAAAGAAAAAAAATCCAGATGGAAATTTCAATCACAGCTTCTCACTCAAATGTTTAAGGCAGGTCAGAAACTACATCCATGTTACTGGTATTAAGATCTCCTCTCCTGGCTGGGTGCAGTGGCTCATGCTTGTAATCCCAGGACTCTGGGAGGCTGAGGCGGGTGGATCGCCTGAGGTCAGGAGTTCGAGACCAGCCTGACCAACATGGTGAAACCCTGTCTCTACCAAATATACAAAAAAAAAAAAAAAAAAAAAAATTATCTGGGTGTGGCTTACTGGCCAGCTACTCAGGAGGCTGAGGCTGGAGAATCACTTGAACCCAGGAGGCGGAGGTTGCAATGAGCCAAGATAGCTCCACTGCATTCCAGCCTGGACGACAGAGCAAGACTCTGTCTCCAAAAAAAAAAAAAAAAAAAAAAAGATATCCTTTCCTTTCTATTTATCTGGTCCCTCCATCTCTCAATCTCCTGGGATTTGTTCCTCTATTGCTCAAATCAAATGCCTCATCCACTCCATCCTGATCGCATCTCTGCCCCCAGTTCCTTTGCTTCTCCATGCAACACACTACATACACCTTAGCACATTGCCTCAACTCTACCTCCAAGAAATATATATTTATTTATATTTTTACAAGAATCTGATCATGTAGTATATTCCTTTTTTCTTCCAATAAAGCAGGCTTGGAGACGATGCCAAGACAAAGGGAATTAGGGAGCTGTGAATTCCCACACATAAATAATTTTTATACCATATCATAGAATTAAAACACAAGGTTCTTTATTTCCTCAAGTAGTATCTTGGTATATATAGTTTTGAAATTTCCCACGAGTTTAAATAAAACATTTTATATGGTCCATGAATTGTGATATTAGCCCGTGGATGGCATGGGAAACGCTATAATTTTTTCCTGGCCAAAAAAATTATTACTAGCATCATTGCCAACTCAGTACATTTTATAACCCTCTGTGGATTTTTTTTCATTCCAATACTTATTTATATTTTAACAGTCATTTGACCAAAGACTCCGTTTTTTATAAACTTAACTGAAAACATATTTTTCACTCTTGACATAGCCACATTGAATTCTAAAGTGGAGCCTATTTCCACACACTATTGTAAAATGAGAATATTTACTATTCAATATACTTACTTTGTAGGGAACAAGCTTGAAGACTAAGAAAGTCATAGGAAATTTAGATTTGTTCATTAAAAATGCTAATTGATGGGACAGATGACAATAGACCGTCTTTGGTGTGTCTAAGTAAAATAGAAGAAATAGCTCAATAAAAACCAACACCCTACCACTATTTTTAAATTATGAAATTAAATGGAAGAAATGCCTTGACCTGAATTTCCTGGAGCCCAGTCACTCTGATTTGGCTTCTTGATCCTTCTGTTTCAGGGTGTGGGTCATTTCCTAGATTTCTGCCCTCACATCACCCCTGTGAATGCTGGCCAGCCCGTGACTCACCCTGACTGTGGCCTTCAATCTATCTGACCTCCAATGGGTGACTGTCTTCTTTGTTAGCCTCTTTAGTTCTTGTCCTTTCCAATGCCCCCACCTCCTGCCCTTGTTACTATGAGAATTAAGCTAAAATGGAGGCTAAAAGCGAAGATAAAAACACTAGTTACCGCTTCACCTAGAACTCTTTGCTTATATCACCAGAGACTTAGAGGAGAGGTGCCCAGGCAGAAAACCGATTCATCTGAACACCTGTGACAAGAAACAAGAAAGTGGCTGCTTGAGATGAAGACAAAGATCACACCAAGTTGGGGAATATGTCATTGCCAAAAATTTCTGGCATCTACCAGGAGGGTGGAGTTGTCCAAATTAAAAATCAGAACAATTGAAAATGGAAAGACTCAATCTTGGGCTTTACCCCAACTTTGCCCTTGACTTGTGGCGTAACTTTACAGGGAACAGCTTATCCCTCACTGAATTAGATTGGTAAGTCCTAGTGCACTGTGTTATTCTCATTTATAGTTGGTAAATGAGAAGTCCCAATGCATTGTATTATTCTCATTTCTTTTCCCATCATTTGGCCAAAAATGGTACAACCATCCCACCTTCAGTAGGAAGACTGTTAGAAGTGACTAGAAATCAGGACAGCCTCCTGACTAGCAATAGTAATTACATGAAGCAGAATCACACAGTCACTAATTGGTGTCATTGGAAATAAAACCATGAAAACCGACCACCACCCATGAGTCTGTCTGAGTCATGGCACTATGGACAATTCCATATTCTTGTTTACTTGAATTTTTCTAATTTTTTTTCTACAGAAACCTATGTGACTTGATTAGTAAGAAAACCGTACATAATTCTATGATAGTTTTTGTTCCTTATTTTTTGGATGAATTTGTGATTTTTTAATCACTCTTCTATTCTAAACCATATACTATTTTATGTAAAGTAGTAACGTCATTGTTACAACTATGGATAGATGACCTGTGAAGGGCTACTTAATCTTCAGAAATCCAGTAGGTGTGTTACCGTGTAACTCAGAAATACAATTATGATTTTTAATAAGAGTCTTTGGAGGGCCTTCTTGTTTGCTACAGTTAAAGGCTTGTGTTGTGTAAGTTCCATTTACGGCAATGATTCTCCCTTGTCAGCAATTCAGGCGTCAAGCAGGGAGCTGAGATGTAATGGTTTCCTTCACATTTCTCCTAAATGACCTGATTTACTCAAAGAATGAAAATATCTGAGAATCCTTCCTTTTCCATTGAAAAGCTTTCAGTTAGAAGGTTTTTTAAAAAATTATTTCATTGTTTAAAAAATCGTCATTGTAATTAAAACAAATATTTACAAATCAAAAGGAGTCTATGATGAGACAGTTGTCTTAGATTTTATTAGACAATGTACACATTGACCCAAAAGTATCACCACAAATCAAATTTTATAGTGACAATGAACTGAAAAAGCTGTTGACCTTACTGCTGTTGACCTTACTACAGATTTATGTGAGTTTTAGCTGTAACATGCAGATTTAGAGGACTCTGTGCAACTCTGCTCACAACAGCCAAGACGTGGAAACAGCTAAGCGTCAGTTTATGCGCGTGCACACACACACACACAATATTATTCAGCCTTTAAAAAGAAGGAAATCCTCTCATTTGCAACAACCTGGATGGCCCTGGAAGATATTATACTAAGTGAAATAAGCCAGGCACAGAAAGACAAATACTGCATGACCTCACTTATACGTGGAATTTTAAAAAGTGAAACTTGTAGAAGAAGAGAGCAGATTGGTGGTTACCAGCAGCTCAGGATTTGGAAAATGGGGAGAAGTTGGTCAAAGGACACAACATTTCTATTCTAAGAAGAAGAAGTTTTGGATACCTAAGGTACAGTATGCTGACTATGGTTCATAATACCAGGTTGTATACTTGAGATTTGTTCAAAGAGCAGATCTTAAATGTTCCAGAAAGAAAGAAAGAAAGAAGAAAGGGAGGGAAGGAAGGCAGGAAGATCTGTTACTTGATAGCACAACAGGGTGACTATAGTAATAACTGGTGCATTTTTAAATAACCAGAAGAGTATAACTGGATTGCTTATAACACAAAGGTTATTGCTTGAGGGGACAGATTCCCCATTTACCCTGATGTGATTATTACACATTGTGTGCGCCTGTCTCAATGTATCTCAACTACCCCATCAACATATATATCTACTATGTACCCACAAAAATAAAAATTAAAAATTGAAAGAATGAAAAAAAGAAAAAAGAGAAAAAGAGAGAAAGAGAGAGAGAGAAAGGAAGAGAGAGAGAGAGAAAGGAAGGAAGGAAGACTATGTTAGGTGATGGATAAGTTAATTAGCTGGTTTGTGGTAACCATTTCACAATGTATATGTATATGAAATCATCACATTGTACATCTTGAATATATACAATTTTTATTTGTCATTTATACCTCAGTAAAGCTAGGAAACAGATTAGGGCACTGTGGAAGCTGCTACCCGCCTAAGACTCTGCACTGGGGATCATAACAACACAGCAGATTCTCAATTAATATCTTCAATAGGTTCTTGGAAACTAAGCAAAACGATGTAAAATGAAACCAATTTTTTTCCTCTATCAACAAAACAATGTTGAAGGAAACAGCATTATTCCAGGACCAGCCATACACCGTTTGACTTCAAGTCACAGTTTCAAAGAATCTACCGAGAATGTTAAATGAGGACCTATTGTACACATCTCACAGGGTCACAGGGAGGATTAATTGCAAAATTATACACATAAGAGCCTAGAAAAATGATCGCTATGCCCTACAAACGCTATATGAGTAATAGTCACTGTCCTCTTGGGATCACAAAGCTCTGTGAATCTATGTCCTCATATCCTCAACATCCTCTTCTCACCCTCCCAGCTCAGGCTTAAACCCTAGAAATATGTGTTACAGTGAAGCTGGATAACTCCAACCTCAGAATTCTGTGGCCTTAGGCTCACTCATCCATCCTAAAATCTGTTAGGGTAATCTGGTCCAAGTTTGAACCACAGTCTTATTGCTTTATATTGCAAGCCTAGTATATCTGTAAAATGAGCAGTCCCTGGCCTGCAAGAGTGCTTTAAGGCTCCAAGTCAATTTGTGTAAGGATAATAGTGTAAAATTTGGTACATCACAGGCGCTCCATGCATGGTAAATAAAAGCATTTTTGTTTGTTTGTTTGTTTGTTTTTGTTTGTTTTGAGAAGGAGCCTCACTCTCTCACCAAGTTGGAGTGCAGTGGCACGATCTCAGCTCTCTGCAACCTCCGCCTCTCGGGTTCAAGTGATTCTTCTGCCTCAGCCTCCCAAGTAGAGACTATAGGCACACATCACCACTCCCAGTTAAACACCCAGTTAATTTTTGTGTTTTTAGTAGAGACAGGGTTTCATCATGTTGGCCAAGATGGTCTCGATTTCTTGACCTCGTGATCTGCCCACCTTGGCCTCCCAAAGTGCTGGAATTACAGGCATAAGCCAACGTGCCTAGCCAATAATAGCATTGTTATTACGATTTCTAAAAGCTAAAGAAGGCACTGAGTTAATTGGGGGTTCTTTTGTTTCCAGGATTTCCTGCCCTTGATATAGCCACGGAGAGAAAGTGAGAAAAGGGCTCTGAAAACCTTCCAGTTCTTCCCTAGAGGAAATAGCCAGCAAGGATGTCAGAGGTGTCTGAACCAGAGCAATTCCATCTTGAATAGGAGCTGGGTAAAACAAGGCTCGAACCTACTGGGCTGCATTCCCAGGTGTTTAAGGCATTCTAAGTCACGGGATAAGACAGGAGGTCAGCACAAAATACAGGTCATAAAGACCTTGCTGATCAAACAGGTTGCAGTAAGGAAGCCAGCCAAAATCCACCAAAACCAAGATGGTGACAAGAGTGACCTCTGGTCATCCTCACCACTACACTCCCACCAGCGCCATGACAATTTACAAATGCATGACAATGTCAGGAAGTTACCCTATATGGCCTAAAAAGAGGAATGAATCATCTACCCCTTGTTTAGCATATCATCAAAAAATAACCATAAAAATGGGCAACCAGCAGCCCCCAGGGCTGCTCGGTCTGTGGAGTAGCTATTCTTTTATTTCTCTACTTAATAAACTTGCTTTCACTTTACTCTATCAACTTGCCCTGAATTCCTTCTTGTGTAAGATCCAAGAAGCCTCTCTTGGGGTCTGGATTGGGACCCCTTTCCAGTAAGAAGGACTCCCCATAGAAACAGCTAACACTGTAGGAATGTGAGGCATATATGGTGATGTCAGCTTTCTTGTCTGAGTCCTGGCAGGTTCAGAGACAGGAATGCCCCTGGGGAAGGAGCAACTCGCTACATGTGACCTTTTCACTGTAGTGGGGGAATTGAGACAAATACCCAGTTAGAGGCTGTGATGTGTGTATTACTATGCATTCCCAGATCTCAAAGCTACCACTACAAGCTAAATCCCAGACTTGGAGTCTAGCAAAATCAACTGTACCCACTGAGGTGCCCCTGGGAAGTTACTTTATATGCAATGGTCAGCCTACTTTGTCTAGGCTTCATCGGACTTAATTATTTGATTTATGAATGGTCAATGTTATTGACCATCCAGCCGCCCATAAACTCTTCCACTTAATAAAACAGTGGCCTATTAGCCCACACGTTCAATAAACAAGCATCGAAGGGAAGCAGAATCCATGGGGACAGCCAACAAGAGGCAGCCAGGCTCTCCTGGCTCTGTAAGGAACCTCCCAAAGAGGGTAAGATTTCACTTTAAATCTGTAGATGCCTTGTTGGATTTTGCATAAAGGAATTACTGGAGTCACTGAACCATAACTTAGTTCTTCTAAATAGCGGTGAATATTTGAAAGCTTCAGGAACACTGCTGGAAACTTTACCAAGTATACACATACCTAGGTAAGAAGAGCCTATTCATCCCATAGACGACACAGCATCCCAGCCATACTCCAAATATGATACATGTCAACAAAAAGAGTCAAACTCTATAAAATATTTGAAGAGATTTATTCTGAGCCAAATATGAGTGACCATGGCCCATGACACAGTCCCCAGGAGGTCCCATGACACAGTCCCCAGGAGGTCCTGAGAACATGCTCCCAAGGTGGTTGGGGTGCAGCTGGGCTTTATACATTTTAGGGAGGCATGAGAGATCAAAGACATCTGAGAAATACACTGGTTTGGTCAAGAAAGGCTGGACAATTCAAAGTGGGAAGCTTCCAGGTTATAGGTAAATTTAAACATTTCCTGGTTGACAATTGGTTAAGTTTGTCTAAAGACCTGGGATCAATAGAAAGGAAATGTTCGAGTTAAGATAAAAGATTGTGGAGGTTCTTTTGAAGTCTCATAGTGGCTGCCCTTAGAGAAAAAACAAGACAAATATTTTCCTTTCAGACCTTCAAAAGGTGGTAGACACTCAGTTAATCTCTTCAGGATTGGGAGGGCCTGCAAAAAAAAGATCTAGCTGTGTTAACAGAGATTCTTTACAGATGCAAATTTCTCCCCACAAAGGACGGCTTCGCAGGACCATTTCAAAATATGGCAAAGAAACATGTTTTGGGGTAAAATATTTTGATTTTCTTCTTTGTCATATATTGTTATGCCAGAGTCAGATTGGAAAGTAAATCAATGATACATACAAAACACATCTGATGAGAATTTATGGTTTGTAGGGCATGACTCCCCAGACCCCTCAGATAATTGGGCAAGATAAGAAAAAAATCAGAGCTTAGTTCTCACAAAACAATTAATTAATTCCTGTGCTGCTGCATTTGCTACTCCCATTAAAAAGAACATGGTTGGAAGGGACGCCTTTTGCAAGGCAATAATATTCAGTCCATAGTAAGGAAACTAGGGGTTCTTTAAGATGGTCACCCCATTATGAGCACAAGGTCTCTGTGTGTCTACTTCTTTCAAGATTTGCTGGATCTCACGTCTGACAAAAAGATACAACCCTGGGCCATCATTCCTTTAGTCTGGCAGGTTTTTGCATGCTCATCCCTTTCACTATAATCAAACTGTTACCTAGGAGTTCTCATTTTGAGCACATACGGCCAAGATCAGAGTTTAATACTTGTCTCTTGCTGTCTCTAAACAGATTGTGAGTTCAGTCTTGCAATATAAGAGCACATTAAGAATTCCAAGACACTTACATTCCTCACTGCACTGGAAGTGATGCTTGAGACTTGCTTTACAAATCCTACAACAACAGGCAAGCAGAAATCCCATTCTACGTCACTCTGCACGTGGTTCTGAAGAAAGCTCTCTACAAATGGCACCCTGAGAATGTTAGAGGTGTGTGAACCAGAGCGACTCCATCTTGAATAGGGGCTGGGTAAAACAAAGCTGAGACCTACTGGGCTACGTTACCAGATGGTTAAGGCCTTCCAAGTCACAGGATGAGACAGGAGGTTAGCACAAGATACAGGTCATAAAGACCTTGCTAATAAAACAGGTTGCAGTAAAGAAGCCAGCCCAAATCCACCAAAACCAAGATGGTGATGAGAGTGACTTCTGGTTGTTCTAACTGCTACACTCCCACCAGCGCTGCCATGCCAGTTTACAGATGACATAGTAATGTCAGGAAGTTACCCTAGATGATCTAATAAGGAAAGACATGTATAGCATATAATCAAGAAATAACCATAAAAACGGGCAACCAGCAGCCCTCAAGGCTACTCTGTCTATGGAGCAGCCATTATTTTATTCCTTTACTTTCCTAATAAACTTCCTTTCGCTTTAATCTATGAATTTGCTCTGAATTCTTTCTAGCACGAGATCCAAGAACCTTCTCTTGGGGTCTGGATTGGGACCCCTTTCCAGTAACAAAAGCATTCTATTAAACTATGTTAACCACCCATGTCGGTAAGTACTAGCTTTATTCCTTAATTTATTCAAATCTCTCATTTAAGCCCCTGTGTCGACACAGGTACATATGAGGGTTGGAAGAATCTGGAAGGAAACAGTTATTAGCAAACAAATCCTGGAGTGGGCCAGGCCATGGTTCCTCCAGAGTTTGTGTGGCCCCAACCCAGGGCTGAACTGATCTTTAAATGTTATAATCACCTAGGAGAATTTGATGATCTGTAAGACATCATATAGACATATAAGAGACATATAAGACATACAAGAGAACTGAGGACTTCTGAGAATGTTTTTTTCCATTTTGCTAAATATTTTTAAAATAAGTTTATTATTTATGAATTCAATACTCTTGGGTCAATAATATTCACTGTTTGCCATGGATTATCATTTAAACACATAAATAACTTGTACCTTAATTTGGTTTGCCTGGTGTTGCATAGTTGTTATTCATGGAAAAACTGAGAAAAAATTACAATGCATGCCCACTCAAATGTAAAACTTTTGTAACAAGGAGAGGAAGTGGAAGCCACCATATGGATTTGTGAATGGCAACATCTATATACTTCCATGTTATGAAAAGAAAGATTATTAAAATTGCTAGAAAGTATATTTTTATATTTAGCTATGCAACTCTTCAATTTATTAAAACATAAATGAAATCTCAGGCAACTGGAAGGTTGCTGCATTTCACTTTTGAAAGAAAAAGGCAAATGAAAACAAAGCAATCTTATGTCAAGGATTGGTATTATAACACTTATTGTAACATCCAGAAGTATATGTAGATAACACACTCTGCATACATGGAACTGTCAGCTATATAAGATGGTCTTCAAATATTAAATAATGACTGACACAGACCCTTTCAGATTCCCAGGAGTTCCATTAGTTTTTTGACACCCTGTCAGAGCATTAATTAGTCAAGGTATCGCTACCAATGAATGCCATCAGTACATGTGTGCCTCAGGTATGACCCGCCGAGCTCTACAGATCAATCTGGAAAGGAATAATTCTGCATGTATTTGGTTCAATAGATGCCATACACTATCATCAAAAGCTGTGGAAGAAGATGCTTCAGTCTATAGCCAATAAAAATCAATCAACCAAAAGGCAGAAATTCATCAATGTATATAAAGTAGGTGAAATTGTGATAAAGAACCAGATACTTACGTAAGTCTCATGGTATTGCCCAACAAATTACTTATTCACTCCAAAAGGAGCAATGGTAACTTTATAATGGAGAGAGCTGGTAGACATCATCTTACCATGTGAGCAAAGCTACAGTCACCAATACTGGGACAAACAGACACATCCTCCCTGATATGATGCACAAAGAAGGACACAATATCCACGTGTTCTCTTCCTACCAAAAATACAGAACCTAAATCTACTTAAGAGGATATATCAGACAAGACAAATAGGCATTCCACAAAATAAATGGCCTCTACTTTTCAAAAATGTCAAGATCAAGATGAAGACAGGCTGAAAAACAGTTCTAGATTAAAGGAAAACAGGCTGTGACAAGCAAAGACAATATGTGGTCTTGGATCAGATCACGGACTGAAGAAAAACATGCCTATAAAGAACATTATTGTCACCACTGGAAAAATTGAGTATGGTTGGATTGTGGATTAAGTAATAGTACTGTATTGTGTCAATGTTAAATTTCCTGATTTTTTTATCATGATAGCATGATTGTATAAGAGAACATTCGTGTTTTATAAAAAATATATACTGAAGTATTTAGTGATAAAGAGGCATGATATCTCCAATTATCTCATATAACTCAGAAAAAAATTAAATGCATATGCACATATAAGTATGTAAGTGTGAGCATACACAGACACATACACACATAGAGTAGGCTAAAATGTAAACAATTGGTGATTCTGGGTAAAGGGTATCCAGGAGTTCCTTGTACCAATCTTGACACTTTTCTGTAAGCTTAAAATGTTATTAAAATAATATCAAGAAAAAATCATTCCTGGAAAAATTTAATCCACAAATATTTATTTGTATCACAGTGTGTCAGCTGGGTAGAATTTTATAATTTCTCTAGTCTGCTCTATCTCTTTCAAAGGATACTGGCTGCCATCTTACTATATTTGGACATAATCACTTGAGTTGCTACTCTTAGCCAAGTCAATGAGGGTATAGCCTTGAAAGGGTGCTTTGCTTGGAGGTCTCAACAAAAACCTCAAGAAACATGAAGAAGTAAACAGTTTACTGGGAGGGAAGGACCAATAACTATTCCAGAAAGGTTATAGAACATGAAACATTTTGTTGTTTGAATTGTATGTCCTATTTCAATGCATTTGGAAAATTCCCTCCAAAAAAATGCAGCACATGTTTTAATAATGTACATCCATGAGCTGCCATCACATCATCATTGATTTAAAAAATCAGACTAGTTTAAAGCAAGATAGTTCAATGGTAGCATTAATTTTTTTTCAGATATGTATATTTTTTCAGATGCAAACAGGGAGAAATGCTTTTCCCAGCGTCAACAAGAGCAAAGCTAAAGTTCTCACCTTCAGATTTGTCCACTCCTTTATTCAGTGAGCATGTTATGATCATCTGCTGCAGGCTCAGCAGACGGGGAAAAAAAAATCACACCGGGAAAAAATTATTCAAGCCCTTCTATGTGCCACTACTTGGCCTGGAACATCCAGTAAATGGCTCTCAAAAAGGCATGTGAAATCCACACGCACAGATCAAACTCTTGATTGATTCCCACAGCCTTCTCCCAAACCTGCTCCTCCTTCTGTCTTTCCCATCTCAGAAAATGGTGACTTCATTTTTCTAGTTGTTTAGGCCCAAAACTCTGCAGTCTTCACTCCATTCTTTATCACACACCCAGCATCTATTTTGAGAGCAAATTGTCCATTCTACCTTCAACATATGTCCCAAACCTGACCATTTCTTACCACCCCTACTTCTAACTCTCAGAACTAAGCACCATCCAATCTTACCTGGATTATCAAAATCACCTCTGCCTGGTCTCCCAGCTGTGACTGTCCACCCCACACCTTTGCTCACACAGAGGCTAGAAAGATTTGTTTTCAAGGGGAGGTCAGTGCATTAGTGCGCTAGGGATGCCCTGACAAAGTACTACAGTCTGGGTGGCTTAAACAACAGAAATTTATTTTCTCACAGCTCTGGAGGCTGGAAGTCCAACATCAAGGTGTTGACAAAGTTGATTCCATTCTGAAGCTTCTCTTCCTGGGTGTGTAGATGGCCACCTTCTCCCTGAGTCTTCACCTGATGTTTCCTCTGTGTGTGCATACCTATGTATCCTAATCTCCTCTTATTACAAGGACATCAGTCTTATCGGATTAGAGTCCACCCATAGGACTCTATTTTACCTAAATTACCCCTTTAAAGGCCGTATCTCCAAATATAGTCACATTCCAAAGTACTGGGGGATAGGACCTCAGCATATAAACTTTGGGGAGATACAGTTAACTCTATAATAGACCACACACTTCTCTTGACAGCTTTCAGTGGTTCCTTTTAATACTCAGAAAAAAAGCCAAAGTTCCTAGAGTGACCTACTAGGTCCAACCTAATCTAACCTCCAAGACCACTCTGACCTGTATCCCATTACTCTCCCCCTTGCTCCCACAACTCCATCTATGCTTGTCTCTTTACTTTCCCAAAATTGTGTGATGCACGTCCCAGGCCAAGGTTTTTGCACTGCTGGCTCCTTCTGCCTGGATCCCTCTTTTTCCTAGATATTCACATGATTTCGACTTCATTTCCTCTTGGTCTCAGCACATATTATGGTAAGGCTCTCTCCAGTCACTCTCTATATAAGAGCAAACAAGCCCCAATGCTTCTGAGACAGCCAGGTGGGAAGGGTTCCCTGGCAGAATCTCTGACCAACCTGCGTCCTGGGGTGGAGCCTTTGGAAGTTCTTTTGCAGCAGGAGGAGCTCGACCCCTCCTATTCCTGGGTGGTACCTGGAATTCAATCTACGAGGCAGGAAATGCATTAGCAGGACTCTGGCTTTGTGGAGAGTCCATGTTTCCCTTCGTTCCCTTTTTGCCCAATAAATTCCATTTTTTTCTCACCCTTCAAAGCCTCTGCAAGCCTAATCTTTCATGGCCATGTGACAAGAACCCAGCACTTAGCTGAACTAAGGAAAAAGTCATAACACTCCCTACCCGTTTCCTAGTATATACTTTTCCATGGTACTTAACACCATCTGACATTATATACATTTGCTCATTTACTTTCCTATAATCTCCTTTCCCTACTCAAATGCAATTTTCTTATGGCCGAAAAATCGGTCTATTTTGCTGACCACTTTATCCCCAGCACTTAGAACTCTGCTTGGCTCAGAATAGGCACTTGGTCAACATTTATTATGAAACTAAATCAATGTGTTTATTTGATTGGCTTGAACTCCAGGCTTTGGGATAAATACAAAAATAAGTAGCATATTTCTGCCTTCAAGTAGAGGAGGTTTTTTTTGTCCCAAGTATTAGTTACCATGGTTTTCTCCTTTTAAAGAAATGCCAAGAAATATTGGAGAAAAACAAAATTGTCTTTAGTTCTGCAAGGTGACCAAAGAATATTTTCTAGGCTATTAATTCCCTCAAGATATGGAACAAGTTCTATGACAGCATGTACTTCTTTCTTTAAGAAAACTTTTTAGCCAGGTGCAGTGGCTCATGCCTGTAATCCCAGCACTTTGGGAGGCCAAGGTGGGTGGATCACCTGAGGCCAGGAGTTCAAGACCAACCTGACCAACATGGAGAAACCCCATCTCTACTAAAAATACAAAATTAGACAGGCATGGTGGCACACGCCTATAATCCCAGCTACTTGGGAGGCTGAGGCAGGGGAATCACTTGAACCTGGGAGGTAGATGTTGCGGTGAGCCAAGATCACACCACTGCATTCCAGCCTGGGCAACAAGCGAAACTCCATCTCAAAAAAAAAAAACAAACAACAACAAAAAAAAGTTTTAAACATAATATTTAAGTTTTTTTTTTTAAATAAAGTACACATATACATAGAGTCAAATAATTTCACAATATTGTTACTACAATAGCAGTCCCTTACCACCCTCACCACACCATCTATGTAGCGTCTCAGAGGCAGCCATTTTGAACTCCTTCAGCTGATTGGCATTGACCGCATTTCATTAACTCAACAATGCCTGTAATTCTATGATGCAACAAATGCTGCCAGTCAAACTATGGTACACCATGAGTTGAGACATATCCTGATTATGGAGATGTTGAAATGTTAAAAAAAAAAATGTGTCTCAGAATTGATGAAACATGGTATTTTCATTTCTTCAAATAACAGACAGCACGTACTTCTTTATTATAAAGTTTGTGAGCCATAGAGAAGACATTTTAAAAACAATTATGCCTGGTAAGTGGTATAATTCTCCCTCTCGACAGAACTAAATCGACCACAAAATATGTCACTGCTCTGAGGGTATTTTTAGGTCTCCTTTTTTAGACTATAAATATACACAACTCAAATGGCCTCCGCCCACTCCTGTTAATTCTGCCTGGATAATTTCTATTTACACCACTGGTTCCAAAGTTTTCATCTCTCAAAAGAGACCTCTGTGGGCCCAGAGGGAATGGACTGAAAGACCCTAATAGGTTATATCACTTCATTTAATGGTATTTAGTGACAGCAAGGACTGAAAGCCTGAATTGGAAAGGAAACCCTTAATTCTACTCCTAATTATCATGATTAAGTAGATGCTCTGACATTTGATTTTCTTCTTTTACTTGGAACTCTTGCTGTCTTTCACCATCCACAGTCAGCGTGCTCGAAAGGCTTTCTGCTGTAATGAGCTGAACTCTTGGCCTGACAAAAGCCTTTCTCTCAGCCACACATTCTACTTGCAGCCAAAGGAAGCCAGGCATGATTCCCCCCAGCACATCAGGCCACTGAAGCCCCTCCACCCCCAGCTTTGGCCCAGCATGTTTCCACTACAATGAAGCCTCTTACTTGCATATCTGCATAGCTAACTCCATTCTCATGACCCAGCTCGAGCATCACCTTCAAAGTCTTCTTTCTTTTTGACTCCTTTTATCTGTGAGTTGCTACTTTCCCGAGGTTCCTATACCACTTAGCTAATACCTAAATATTAGTGTTGATTGCTATATTAGTGAGTTTAGGTTTTGCTACAGTAAGAATCAACACTCCAAATCTTAATTATTGTGTAAACAAAGGCTTGTTTCTATTTCAAGTGAAGCCTGCTCAGGTAATGGTGATCCTCTGGGACACCATCCTCCATGCAGACACTGAGATTCAGCCTGGTAAGTTGTAGCCTGGACCAATGGGAATGTGGGGCCCATTCACTCAGAACAGCAGGGGAGGAGAATGCTGGCCTAGAATTTACGCTGTCACTTCCATGCACAGTCCATTGGCCAGAAATAGTCACTTTGGTCGTGCCTAACTGCAAGGGGAAATCTGCGCCCAGGAAATAGCTTAAGATATGAGTGAGCATTACAAATCTGACTATAACTAATTTCAATGTATCCAGTCAAAGGCAGTGTCTCTGAAGAGAGGGTGTGAGCATCTTAATCAGTGGAATATGGCTATTCATCTCACTGCTGTATCCCTGGTTCCAGAAATAATGCCTTGAACTGAAAACATAGCCAGTAAATATTGCATGGATGAATTAATGGTTTAGGCTAATTGAGATCAGCTGCCTGGGACTGAGGGTGAGTTTAGCTTCTCCAAAAGTATATGGCTGCCCGATAACAGAAAGAAATCAAGGTTTGTTGGAAAAATCAAGGAGATAAAATTGCTGCTGAGGAAGTACTGGTGTTGGCTGCAGCACTTCAGAGACCTGTTGATTGAGTGAAGGGATGGATCAGTGGATGGGTGGATGGGGGCTGTGGGGGATGGTAGATACATTATTTCCCTGTCCCTATTGCCACTGTTCCTGCTTTTGCACAGACCACCATCATTATCACTTGATTATTAAAATGGCTCTACATGCATATCAACGTCTACCCCTGTTTTTCTCCTTCTCAATATACTGTCTACATTGATGTGAAAATCCCTCCTAAAACTCAGATTGAATCATGGCATCAGCCTCTTTTCTTTTAAAAAATTATCCCATAATTTTAAAAAAAACCCCAAATCCTTCATATGATATTCAAGACCTTTCACAATTTGATTAGAAGTGTGTGCACCTCTACCTTCCTCCACCTACATGGTCTTTCCACACACACCCAATTAGCTTTAGCTACACTGTACAATTAAAGAGTGTATGTCTCCTCACTTGTGGTCCTCTGCTTAGTCTTTCCTTTTGTTTCTATCAGACATCTAGGTCAACTATTGCTTCCTCCCTGAAGCCTTCCTAGAACTCTTCAGACAGAATTTATCACTCCCTTTTGTAGTTCTCCAATTATACTTACTGTATACTTCTGAAAAAAAAAAAAAACACAAAAAACAAAAACAAAAAAAACCTCTTCACTTAGAATAATCTGCTTTGTATTTGTATTTAAACCATTAGAGCTGGGAAAAGGATTCTCTAGGTTTGCGTATGTATCTGTTGTATTGTGGTTTTGTCAGAGGCATTTGAACCAGAGCAACTCCATCTCGAATCGGGGCCGGGTAAAATGAGGCTGAGACCTGCTGGGCTGCATTCCCAGATGGTTAAGGCATTCTAAGTTACAGGATGAGTTAGGAAGTCAGCACAAGATACAGGTCATAAAGACCTTGCTGATAAAAACAGGTATCAGTAAAGAAGCTGGCCAAAACCTGCCAAAACCAAGATGGCCAGAAGAGTGTCCTCTGGTCGTCCTCACTGCTACACTCCCACCAGCGCCATGACAGTTTACAAATGCCATGGCAACATCAAGAAGTCACACTATATGGTCTAGAAAGGAGAGGCATGAATAATCCACCCCTTGTTTAGTATATAATCAAGAAATAACTTTAAAAATGGGCAACCAGCGCCTTGGGGCTGCTCTGCCTACGCAGTAGCCGTTCTTTTGTTCCTTTACTTTCCTAATTAGCTTGCTTTCACTTTACTCTCTGGACTCGCCCTGAATTATTTCTAGCATGAGATCCAAGAACCCTCTCTTGGGGTCTGGATCCAGACCTCTTTCCTGTAACAGTTTATTGAGACCGACAGCCATATTTGACTCTCTTGGTTAGAATAATGCATTGCATATTATAAGCAGTCATTCATGCTTTCATTCAACAAATGCTATAGAGTGCCAAATATGTGCCAGACTATGACAAGACCATTAACATTCATAGAAATGAATTAAATCCTAAGTAGACTTTCTTTCACCCAGAGCCCTTTATCATTTTCACGGAGTACATAATGCCAAGTGATGGTTAATTCATTAATTAAGCTGGTTTCCAATTTAGTGTGAACTTCATTATCTTGTCCAAATGCCTATAGCACTCTTGATACACAGTCTTAGAACAAAACAGAGACCCTCACTGTGAAATACTTCCCAGATAATATCTCATATTCATTTCCCAAGAGATTAGGTTGCCACTCTCTGAATTTTATGGAACTTTTTATTGGCCCACCTGACCTTTTGGAGACATACTTGTATTGGTGACAAGATGCAGAAGCTGGGCAACCTGTGTTTACTGCTGCTTATATCCCATTACTCAACACGAAATGTTTGTGATGTTAAGATGATCCTTAATATTTTCAATGCTCACATAAAACTGTTCTTGTGTACACTGGGGCTTCCTTTTACTTCTTTGTAAGGCACTGATAGAGAAAAATGTAAATGTTTTCAAACAGCTCCTATTTTCTTCACAGAGCAGAGGTTGGACATCAAAATGAACACTGCATTTCCTTTCTATGGTTTTAATAGCACAGAGCTAACACTCCACGGTAAGCCATCATTCCTATTTCAGATCCAGCCCCCCGAACTCCCATTAAAGCTAATGGAGACAATTACGTCCACAAACCAAAGAGAAAAGAAACCCCTTCATTTGTAAATTAGCCCAATTCCAGTAGATTTTCTATGTCAAACCAGGAAAGAATAACATGAAAACATGTCAATCATGAGTCCTTCTATTTAATTGTCTGAAATAAGTGTTGATCTGGGAAGCTTACCATTGATTCTCTCTCAGAAGAAAAAGAATAGCAAACTCCAGCAACTACTTGGGACACTGGTCTGCAAGCTCTCCCTATTTTCTTCCTAAATCTTTTTGGTAATGCTAAATGGCTAGTTTGGTGATTGCTTTTGCTGCCCTCATAAATTCTTGTAGACCAAGTCCCACTTTCCAGAAGCCATTCCTTATGGAGATAGATTGGCTTTCTATCCTTTATGCCCATTGTTTATTAAAATGAATGAGAGTAGACATCTCTTTAAGATGGTAAAATACTGAAAGGTACTTTTCTCCTTTCTATGAATGGCATCTAAGAACAACTGCATCTAAGTTTGGTTCTCATTTAAGAAAGTCATATGTTGACCTCCTATGATAGGACTGAAATCTTCAAAAGCATGGGCCCAGAGGAGTATTTGGAATTTACAGTTATCTTAGGAATTTCTTCCTTTCTGGGGGAAGACACTCAGCAAGCATCCTATTGTCATTGAGATGTGAGGACTGCAGAGAAGCTTCTGACATAACAGCCAAGATTCACCTCCTACTTCTCCCTTAGGAGAAAACCTGTGTATTTCAAAAATGAAATGAGGTGTGGAGATTTATTTCCACCTACGGAAGCTATCATCCATGCAGCATTCCCCTGTGACATTCCATCTTCATCTTCTTACAACCTTCTTTGACTATTCTCCTCTTGCACCACAGTCACTAATAATATAACTCACAACAAGAACATGCATTCTTTTCAGTCTGGGCACTTTGCCTTCACCAGGGACATGCTGCTCCTGGTTAATAATTGCACTATAGCTAAGGCTGCTTGGTCCTGACAGCCAGAGATCCCAGCAGGTTAAGAGAGGAACAGTTACCTTCCCTTGTTCTCTTAATTCTGTCTACATTCAAAGTCAAAAAAATTATTTCAAAAAAATACTTCAAAAAAATTATTTCAAACCCAATATTAAAGATATAGAAAGAAAATATACATGGATATTTACAAGATATTTTACAAAGATACACGATTAGGACAAAATTGAAGGAAATTAAGACTTTCAAAATGTTAAAAAGGATGGTTGCAGCATTATTGATAATAATGAGAAATTATTTCTGCTGTATTCACTGCTGAGTAGCCAGGGCCTGTGTAGTTTATTATAGAGCAATCATTAAACACTTGTTAAGTTGATGAATGGTAAATAAGTTATTAGACTTTCCTAGTTTAAAACTTCAATTCCTTTTAGACCAGAAATATAATTTATCCAGTGATGCTACCTGTCAGAACTGAACAATACCTGCAGGTATTGGGTAGAGTAGGGACAACTCCATGGGATACTGCAGGTATTGATGTGGGTGGTGGTTGCATGAAAACACACACACACACACACACACACTCACTCACTCATGTACTCATCCAGATGAACTTTTATGATTAGTCCATTTTATCTATTTTATTGTTTCTATGATATCCTCAATTTTTAAGAAAGTAGATAGCTATGGTATGATGCTTCTAATCTATGCAAAAATCTGTTTTGTTCTCCACTGAAAAGGCTCTTTCTCTACTTTTGCTTTTTGGGGATCCTTTATTCCTGGGTCTATTTGTCTGATATTTGATCAGTATATAGCTATTGGCCCTATTTTCCATTAGCTCTTTCTTAAATAACTTAGAGTGACAGATAACTGTCTGAATTCATTTTGCTTTTCTGAAAAACAAAACCCACAAAACTTGAAACCATAAAAGAAAAACCTAAAAAAAAAAAAATACAAAATTTTACAAAATAATGGAAAGTTGATCACTATTCACCGTTCTTAGAATCCTAAGACTTCTAATTAAGGAAGCACCAAAAATAACATGGAAACTACCTCTCTGGTTTGCAATGATTGGGCCTCTCTTGCCAAGCAACTTTCTACTCCACTTAGAGAGCACCTAACAACTTCAGATCACAGTCACCAGTGAATGTGCTATTATGAATGGAGACCCCCTTACAATGTGACTTTGAACTGTCCCTATAGCCCCTTTATCCAGGCTTCAATCTCCCCAAAACACAAATGGCTGCAATTAGATCTAAGGTCAATGCTATCTTTCTCTGTTTCAATAAAAGATGAGTTTTAGTTATATTGGCAATATTTCTGAAGTCTTCAATTTGATTGAATAACTAGATATTGCACCACTATTTACAACAGCCAAAATATGGAATCAATCCAAGTGCCCATCAATGGATGAACAAGATGAATAAAATGTGGAATACTGTTCAGCCATAAAAAAAAATGAAATCCTGCCATTTGCCGCAGCATGGATGAAACTGGAGGTCATTAAGTGAAATGAGCCACGCACAGATAGACAAATATCACATGTTCTCACTCAGCAGTGGGAGCAAAAAAAGTGGATTTCATCAATATACAAAGTAGATTGGTGGTTACCAGAGGCGAGGAAGGGGTGGGGAAAGGAGATGATGAAGAGAAGTTGGTTAATAGGTACAAATACATCATTGGCTAGAAGAAATAAGACCTAATGTTAGGTAGATCAGTATGGTGACTATAGTTTACAATATGCTATTATATATTTCTAAATAGCTGGAAGATAAGAATTCAAATAGTTGGCTGGGCACGGTAGCTCATGCCTGTAATCCCAGCACTTTGGGAGGCCGAGGCGGGCGAATCATGAGGTCAGGAGATCGAGACCATCCTGGCTAACACGGTGAAACCCCGTCTTTACTAAAAATACAAAAAATTAGCAGGGCATGGTGGCAGGTGCCTGTAGTCCCAGCTATTTGGGAGGCTGAGGCAGGAGAATGGCATGAACCCAGGAGGTGGAGCTTGCAGTGAGCCAAGATCACACCACTGCACTCCAGCCTTGGCAACAAAGTGAGACTCTGTCTCAAAAAAAAAAAAAAAAAAAAAAAGAATTCAAATAGTTCTAGCATGAAGAAAATACAAATATTTGAGGTGACAGGTATCCCAGGTACACTGATCTGATCCTTACAAATTATATGAATGTATTAAATTATCACATGAAATTATATACATCTTCTATGCATCAGTTTATAAAAAGAATAATTATAATTTATTTTCTTTCACTGTCTACACAAAAATAATTTAGGTTTTATTTCCCAAGTCAATAATGCAAATGATTGCTGTCTCATGTAAGAAAGGTTTAACGAATACTACTTAGAGGCAAGGAATTTGATTCTTTGTTACATGGCACCAAACTAAGTATACTTCACTGTCTCTCCATAAATATTAATTAATGACTTTGTAGTTATTAAAATTATTATTTTCAGTGCCCCAGAGTTAACACACTACTACTAAGTAAGCAACTCATCTCCATTTTAGAAGTCTGGACTATCTTTAGAATTTTCCTAGAGTTTATAATCAGACCACCCTTGATATTATAAGTATTAATATTTTGACCAAACTGGGTGAAAACCAGGAAAAGTCAAAAATAAAGGTTAAAACTCAGCTTTGTACTTGTTCTAGGAACATAAAAGGCCAGAAATGAATAAGGCACATCACATTAAGCTTCTCTGCACTTCTGTACTAATCTGCTGGCAGGATTAGTTTGGTTGTTTAAAAGGAATAATGAGCTCAACATATTGCCTTAACCTTAAGCTGGAATTTCTTAGTATTGATTTAGTGTCACCATGAACTAAGTGGACTTGTGCTGCTAAGCTGAAGATATCTATTATTTCTTCATCATCACCATCCCTTGTTCAAGAATCTGCCTCACCCACAGCTCAGAAGGGGCAACCTTAACTATGACAGCTGCTAGGATTGGGGAAGGTGGCACCCAATCTAAACCAGACCATGAGATCCTCCCACACAGGAATTTGAAAGTGAGAAACAAACTGTGAATTCATCAGATGGTGTTGAATTGAAAGCAGGGCCACATAAAGTCAGGTGCCACTTGGCATGTAAAAACCCAACACAAGGTAAAGTCATGGTGATCAGGAACCAGGAAGCTGGCTGAGAAAGCCAGTAACTGAGTGGGGAATATCACAGATCATAGAGGAAAGATTTACCTCAAAACGAACAGGTTAGAGATAACGCATGCCTTATGGTGTCCTGGTCGCTGTGATACACTGCTATACTCCTGGCCATTGGGTTTGTGTGTGTGTTAGTACATTTAAAAGTGACACGTAATAATTTTACATATTTATGGAATATAGTGTGATGTATCAATGCATATCTGCATTGCATAGTGAATGCTACTGAGTTTTAAAAGATTACCTGTAGTCTTAATCTCCACTTAGCTGTGTCATTATAAAAGTGATAAATACGAATATTTATAGCCTCATCCTGTCTCTCACACTCATTCACATTCACGTTTACACACACTCATATAATTGGTACATATAGCCAGAATTATATATATACACACACTCATATAATTGGTACATATAGCCAGTACAGAATTAAAGAAGGCAGAATGAGTAGACTTGATGTGTATTAGAAAAGAACACTACTCAAGATGGGAGCCTACGCTGGAGAAATATACCCAGGACAGACTGTTTGGGGAGAAGTTTGAGATCTTTTGACAGAATAAAATAAGACTAAAGGCAGTTAGGATAATGAATGAGACATTAGAAAAGAGTTTTAAAAGTTTTTGCCATTTGTTTAAATGGAATTCTTTTTTGGAACTCTTCAGGTTGTTTTGGTAAAGATTTTATTTTCCAAAGTCTTCTTAGGAAACCGTCTTGCATTTCTTTCTTCATGAGAGCATGTGCTGAGACTGGACAGAAGGCGACCCAGTGTTATCTGGGTTATGGCAAACCCCAATCTCTTTCAGAGATGAGTGTTTCTCAACAGAATTCTAATAGCATTTTTGATGGGACAATTCTTCATTGTGTAGGACCATCCATTAGCTTGCAGAACGTTAGCATCACTAGCCCCTGGGCACTAAATGACAGAGCACTTCTCAGTCACTGTGACAACCAAACACATTCTGCACCCATTTCCACATGCCCCCAGGGTAGGAGAATACTGCCCGTGGTGGAACACCACTGATCCAGACGTTAATAAATTGGTTTCCATTCATTGCAATGAAACAATTCCTGATGAACACAGTGGCTCATAAATAAGGATATCAGAATCATTTTAATTCTTCCCTAAAGCACTCAACTCAAAGATACGTGGGATCCTAGATAGCAAACATGATGCTATTTGCTTCATGATGCACAAGGATTGCAAATGCAGCCTAAGATATTATCTTCCTAGTCTAACACAAAATTCTGAAACTGAAAGTGGGTAATGACAACTAACGTCAATGGGAAGATAGCAGAGTAGGCCTTTCCCAAAACAAACATGGCGGACACCAAGAAGAAAATGGGTCTCAGCCTGGAGATGAGGTTAAGAAAGTTCATGACCTCAGAAAGACAAAATTAGAGTAAATCCATATGCTATTGTTTAGATGTTTGTCCCATCAAAATTTGTGCAGAAATTTGATCCCTGGTCTTGGAGGTAGGGGCCTAATGGGAAGTGCTTGGGTCATAGGGATGGATTCCTTATGAATAGATTAATGCCTTCCCTATAGGGGACAGTCATTTCTGCAACAACTGGTTAGTATAAACAGCCTGGTGCCTCTCTCTCTCTCTCTCTCTCTCTTGCTTCCTCTCTCACTATGTGATATCTGCACACGTTGGCTCCCCTTCCCCTTCCACCACAAGTGGTGACAGCCTGAGGATCTCACTAGAAGCAGATGCTGGGACCATGCTTCCTGTAGAGCCTGCAGGACCAGGAGCCAGATAAACCCCTTCTCTTTATGAATTACCCAGCTGCAGGTATTTCCTTATAGCAACAAAAAATGGACTAAAACAACATACTTTTGTATCAAATCCCGTAGTACTGAGGCTCAAAGCATGAATGGAAGTTAACGATTTGAGCACACCTTTTACTAGGCACTAGTTAGAAAATGCTACCATTCTTAGACAAATAAAGGCAAGTACTGCTTCATAAGATGAGGTTCTTAAAAACTGTAGTTCAGCAAAAGTGCATTTTAAAAATAAGATTTGTTCACTTGTTTCTCCCTCTAGAGTGTTCTTCTCCAAGATAATCAATCACATGAGCCACTTGCCCATCATTTTCATGGCGGTGTGAAAATATCAGCTTCTCAGTGAGGTCACCTGACCATCCAGTTTGAAACAGCAACCTCCACTCTGAGCTCATCACTGTCTGTTTCTCTTCTCTTCTATGTTCTTTTCCACAGCTCTTCTCACCATTCAATATATTGTGCATTCACTTTTTTTTTTTTTTTTTAATCTAGGTGGAAGGCAGTCCCTTCACTGGGATATAAAGAATTTTTTAGGCTGGGCGCGGTGGCTCAAGCCTGTAATCCCAGCACTTTGGGAGGCCGAGACGGGCGGATCATGAGGTCAGGAGATCGAGACCATCCTGGCTAATACGGTGAAACCCTGTTTCTACTTAAAAATACAAAAAACTAGCCGGGCCACGAGGCGGGCGCCTGTAGTCCCAGCTACTCGGGAGGCTGAGGCAGGAGAATGGCGTAAAAAACCCGGGAGGCAGAGCTTGCAGTGAGCTGAGATCCGGCCACTGCACTCCAGCCTGGGTGGCAGAGCAAGACTCCGTCTCAAAAAAAAAAAAAAAAAAAGAATTTTTTAAAATCTAGGTTGAAGGCAGTATCCCTTCATTGTGATGGAAGGAATTTAAAACTTCCTAGTTGGGAAGACAAATGAAAAGGCTAGTAATGAGGTTAAAGTCAAGGCTGTAAAAGAAACCTACCACCATGACCACATAAATGGCAAAATAATGTGTGTGTGTTGCCTCAGACACCACAGTGACTATCTTTGTATGAAGTATAAAGCAGATCAACTCAGACAAAAATGAAAATGTACCAGAAAAAAAATAATTTGGACCCTGTTGAAAAATGAAATCTATTTCAAAAGCTTCAATCCTCTCTTTACTGCATTTGTCTATAAGTGACTATGAATTTAAGAAGTTGTGTTTCATTGTTAATTGCAATATTTTTCAAAGCTATTATTCTCTAGGTCTGGAGACCACACTTGACCTAGGCTTGGTGGTCTGCTACAGAGGGAGATTTCTTTTTTGAAGGTTTTTTTTTTTTTTTTTTTTTGGTTTGGGGTTGAGGGGAATGAGGGCAAAAGGGGATTAAAATAGGTGGCAAATCATAGCTTTCATCCTTAGTGAAAAGTCATGGCTTCTAGAAATGTCTACTATCTGATAGTCATTCGACAAATGTCTGTTAAGCACCCATATATGCCAGGCACTGTTCTAGACCCTTGGGATACATCAACAATCAAAACAGAGAAGCAGCCGGTCCTCCTGCAGCTTCCTTTCTGAGAAAATTCTAAAATATGACTTTAGATGCTCTTCGATTATTTGACCTATTTTTGTTTAGCAGAAAATTTTGTGACAGTATTGAGGGTTAGGAAAGAGTTTTCAGGCCAGGTGCGGTGGCTCACACCTGTAATCCCAGCACTTCGGGACACTGAAGCGGGGAGATCACCTGAGGTCAGGAGTTCGAGACCAGTCTGGCCAACATGGCAAAACCCTATTTGTACTAAAATACGAAAAAAAAAAAAAATTAGCCAGGAGTGGTGGTGCATGCCTGTGATCCCAACTACTTGGGAGGCTGAGGCAGGAGAATCGCTTGAACCCAGGAAGTGAAGGTTGCAGTGAGCAGAAATCAGGCCATTGCACTCTAGCCTGGGCAACAGCAAGACTCTGTCTCAGAAAAAAAAAGAAAGAAAGAAAGAAAAGAAAAGAGTTTTCAAAAATTTTCTGGGGCTCCCTTAGAAACCATCACTAAAAATTTCATCTTTGCTTCTGCTTATGGCATTGAAAGCTGTTTGTTCATATCAGAAATACATATGCAGAGTTTTCTGTGGTAAAGAATTGTGCTAAGAAGCAGGAGAGGATATAAACATATGTGAGACACGTCTGTCGACTTACCCTTTGATGGGTTCCACCCATACCACGGTTTCAAAGGAAAATACTATCATCTCTGTGTTGCAATGTCCAGGCAACATCATTCTGCCCATGGTACCTCCAGTAAATACAGAACAGAGCTGGGACTCTACCTTTCACTCAGTTAAAGCCCCTTGTGGTTCAAATGTTTATACCACAAAAACCAACAAAGGAACCAAAGGCCAAACAGGAGTGGATGGGGCAGAAGGGTCTTTCAGTCCTGGGTCTGAGGATGAATGTTCTAAAGGGATAAAAAGCCACCCAATGTCACCAGAGGCAGAAACAGGATGCACACTGCCTGTCATCTGATGATCAGAGACCATACATTATTCTCTCTGTTCAGATCCATCGCAGAGGTTTTTATGACAGAAGCCTATCTTGAAGGATTGCTTTATCTCGATTTGCACACACTGCAAGTCAACCAGAGTTAGAGGGAGCTGCCATGTTTGTGCTGGAAGTGGTAGAGCTGGGCTGCAGGCAGGTGGAGATGGGGGAGGTAGGAGAGCCGATGTCTATCGATTTGATGTTTTAGCTAATTGACCTACAGTTTGGGACTCAGGATGTGGTCAAGTGTTGTCAAGGCATGTTCAGCCACAAGACCACATTTTGAATCCCAAACCACATTCTACAACCTTTTTCACGTATTTGGTGTAATCCTCCATTTTCTATTTTTAAGTTTGACAAAAAGGGGTCAAGAAAATATAAATAGCATTTTGAGAGCTTTTTAGACCTCCAAGGGTCTTGAAGAATAATATTTTGAGGAGTTAGGTACAAATAATTCAGAAACACACTGGGGCCTATCATGGGGAGGGGGGAGGAGGGAGGGATTGCACTGGGGAGTTATACATGATATAAATGATGAATTGATGGGTGCTGACGAGTTGATGGGTGCAGCACACCAACATGGCATAAGTATACATATGTAACAAACCTGCACGTTATGCACATGTACCCTAGAACTTAAATAATAAAAAAAAAAAAAAAAAAAAGAATTTACTTCTATATATCCGAATTTAACACAAAGTAAGGAGAAATATTCGGCTCTACTCTGCTTGGTAGGGGTCCAGCATTTGCAAGAAGGGCAGCCACATGAACCATTCTGGGCTGCTTCCTGTCCTGCTTTTGTACGCATCTCTCTCCTCTCTCTTCTTCTCTTCCTTTCAAGTTGCCTGAACATGTACTAGACTTCAGGTATATCGTAAGGAATAACAGCCGGTAGCTTAAGGGACCCCAACATCCATTTCCCGGCAAGCATCAAGATTCCCCAGAGATGCTATGTTCAGCAAACATGAACAAACAGCAAAAATCCACGCTGTGCTCTCAGCCACATCGATACAGGCTTTTCCAGCCTTCCATCCAATTCCAGCTTTCCGCTTGTCTGAGAAATGGATGGGGGTCAGGGGTATGACAGGAGTGGCTTCATAACTTGAGGAACTCAGTTCAGAATGAAAATGTGGGCGCCGTGTTCAATAAGTATTAAGAATGTTAGGATGGCAACAGCAGAGCGCTCCAAGAAGGCTGGGGAGTTTGGCCCAGGAAGCCGGCACTGCCTGGTGATGCCTTAAAGGATTTTTTCCCCTTTAAAATTTCTTCTTTCTTTCTCTCTTTCTTTCTTTCTCTTTCAAATCTATTTCAAAAGCTTCAATCCTCTCTTTACTGCATTTGTCTATAAGTGACTATGAATTTAAGAAGTTGTGTTTCATTGTTAATTGCAATATTTTTCAAAGCTATTATTCTGTAGGTGTGGAGACCACACTTGACCTAGGTTTGTGGTCTTTCTCTCTTTCTCTCTCTCTCTCTCTCTCTATCTCTCTCTCTCTCCTTCTTTCTCTTTCTTTCTTTTTTTTTTTTTTTTGAGATGGAGTCTCGCTCTGTTGCCCAGGCTGGAGTGCAGTGGTGCAATTTCAACTCACTGCAACCTCTGCCTCCCTGGTTCAAGTGTTTCTCCTGCCTCAGTGGCCTGAGTAGCTGGGATTACAGGTGTCTGCCACCACCACCTGGCTAATTTTTGTATTTTTAGTAGAAACAGGGTTTCGCCATGTTACCTACGCTGGTCTTCAACTCCTGACCTCAAGTGATCCTCCCACCTCAGCCTCCCAGAGTACTGGAATTACAGGCGTGAGCCACCGCACCCAACCTCCCTTTAACATTTCTTTTGGCAAATACAAACAAGATGATGGCAGAATAATAAATGTGAACACAGATTTAAAATGTAGTATGGCCCGAGATTGTAATGGAAGGATTTGGATTTCCCAAGCACTGCTAACTAAAATCAAGAGACAGGACCAGATATCAGCAAACATTTCAAAAGGAATCACCGTATGGTGAAAAGAGTTGAAGCTATAGACAGAACCAGCTGAGTTCTAATTAGCAAAGAGGTAAGCAATTCAGAAGACTGGCAAGGCTACAGTTCTTGAGGCCATTGTGCTATTTCTTTCTTTCTTTTTTTTTTTCAATAGAGACTCTAAGGAAAGCCATTAATGCAAAGAAAGGAATTCTCTTTAAACCTGATGGTGCTGTGTTGCGTTAGGGTGATACAAAAGTAATTGCAGTTTTTGCTATTGGATTGCATTGGGGAGTTATACATGATATAAATGATGAATTGATGGGTGCTGACGAGTTGATGGGTGCAGCACACCAACATGGCACAAATATACATACGTAACAAACCTGCACGTTATGCACATGTACCCTAGAACTTAAAGTATAATAAATAATAATAATAATAATAAAAATAAAAATACAAAAATTAAAAAAAAAAAAAGTAATAATAATATGGCCTGTAACCCCAGCACTTTGGGAGGCCAAGGTGGGCAGATCACCTAAGGTTAGGAGTTTGAGACCAACCCATGCTTGACAATGAGCCAGGATTGTGCCACTGCACTCCAGCCTGGGTGACAGAGTGAGACTCCATCTTAAAAAAAAAAAAAAAAAAAAAAAAGGTTATAATAATAACACCAAGGAAAGTTTTAAAAGAAATATTGAATCACTTCTAGGATGTTTAATATGTGGGCAAGTCTTTTTTTTTTTTTTGCAATTTTTTATTTTTTACTTTTCTGAGACAAAGTCTTACTCTGTCACCCAGGCTGGAGCACAGTGGTGTTATCTCAGTTCACTGCAATCTCCACCTCCTGGGTTCAAGTGATTCTCCTGTCTCATTCTCCCAAGTAGCTGGGATTACAGGCATTCACCACCATGCCTGGCTTTTTTTTTTTTCTTTTTCTTTTCTTTGGTATTTTTAGTAGAGACGGGTTTCACCATATTGGCCAGGCTCATCTCTAACTCCTGGCCCCAAGTGATCTATCCGCCTCAGCCTCCCAAAGTGCTGGGATTACAGACATGAGCCACCACGCCCGAATGCTTTTGCAAGTTTTTATGTTACCACATGCTTTATTCAATGTTGCCTCAATAGAGATCTCTGCTTCTTCCCTCAGTTGCCAGAGATGAATAAATGTGCAAAGCAACAACTCCTGCACTCTGAAGTCACCTTACAACAATCTCTTTCAAAATGAGTCTTGAGAATGAGCTCACTGAATCTAAATGTAGGTATTGCCCATAACATATGTTTCTAGAAATTTTGTACATGGCCTGCTCGTATGCATTTATTTTTAAAAGAAGTATTTTTTCTGTTGATAAAAATTTGAGCGATGATATAGAAGTATGTGGAGTACAAAACTGAAATCCCTTGGTTATTTCCATCCCTTTTGTGAGAAGCCTGTTAATATCCTTTGAAATTCTTCTACAAGCTTTGTCATATTATATTATAAAGAGCACTTTATAAGTTCAGTATTTTTTACAGTTTCTCATTCATCTTTTGTTTGTTTGCCCATGGGGTCGATTAAGACTTGCTTTTAGAAAATACAGGGAGACAAAAACAGCGTGGGTCACATTCTTTACACAGAGTTCACTCTCATTTTTTAAAAAGAATTGATTCTATTTTTTAGCTGGTCAGCATAAAGTACTTTATTAAACATTCACTTGTACCATGTACTTTATCTTATTTGTTTAAGATGGATGAATCTGTTTTATGCATACTTTTAAAAATTATCAAAAAAGCAACACCTAGTGCTTCATCTATTACAGATAATAAGTGTTAATTCAATAAACAAACTAGAAATTCTTCAGTATGCCGAAGACTTGGCTTTAGATGAACTATTAATTGCATTCAGCAAACATCTATTAAGCATCTGCTGGTGATACCTTTACTGAGCAAGCTACTTCCTGCAGATCGAAGGATGAGCTGGACTAGGTTCTGACCCGGGGCAAGTCTGCTCCATCTGACTTCTTATAAGTGGTAAAATGCACGAATACTACAGGCTACATGAAGTATTACAATGAAAGAAGTCTTTCCTGGCAAAGTGGACCACATGACTTAATAAGTCTTTCATTTCAAATCTATGTCATCTCATAAATAGCAGAGCAATGTGTGACAACACAAAGACTTTATTCCCTTCATAGAGCCCACTAGGGGACACTTCCCAGAAGACTGGAAAGTATTTCAAACAACAGAACTCACACTTCTCAGATTGAGTTAGCACAGGGCATCTGAGGACACATTTATTTTCCCTGACTTTCTTTTCTGGAGCTTTTTCAATTCCTTACAAATTTTCAAGATTTGGTAGTTGGTGACTGATCCCAGAGCAATAGCAATGAATCAGGCGGGTGTGACGGCAAGGACCACTGGGACAGTCTACGAAGACAAACCATCCTAAGCAAGCCAAGCTGAGGAAAGTGAGTTTGTATATAAATTCCTACTGAGCTGGGCATGGTGGCTCACACCTGTAATCCCAGCACTTTGGGAGACCGAGGTGGGTGGATCGCTTGAGGTCAGGAGTTCGGGAATTCCTGCAGAGAAAAAAATTAAATTGGAAAGAAAAGTTCTGTCTGAGCTGATCCTCATTTCTTCATATTTTAATAAGTTGAGGTGATACGAATGGAAGAGACTTCCTTTCTCACCACTGAATCTATTGTATTTGAAGGTTTGTTTGCACAGCTGGAAATATACATGGGTGTATGTGTGCATGTGTGTATCTGTCTTCAGGAAAGGATGATGATGAGAAGTTAGGGTGAGAGAGGCGGCACCACACGGTCCCGTGGAAGCAAGGTAGAAGAGATGGGGATGTCCACAGGAAGCCAGGCTGCAGATTGCTTCACCCCTAGGTACTACTCTTTCCTGCTCAAGCTGTCTGAGGCCTCCTTTGGCCTTGCCTTTGCTGTGCTGGGCAGGGCAGCCCCAGGGCAGACACTGGTCTGGGGAGGATTGAGTAGAGTGAATGGAGCAGAAGTCACTTGACTCTACTCCTTCTTCCCAGGTATTCCCCCATTTTTCCTCAGGCCACTGAAGCCTCCTGACTACCTAGATTTAACCAGACACATATTATCAACCTTACCCTTCCATTAAGCACCAGCCTTCCCCAGACTACCTCTAAGACACTTCCAGATACTATAGGTTAATGCAAAGGTAATTGCGGCTTTTGCCATTGAAAGTAATGGCACCTTTACACTAACCTAATAGAGAAGCCAGCTTAGGCTAGTGTCATCAAAAATGGAAGAAAGGAGAATTTACTAGAAGACTACAGGTGTGGCCGGGCACAGTGGCTCAAGCCTGTAATCCCAGCACTTTGGGAGGCCGAGGCGGGCAGATCACGAGGTCAGGAGATTGAGATCATCCTGGCTAACATAGTGAAACCCCGTCTCTACTAAATGTACAAAAAATTAGCTGGGCATGGTGGCGGGTGCCTGTAGTCCCAGCTACTCAAGAGGCTGAGGCAGGAGAATGGCATGAACCTGGGAAGTGGGTTTTGAGACTCCGTCTCAAAAAAAAAAAAAAAAAGAAGAAGAAGAAGAAGACTGCAGGTGTATCTCATGGGACAGGAATGCATTCACTCATTCATTCACTCACAAAAATAAGTACTCAGTAACTAATACGTGCCAGGTAGAGAGACGCTGTGGATTCATTAGTGAAAGAGACAGACATGCTCTCTGCTTCTACCTTGGTAAAGAGACAGACAGTAAACAGATCATCATACAAATATGCATATCATTATAAATTGTGTTGTGTGCTCTGGGGAAAAGCCATAGGATGTCTTAGAAAATATAACAGGGGGACCTAACTCAGGTGTAGATTGTTGGTTCAGGGAAGACTTTGCTGAGGAGTGGTAGGTGGCTTCAGGGATGAATTCTGCCAAGCAATTAAGAGAGAAATTTTACCGCCAGGTGTGGTGGTTCATGCCTGTAATCCCAGCACTTTGGGAGGCCAAAGCAGGCAGATCACTTGAGATTAGGAGTTCAAGACCACCCAGCCCAACATGGTAAAACTCCATCTCTACTATAAAATACAAAAATTAGCCAGGCGTGGTGGTGCATGCCTGTAGTCCCAGGCACTCAGGAGGCTGAGGCAGGAGAATTGCTTGAACCGGGGAGGTGAAGATTTCAGTGAGAATCGCTTGAACCTGGGAGAAGGAGATTGAGATCATACCACTGCACTCCAGCCTGGGTGACAGAGCGAGACTCTGTCTCAAAAACAAAAAAAAAAAAAAGAAGAAGAAGAAAGAAAAACAAAACAAAACAAAAAAACAGAGATTGCACCAGTTCTACATACACACTTTGAGAAAATAGGAGATCACTTCTCAACTAGTTTTATGAGGTCAGCATTACCATGATACCAAAACTATGTAAAACCTTACAAGACAAGACAAGTAGAGAGCTCATGAACATATGTGGTAGGTAGAATAAACGTCCCCGCCCCCCCCCCCCCCCCCGCCCCGCCACAATATGTCTGCATTCTAATTGGCGGAACCTGTAAATGTTACCTTACACCTTATATTGCAGATGCGAGTAAGGTAAGGATTTTGAGGTAGGTTATCCAGTTACAACTGATGAAACCACAACAGTTCTTATAAGAGGGGAGCAGGAGGAGTTGGAATTAGAAGATAAGGCAATGTGATGGCAAAAGCAGAGATTAGAGGGACATGCTTTGAGGATGGAGGAAGGGGCCACAAGACTTGAAAAAGTAAAGGAAATATTCTCCCCTCTGAGCTCCAGAAGAACCAGCCTGGTCAATACTTTGACTTTATCCCACTGAAATGGCATTTGGACTTCTGACCTCCAGAACTATATGAGAAAAGAAATTGTTTTGTTTCAAGCCACTCAATGCACTATGCTAACTTGTTACAGGAGCAGCAGAAAAGCAATGCAGTTCAATTGTATGAGTCTGTAACAACATTTTAGCAAATGATGTCAAGCAATTTATAAAAATTATAATATATCATCAATAAGTGAGGTTTCCTCAAGAATTAAAGATTGGTTTAACATTTTTGAAAAACAAAAATCAATGTAATTGACTATATTAACAAATTTATAAAGAAAAGCTTTTTGATCATCTCAAATAGATACAGAATAAGCATTTGACAAAATTTAGCACCTGTTCATGGGAAGAAAACAAACCTCTGCCAAATAGGAAGAGAAGGAAATCTCTTCACCTTGATAAAATACATCTACTAAAAATCTACAGCTAACATTATAGCTCATTATAAAAGAAGGAATGTGTTTTAGAAATAACATAAGAATGTCTATTCTCACCACTTCTGTTCAATATTGTACCTAGCCAGAGTAACAAAACAAGAAAAAAATCAATAGAATTGAAGGAAAGAAAGCTCTTCTTTTCAAAAATGGTACGATCTAATTCTAAAAAATCATTTTTAAAGAAGGCTACTAGAACAAATAAGGGAGTTTATAGCAAGGCCACAAGATACAAGACCAACATAGAAAAATTCATTGCGCTTCTATATAGTAGCAATAAAGAATTGAAAATTGGGAAGTGAATTATACTAACACCTGAAACATTCTGCTGAGAAAAAAAAAGAAAACATAAATAAATGGAGAGATGTATCATTCCATGGATGGAAAGACAATATGGTCAAAATCCTAGCAGGCATTTTTGGTTGAAATTTTCAAGCTAATTCTGAAAGTTACATGGAAATGTGGAGATCTACTATAGCTAAAATAACTTTGAAAAGAAAAAAATGTGGGAGGGCTTAATATGATTTCAAAACTTACTGTAAGACTCTGATAATTAAATTTTCTGTTCATTCAAAGAGCATATATGTATTTATCAATAAAACAATAGAAATAGACCCATGCATATATGATCAATTAATTTTCAACAAAGAAACTGAAGTCATTCAATGGGGAAAAGATGTCCTTTTCAACAAACGCAGCTCAAACAATTGGATATTCATATGAGAAAAAAATGAATCTCAACCTCGTACCCTATTACAAAATAATTCAAGATGGATCTCATATATATATACACACACACATATATATGTATGAGATATACATGTATGTATATATACATATATTGTATATAGTATATGACATCATAAATATATATTAATTATATATATGTCTTACATATAGAAATACATATTATATATATTCCATATATATATATCAGAGCACAGAAACATAAACTTTCAAAGGGAAATTTGATAATTTGATTTGATAAATCAAAAGATTTTATTTTGTCCTTGGAAAACATTGTTGGAAAATAAGGGCCAGGTGCAGTAGCTCATGCCTGTAATCCCAGCACATTAGAAAGCCAAGATGGGAGGATCACTTGAGGTCAGGAGTTTGAGAGCAGCCTGGGCAATACAGTGAGATCATGTCTTTACAGAAAAACTTTAAAAAGAAAAAATTATTCAGTTTCTGCACCAGAGGGCAAAAAAAGAGAGAGGGAAAAGAAAAAAAGAAAAAAATAACCAAGCATGGTGGTGCATGCCTACAGTCCTAGCTACTCAGGAGACTGAGGTGAGAGGATTTCTTGAGCCCAGGAAGCCAAGGCTATAGTGAGCTGTGATTGCAGTGCTGCACTCCAGCCTGGGGTGACAGAGAAAAACCCTGTCTCTAAAATAAATACAAATAGGCAAGTCATGTATTTTGAGAAAATATTTACAAAACATATATGGGATTAAAGACTTTTAGCAGAATATATATGAATACTTACAATTTATTAAGAAAAAAGAAAAGCAACTGGTAAAAACCCAAATGGCAAAAGATGTAAACAAACACCTTACAACTGTAAGAATGGCCAGCACAGCCTATGAAAAATATTCAACATTAGCAGCCATCAAGGAAATGCAAATTAAAACTGTAAAAAGATACAACACACCACTAGAATCACAAAAATTAAAAAGATTGAAAATACTTTTATTGGCGAGGATGAAAAGAAACTGGATTCCTCATTCTTTGCTATACATTACATAACTGCTTTGTAGAACATGTTAACAATTTTTTTTTCTTTGAGATGGAGTCTTGTTTTGTTGCCCAGGCTGGAGTACACTGGCACCATCTCGGCTCACTGCGACTTCCAACTTCAAGTGATTCTCCTGCCTCAGCCTCCCAAGTAGCTGGGATTACAGGTACGTACCACCATGCCCAGCTAATTTTTGTATTTTTAGTAGAGATAGGGTTTCACTGTGTTGGCCAGGATGGTCTCAATCTCCTGACCTTGTGATCCACCTGATTCGGCCTCCCAAAGTGCTGGAATTATAGGCATGAGCCACCGCGCCTGGCCTGTTGACAATTTTTAAAGTTAAATATATTCTTATTTTATAATCAGAAATTCCCCCTTGTTCTAGCAGCCTTTTAAAATTCTAAAAACTGATTTTTTAGAATTAGATCATGCCATTTTGTGAAAGAAGAGCTTTCTTTCTTTTTCCCCAATTGTATTTCTTTTTTTTCTTGTTTTATTACACTGGCTAGATACAATATTGAATAGAGGTGGTAAGAATAGACATTCTTTTGTTATTTCTAAAACACATTCCGTCTTTTATAATGAGCTATAAGTGAATGGATTTTATTATATGTAAATTATGGCTCCAAAAAGCTGATTATTTATGTATAAATATGTGTGTGTGTGTGTGTGTGTGTGTGTGTGTGTGTGTGTGTAAAGAACACATACCAAATAAAGCAAAAGGATATACATTAGATACTTAAGGAAGATTGCCTATTGGAAACAGAGGAAAATTGTATTGAGAAATGGAAGTAAAAGGACAAAAGAGATAAGAAGACATTTTCCTAGAAATGAAAACACAAATGAGTAATAGCTGAGGATGAAGAGATATTCAGTTTCAATCGTGAGACACAATATGCTAACTAACACCACAACATGAGAGAGACAAAACTTTTTAAAATTAAAAAAAATACTAAGTGTTGGTGAGGTTGTGCCTTAAGGGGAGCTCTTAAACACTAAATTTACCTAAAATGCTGATGCTGTAAGGCCACATAAAGTTGTAGATGCACATCTTCATGACTCTGCAATTCCACTCTCAGAGAACACAATCAAGAAAATCTTGCACTAGAGTGCCAGGGAGCAAGCTCAAGAATATTCATGACCACATTATTTAAAATGCCAAAACACACACACACACACACACACACAATACAGCCACAACCAGAATGAAAACAGGTAAATAAACATATGGCCCAATAAGTCTATGGACAGAACAATTAAAAGTCACTAATTACAATTACATACACTAATAGATTTTATTAAGAATACATTTCTGAAACATGATTTTTGTTTTGTTTTGTTTTGTTTTGTTTTGTTTTGTTTTGAGATGGAGTCTTGCTCTGTCGCCCAGGCTGGAGTGCAGTGGTGCAATCTCTGCTCTCTGCAACCTCCACCTCTAGGGTTTAAGCAATTCTCCTGCCTCAGCCTCCCGAGTAGCTGGGACTACAGGTGCGAACCACCACAACCGGCTAATTTTTGTATTTTTAGTAGAGACGGGGTTTCATTATATTGGCTAGGATGGTCTGGATCTCTTGACCTTGTGATCCACCCACCTCAGCCTCCCAAAGTGCTGGGATTACAGGTGTGACCCACTGCACCTGACCAAAACATGAAAATTTTTTTAAGTCACAGAATAAGAGCAGTATACTATGAATATAAGCATCGAAAATACACAAAAACTAAACTAAGGATTTATACTTATATATTAAAACTATATTAAAAAGCAAGGGAATGATGAGCACAAAAATTAGAATATGGTTTTTCTCTGGGGATAAAGGAAGAGAGTATGAACATAAAGTACTAGCAATATTCTTAAACTGAATAGTAAGTATATGACTGCCAATCATTCTTCATACCTTAAATATAAATATATAATATAAATCTTTTTTACATACAAATTAGGTCATAATCATTTTAAAATTAAGAAAGAAAAATGCAAAAAATGAAGAAATAAATAGCCAGGGAATTTAGGTACATGCATCAAAAATTTTACTTCTGTGAAAAATATACCAGCAAACGTTGTGTTATAAGGTGATAAGGGGCTTGGGGGCTTTTTCTGGGCACTACTTTTAATTTCTTATTGTATCAACCTTTGCTTTAGGGCTACTGGCCGCAGTCAAGAAGAAAGCCCAGTATTTCCCCTTGTTGACATTTTATTTTAATCAAAGTATATATTTTATGCCTTCTTACAAGAGCGGACACTGTTTGGACACCCCTTTGGGTTGGAAAGGCAGTTTATTTCTCAGTGGTAAACAAATTTGTCAGGCAATCTGGCAGCACAAAATGTCAACGTGCCCATGTGGAAAGGAAGAGGGAGAGAGGAGACTGCTGCAATATTTATTCCATGATGCCGTTTAATTATTGATATGTGGGAGACCCAGATGTACACGGGCTTTTTAAAAATAATGTGACTGTGCTAGAGAAAAATGTGTTTTTGGAGCTAGGCTATTACTATGCAGAAATCAGCCATTTAGAAGCGTCTTGCTTCTTTCTTCCAAAAACTAAACACTGTTTTGTCCGTTGTTACTGTAACTGTGAGAAAGAAGAAATGAGTATATAATAACTTGCTAATAAAATTATTCTGAATATATAGACAGCTAGGCAAGCTGTTAATTATTGTTACCCTTCTTCCCCAGATAAAATACAGGAGGCAGTAATAAGGAATTGATTTGCCACAGGTTAGACTTTGAACTGGGGTTAGAAAATCACATTGACCTCCCACCTAATCAGAGGATGATTCCATAGGACAGTGGGTTTTTAACTGTTTTAACCATAAAACTCGTTGCACAATAAAGTCTCACAAATTGTTAACTAATAAAACGATTAGAAGTTGAATAACTCTGCCCTGAACATAAGGATCTGGGGACAGTCAGCTCAGCCCCTTGCCTGGCAAGGGGATAAAGATGGCCACATCTACAGCCCTGGCAGCCCGAAGACCACTCCTGACCTTGAAGCTACCGAAGGTCAGAAGGAGGGAGCCAGGAGCTTTCCAAGTAATCAGTCTGGACCCCAAATGGTACAGTCTTTTGTTGGCCCCCAACAGGAAGTCACTTTCTCCAAGGCCAGTTGGCAATGCCCAGGTGGCTGAGTCAGGGGGAGTCAAGGGTCCTCAGCAGCTAGAACAGCACCTGCCACTCAGTAGGCACTCAGGGACCATCTATCGTGAATAAGCAAATGAAACAGGGCATACACATTGAAGGAGCAATGTTGGCTGACTCCATCACGCATTATGGCATCCGAGCCCGAGGCCCTCTTGTGCCAGTCTGTCCTGTTACTGCTGAAAGAAGGGACGTCAGAACTCGATGCCCCAGCCGTCTCTCTCACACTGTGGTGTTGAAGCAGGTGTCCTGTCACTTGTCCCCACCGTGGTCTGCTGCAAGCGACACCTTCAGAGAGGTTCGAGGCCACCACAGCAGCAGGGTCTGGCTGGGCAAGCCCCTGCCCACAGCCATCCTCAACAGGTCCCTGGTCCCTGTGCTTGGGCCATGGTGCCATGTTGCAGGTGCTCCTGAGAGCCCTCTCTGACAGCCACCCTCCCTGCCCTTCCCCGTGAGGACAGTGGAGGTGCTCATTGTCTTGTATCGCCATTTGTCACCCACTTTCTCCTGTCCATTTGGCTTTTAGTGACAGGTCTAGAAGCAAGAGAGGGAAGGGGATCAGGGAGGCCTGGGGTTCCCTACTGGGTTTCCCGTTCTCTGCAAAGGAAATAGGATGTGAGCTGAGCACAGAGTGGGGACGTGTGACAGAAGCTGGCTTTAAAGCTACGAACAGTTAGCTACAAAGAAATCCAGTTGCAGCCAGGGCGGGAGAGGGGAAGGACAGTGAGAGAAAGCAGCACCTGCAAGGAGGGAGGAGAAGGAGGGAGGAAGAAAGGAGAGGGGAGGAGCAGGAAGGGCAGGGGAGGCGGCTTTCTCCTTTTGATGGCTGAGAGCCATCTGGGCGGTGGTGCAAATGCTGGGATGTGAAAGGATCATGACACCAGCTTTTAACTCAGTCCCAGCTGTGGGAGCTGCCTCGCTCAGGAAGTCCATGTTTCTCTTCTGCCTTTAAACTCTCCACGTTTGTTGGTTACCTTCACCTTCCACCCTGACATGCCACCTCCAACATGCACATACACATGCATATACATAAAATCACACACATACACACATGCACGCAATAGATACATGCACACATATACCCATGTGGGCACATATACACCCATGTGGGCACATATACAACCATATACATACAGAACCACATATATACACATGCACACAATAGACACAAGCACACACATACACATGTGGGCACACATTCAACCATGTACACAACTACACATACACATGTACACACAATACATACATGCACATGTGGGCACCCATAAAACCATGTACACACACCACACATACACATATGCACACAATAGACACATGCACATTCATAGACATGTGGGCACACATACAACCACATACACGACCACACATACACACACAGACAAGATACACATGCACATACAAGTGTTCACACACACAATTACATGCAACCACACATACACATGTGCACACAATACACATGTACATGCATGCACACACCTACACACATGCACACACATAAACATGCACACCGTTGCATACAACATACTCATACATGCATGCATACACATGCATACACACGTGCACACACACTCATACATGTGCGCACACAATATACACATATAATTGCATGAGCACACACATAAACACACAAATACACACACACTTGTACACAATATACACATGTACATGCATGCACAAGCAAATACAAATATGTACACACACATGCACACGCAGGTAAAACATGTGTGCACATACATACACACATGCAAACGTGAATGCACGTTCGTGCACAGATACACATACATAAACACACACATGCATAGTACACACACATGCAGACATACATGAATACACACATATACATCCACATATACATATGCACAAACACATACATATACACACACCATGACATTTAATGATCAAATGGTCACACTTCACTCCAGTAAAGGAATAGAAAAGAAAGTCGAATTCAGAGGTGTTTCTGGATTTGACATTCTGACCACGTGAACAGAAATCGGTCCCTCTGATTCAGCTGAGGCCTCCCTGGAAGAGCTGTGTGGAAATTCTTCAGAAAGAAATGAGACTTTCCACTCTCCAGCAAGCAGAGCCACTCTCCTGCCTGGCAGGACGAGCGGTGCTTCTCCCTCAGTCAGGGCTGGCCCCGCCCACTATGCAGAAGGATCACAGAGGTCCTCAGGCTCTGCTGGCACTGTCAGGGTCACAAGTCAAGGGCCTGTCAAAGTCTGTTCCTTGAATGCCTTTCCAGGCTGAGAGAGGGCAGCTGGCAGGGTCCCAGGCCAGCCTGGCATTTAAAAATACAGTCCACTTTTGGTTATCTGCAGTACTTACGTTCTACAAAGTCACCGCAACTGCTGAATTAGTAAAGAATGAATCCCTGCTTCTAGACCAGGCATGCAGATGCTGCATGTTGACCACTTGCAATTCTAAAGGAAACTGATGCCAGGGGATGCTGCCCGAGGCCTCACAGGGAGTTGGTGGCTCTGCTGGGACAAACACGAGGCCCCTGGCTTCCAGCTCAGGTACCTCTAGTCTACTGAGTTACCTTCTGTGTCATGAGGCGAGAGGAAAATGAACTTCAAATCAAGGCACTGAGTTCCCCTATCTGGGCTCTGCCGCATCCTCTGCTGGGTGACCTTGACAAAGCCTTTGCTTTGTAAATCACTCATCTATGAAAGGTCAAAGCTTCAGGCTGGGGCCTCCTGGGAAAGATGGCCACAGTGACTTCAGAATCAGTGGAAGTCCTCCCGCCACTATGTTTGCCAATGAGCTGGAGAGGCAACCTGAAGAGGAGGCACCCGTGTGTCCAGGACTTTCCAAATTACTCCCACTATGAATGAAGGTCCACGTCTAGAGAGCCTCCCTCTGTTTTTGCCTCCTTCACAATAGAGATGCTCTTTGGATATACACAGCCAACAAGCATATGGAAAAAATGTTCAACATCACTGATCATTAGAGAAATACAAACCAAAACCACAATAAGACACCACCTCACACCAGTCAGAATGGCAATTATGAAAAAGTCAAAAAATAACAGATGTTGGGAAGGTTGTGGAGAAAGGACAGTCTCTTCAATAAATGATGCTGGGAAAACTGGATATTCACATACAGAAGAATGAAAGTAAATCCCTATCTCTCAACATATACAAGCATCAAATCAAAATGGACTAATGACTTAAATGCAAGACCCAAAACTACAAAATGACTAGAAGAAAACAGAAGAAAAAGCTTTTTGACTTGAGCCTTGGCAATAATGTTTTTGGATATGGCACCAAAAACACTGGCAACAAAAGCACAAATAGAGAACTGAGGCTACATCAAATGAGAAAACTTCTACACAGCAAAGGAAACTATCAACAGAGTGAAAAGGCAACCTAGAGAATGGGAGAGAATATTTGCAAACCACGTATCTGATAAGGGGTTGATATGGTCTGGCTGTATCCCCATCAAAATCTTCACTTGAATTGCATCTCCCCAAATTCCCACATGTTATGAGAGGGACTCACGGGGAGGTAACTGAATCATAGCGGCCGGCATTTTCTGTGCTATTCTTGTGAGAGTGGATAAGTCTCACGAAATCTGATGGGTTTATCAGAGGTTTCTGCTTTTGCCTCCTCTCCTCCTCTTTCTCTCTTGCTGCCACCATGTTAAGAAGTGCCTTCTGCCTTCGGCCATGATTCTGAGGCCTCCCCATCCATGTGGAACTGTAAGTCCAAATAAACCTCTTTTTCTTCCCAGTCTCAGGTATGTCTTTATCAGCATTGTGAAAACAGATTAATATAGGGTTAATATTTAAAATATAAGACTCCCTGGAAGAGCTGCATGGAAATTCTTACACAACTCAGTTGCAAAAATTTCTCATACAACTCAAATTCTGATACAACTCAATGGCAAAACAAAAACAAAAACAAAAAACCCTACAAATAGCCAAATTAAAAAACGAATGAAGTTCCTCTAAAAACTAAAAAACGAGTTACCATATGATCCAGCAATCCCACTACTAAGTATCCACCCAAAAGAAAGGAAATCAGTATATAAAAGAGATCTCTGCACTCCCATGTTTGTTGCAGCTCTGTGGACCATCGCCAAGATTTGGAAGCAACTGTTATTGATTCATCTATTAACCATGAATAAATCAACTATACACAATGGAGTACTATTCAACCATAAAAAAGAAGAATGAGATTCAGTCATTTGCAACAACATGAATGGAACCAGAGGTCATCATGTTAAGTGAAATAGGCCTGGCACAGAAAGACAAACATCGCACGTTCTCACTGATTTGTGGAATTTCAAAATCAAAACAACTGAACACATGGAGCTAGAGAGTAGAAGGATGGTTACCAGGGGCTGGGAAGGGTAACGAGGATGGGGGAGGTGGGGATGGTTAAGGGTACAAAAAAAAATAGAATCAATAAGACCTGTTGTTTGATAGCACAACAGGGTAACTACAGTCAATAGTAAGTTAATTGTGCATTTTATTAAAATAACTAAAAGAGCATAATTGAATTGTCTGTAATAAACGAAGGATAAATGCTTGAGGGAATGAACGCCTACCCTCCATGACGTGATTCTTATGCATTGAATGCCTGTATCAAAATGTCTCACACACCCCATGAATATATACTCGTACTATGCAGCCACAAAAATTAAAGATTAGAACTTTTTTAAAAAGCCCATCAATGATAGACTGGTTAAAGAAAATGTAGCACATATACATCGTGGAATACTATGCAGCCATAAAAATTAATGAATTCACGTCCTTTGCAAGGACACAGATGAAGCTGGAAACCATCATTCTCAGCAAACTAACACAGGAACAGAAAACCAAATATCACATGTTCTCACTCCTAAGTGGGAGCTGAACAGTGAGAACACATGGACACGGAGGGGAACAACACACAGCGGGGTTGGGGGCAAGGCAGGGGAGAGCATTAGGACAAACACCTAATACATGCAAGGCTTAAAACCTAGATGACAGGTCGATAGGTGCAGCAAATCACTATGGCATATGTATACCTATGTATCAAACCTGCATGTTCTGCACATGTATCCCAGAACTTAAAGTAAAATAAAATTTTTTAAAAAAAGAAGAAAAGTGGGAAAAAAAAAAATGAGTAAAAGACCAGACATTTCTGAAAAGGAGGAAAATAAATGGCCAAGAGAGTAGCTTCATTTTTGCAAGGGCTTCTTCCTTCTCACAGATAACAGATTACCTCTTCCATTTCGGAGGTGCAGCTGAAAGAGAAGTAAGGACGTCCTTCTTTCGTGGGCTGGGATCAGGGAAACAGGTGGGTGGCAGATAGGCGCCACTGCAGAGCACAGAGTGGCCAATGCACCTCAGTCCCACAAGGAGAGAGCAGACTGCAGCCATTAGCTGGCCAGGGCCTGGGGGCGTGATCGTGACAAGTCGTCCCACTAGATTCACTCGAAAAATACTTCCTTAAGTTTCCAATCCACAGGTGTTTAACGAAAGAGTCCTTGTTTCACGCCCGACCCGGTGCCTGGCCTATCATGGGCAGGTGACAACCATTTGTTAAATAAGCATAATAAAAGATAGGAATTCTGTCACCAGCTCTCCTGAGAAACAGTAGCCTTGGGAAATGTATGGTCACTAGCTCCAAAATGAATCCCAAAGGAGAGTGGATGCATCCAAGGATAAAGCCACAGTTGATTTGAAAACTCCCTTTCTGGGTCTGAAATTCCACCCCTCCCTACTTAAGATTCTGTAAATGTCTCAGATCGATAAGCAGCAGCTGGGGAGAGGGGAAACCTGGAAGCCCTAACCCACCTGTGCCTGGAAGGTAAGATACCCAAAGGATACTTGCTTTTAAAATTACATTTTAATCCTCCTTGCATAGTTAATTGATAGCCAATTATTTCTCTGTCCAGAGGAGTGAATGCATTCTCTGAAACCCTACAGAGGAAAAGTGTTCATGTCATGCCCTTTCATTTCCAACAAAAGATAATTTGCACATGCTCTTTCCACAGGAGCATGTTATTTCAACTAAAATCAGCTTCTTTAAAAATATCAAAACAGGAAAATGAAAGGAAAAAATTAATGAGACATTCAGGAAAAAAGAAAAAAAACCATCACCCAGAAAATGTACCAATCTATGTCAAAATGACCATATCCATGCGAACTCTCCACAAAGCAGCATTACTGTATTCCCCTCGCCCATCACTCTTACGTCTTAGAAGACTTAATAAAAATCATTCATCAGACGCTCGTAGTAATCACCACGGGCTGAGTTTACATCCACATTTGAGTCTTAGATGGGAAACAGTCCTGTAAGCCTACGGCGGCATGTTGGTTTATTTATGGCGCCGGGCTTCTTAATGGAATGGATTATTTCCTTGGCGTGATTATGATCAGCTGCCTCTGGCACCGCATTTATTCAGTCCACACAGCCTGACTAGGAAAGAGACTCTCCTAGAGACTACATTTCCTCCCCGCTTCAATATCCGAATTATTAAAAGAAAATTGCTGACTTTGTGGGTGTAAAGAGTTGGCTTAAGTGAAAAATGAATATGGGATATCAAAAGTCAGCTTTCATGAAACTATAACAGGAAAGCGAAATGACATCCTTTCTCCCTGCTGCAGAAGGCAAAAAGTAAGAATCGGCACATCAGCATCCTCAGAGCAAGACGTAACTCTAATGCTGCCACCGACATGGTGAGACGGGTTTGCCCCTTTCAAAGCCTTCCGCAGCTCCACTTCCAAAACCTGGCCCAAGCCACCATCTCTCTCACCTGGGCTGCTAGAGAGGCCTTTCACGAACGTCCCCTCCCCTGCAGGCCAGAGCTAGTAAGGTGCTCACCTCACATGCAAAATATAAAAGGTTTCAAAACCACTCTGCAATCAAGATAAATAATATTTTAATGCAATAGGTTTTTTTTTTTTAAATCTAAGCACAAATATATCCATGATAAACAAAACAAAAATTTTACGTAAAGACAGACACAACAGTGCCATGCCAAGTTACAATGTCTCCAGAGGCTAAAGGAAAACTGTGCACATCTATATACAGGATTTTTTTTTTTTTTTTTTTTTTTTTTTTTTTTGAGACAGTGTCTTGCTGTGTCCCCCAGGCTGGAGTACAGTGGCATGATCTCAGCTCACTGCATCCTCCACCTCCCAGGTTTAAGCAATTCTCCCACCTTATCATTCCAAGTAGCTGGAATTACAGGCTTGCGCCACCACACCTGGCTAATTTTAGTATTTTTAGTGGAGATGGGGTTTTGGCCAGGCTGGTCTTGAACTCCTGGTCTCAGGTAATTCACCTCCCTTGGCCTCCCAAAGTGCTGGATTACAGGCGTGAATCACTGTGCCCACCCTATATACAGGTTTTTAACATATATTTTAAAAGTTTTTTTATAACATTAAAAATAGTTCAAAATATTGAAACAATTGAACAGTCAATGTATTAAAAATCACAATGTTATTTTAAGTGTAAATATTTTATTGATACCCCCAAAAGAATTTGCTATAATTTTACTTTCCTGGATATAATGAAAGCAAACACATTAATAATATACTCAAAATCTACTTCTTTGCTTATCTTCTTTTTAATTGAAAGTTGTAAGTTGTAATGCAGAATACCAAGTAATTGAAAGTGTGTTTGATGGATGTTAAACTTGAGAAGAGAAATGGATACAGTATCTGAGTATTTTGATGTAATTACATGAGTTTTAATACACCTACTTTCCCATTTCCCCAAATTTTTCAATTACTCTAATGTTCTAAAAAATAATAACCATTAAAAAATATATAAAAACAAGTATAACAGGGCACCCATCTTCCTTCGTGTGTCAGGCCTCAGTGTGACTCAGTACAGCACTGTCAGATCTTGTTTTTATTTAAAATTTTGATATTTGGCTCATCAGGAATTTTTTATTGTATTAATGTTATTTCTAAAATTTTGCATTAAAATATTATCAATTTTGATGACCCATCTTTTTGCGTTGCCTTGAGTTTTTCAGCAGCTTTATCCTGATTCTGGCCTTCCTCCCACTCTGACTCTACTCACTAAAGTGCAGAAGATGGGTTCTCTCCGGATTAAATAAGCTCACAGCAATCCTGCACTTAAAACCCTCCAGGGGTGTCCTGTGCAGTTGCAATGCAATCCAGACTTAGGGTCCTGATAAGTAAGTCCTGTGTGAGCCAGCTCCTGGCTATCTCTCCAAACCCATTTCTTCTCTCTCACTGTAGTCCAGACACACAACTTCAAGTTCTCTGCCTCCACTCCTGGGAGACTTCTGCCTCAGTTCCACGGCTAGCTCCTTCTCATCCTTTTGATCCCACTATAAACATCCCCTTCCACAGAGACCTCCTGCACCCACCTTGTCTATAGTTAAGCCCCTGTGGTTGAGAGAGGAGACCACTCCTCATATTGTCTTATACTTGATTTCTTGTTTGCTGAAAAGGTATAAGTTAAAAGAATAGGCAGAAGTGAAATTCACAGTCCGACAGCCCAGTGCCACATTTCAGACCTGGTCGTTAAAAGTCAACCCCTGCCCTCACCGCTTGTGGTATCTGTAGATTCTGGACATTGTATGAGGAAGCATTGTGAAACTAACTCCCTGTTCTGTTCTGTTTCATTCTGATTTCTGGTGCATGCAGCCCCCAGTCACGTACCCCTCACTTGCTCAATTGATCACAACCCCCACTTCATGCAGCCCCTTTAAATTTGTGAGCCCTTAAAAGGGACAGGAATGACTTATTCAGGAAGCTCGGGTTCTAGCACATGAGTCTGCTGATGCTCCCAGCTGAATAAAGCTCTTTCCTTCCTCGATCCGGTGTCTGAAGGATTTTGTCTACAACTCCTCCTGCCACATGATGATTATTAACTTTATACATCAACGTGGCTAAGCTGTGGCACCCAGGTTTCAGTCACATGCCAGTCAAGATGTTGCTATGAAGGTATTTTTTAGATGTGAAGAATACAATCAGTGAACCTTGAGTAAAGCAGAAAAATCACCCTGTAAATGTGGGTGGGCCTCATCTAATCAGTTGAAGACCTTCTAACAGAGTCTGAGTTTTCCAGAAAAACAATAAATTCTGCCACAGGACTGTAGCATCCAATCCTGCCTGAGTTTCTGCTGGTCTGCCCTGCAGATTTTGGACTTGCCAGTTCCCAGAGTCATATAACCCCATTCCTTAAAATAAGTCACTCTCTCTTCCTCTCCCACCTCTCCCTCTTTATTTTAACCTTCTTTGTTCCTTCACAGAACCTAAAAGTAATGCCATTAAATGTAATGGTAAAAACTGCAATTACTTTTGCACGAACCTAATACATAGGATGTAGTTCAGGTATTCAGTGGTTTTAGCTGGGGGGTGTGGGTTAGTTTCATGGCTGTTTTAATGTTCTATATCTGTGGCACTGTTACCTGGGTTGCCTCAGAGGCCAGCATTTTCCATGCTTCTGAGCCAGGTTCTGTGCCAGGAGCTGGGGTTCAGAAATGGACAGGACAAACACAATTTCTGGCTAGTATCTTCTCCAGCCAGCAGTCACACAGAGCCCATTAAAACACTATTGGGTCCCATTGTTCCCTTGCCCTGACACCCTCCAATGGTGTTTCCATTTGGAGCAGTAAGACTCAAATTCCTTACAATGGCCCTCAAGGCACCACACTCTACCATCTGTGATTTGGTTTGATTGTGTCACCACCCAAATCTCATCTTGAATTGTAGCTCCCACAATTCCCATGTGTAGTGGGAGGGTCCCTGTGGGAGGCAATTGAATCACAGGGGTGGGTCTTTCCTGTGTTGTTCTCATGATAGTGAGTAAGTCTCATGAGATCTGATGGTTTTATATGGGGAAGTTTCCCTGCAAATGCTCTCTCTGTCTTTGCCTGCTGCCATCCATGTAAGATGTGAGTTGCTCCTCCTTGTCTCCTACCAGAATTGTGAAGCCTCCCCAGCCATATGGAACTGTAAGTCCATTAAATCTCTTTTTCTTCCCTGTATTGGGTATGTCTTTACCAGCAGCATGAAAACAGACTAATACCATCTGACTCCCTTAAGCTTGTCCTCTCCCTCCCCTCATCTTGCTCCAAGCCTACCAGCTACCCTTCAGGACCTCTCCAAGCATGCCCCTGCCTCAGGCCTCACCTGGAACACTCTCCCTGCTGACACACCTGCACTGCCTTCCTCACTTCCACCCAGTCTTTGTTCATATGTGGCTGTATCAGAGAGCTCTTCCCTAACCACCCATACAAAATGCCAATCCGTCCTTGCTCTCTCTCTCCATAAGCCTACCATGTATTTAAAGAGCATTGACCACCTTCCTTCACATGCATTTTTTTGGCCAGTCTCTCCTACTTAAAGCTAAATTCCATGAAGTGGGGAGTGGTTTGCCTATTTCTGCATCTCCAGCATGCAGCTCTGTGCCTGACACATTGTAGGTGCTCAGTGGATGTTTGTTGAGTGAAGAAAGGAAAATTGGTCCCAGTACCTGGTGTGAGGCTGTGCCTGACTTCCAGACAGATAGTGGAAGCTGGGGAGTAGATAGAAGATAACATTGGCAGTGTACCTGTCCTGGGAACAGATTATACTTAGGTCAACTAACAATTAGAGAACAAGATGCAAACCACCAAGACATGGATGCAGTACTGAAGTCCCAGGCCTGGATGTAGAGGAACAGGCACTGAGGCAGCACTGGAAAAGCTCCCCAGTGGTCTCTATTTCCATCACCGTGTCATTAAGGCTGGCTCCACCCTGCACAGTGTACCCCACGCTGAAAACTACCCCCCAGTCTGGCACACAGGCAAGCAAGCACTCGCCAGTCCACACAGGGAGCAAAGTGTGGGCTGGAGCAATATAATCCTTCAAACCTCCTCTTACCGCACTTCCCCAGTCATGGCTAAGCCTCTCCATCCACGCTCTATACTCTCATGTTTCACTTGGTCATTTCTAGCTGAATATATATCATCTTTAAAAAAAGAAAAATATGCAATTGCACTTTTTTTTGAGGCAGGTTCTGGCTCTGTTGCCCAGGCTGGAGTGCAGTGGTACTATTATAGCTCACTATATTCTTGAACTCCTGGGCTCAAGCAATCCTCCTGTCTCAGTCTCCCAAGTAGCTGAGACTACAGGTGCACACCATTATATTAAGCCAATTTTTTATTTTTATTTTTGTAGAGATGGGGCCTCCCTGTTTCCCAGGCTGGTCTCAAACTTCTGGCCTCAAGTGATCCTCATTCCTCAGTTTCCCAAAGCCCTGGGATTACAGGCATGCGCCACTGCATCCAGCCCCACTCTAACTTTTATTTTCTTCCTTTCATTTCCATTGACGTTTTTGTCAACCTGATATTTTATCAAACACAAGCTGAAAAAAGAAGTCAGGCTAGATAGCCTAAATTCAAATACAGTTCTGCCCTCTAGGGCCCTAACATTTGGGAATTCATGGCTAAGATATCACCAGTGTGGTTTTCTGGGACATGCTCTGTGCTGCCCCCAGGAACAAAAAGCAACAATGAAACTTGAGCTCCCATGGTTCCTTGACAGAGCACGTCTCCGTCAGTGTGAAGGTCAGACTTGGCTGGTGTACAGGAAAATAAAGCAGTGGTATTTTAAGGATCTGAAACAAATCAGAACTGAGATCAGCCAGGGTTGTAACTGGCTTTGGTGATTTGGATGTCACCCTTTCTGCTTTGTGTTATCTTAGGTTATTACCTGCTCTTCTTCCCTTAATAAATATGAGACCAGAGAATAACTCAGCCAGAATTTTTCTCCACCACTTAAAGCAGATCTGGCAAAGACAGATGCATCAAGATACTGCCATCGAGAATTGCATGGCACTGGGGTTGATTTTAAGGCATAAAATAAATAAAAGTTGAAGGCCGAGCATGGTGGCTCATGCCTGTACTCCCAGCACTTTGGGAGGCTGAGGTGGATGAATAACCTCAGATCAGGAGTTCGAGACCAACCTGGCCAACATGCCAAAACCCCATCTCTACTAAAACTTCAAAAACCAGCCGGGTGTGGTGGTGGGCGTCTGTAATCCCAGCTACTCAGGAGGCTGAGGCAGGAGAATTGCTTGAACCCAGGAGGTGGAGGTTGCAGTGAGCCAAGGTCACGCAATTGCACTCCAGCCTGGGCAACAAGAGCGAAACTCTGTCTCAAAAAAAAAAAAAAAAGAAAAAGAAAAAAGAGACAAACAAATAAAAGGTTAAAGACTATGAGTGGTTCAAGAAGTAGCAACATCAGCAGAGAGGAATTTTGTGTTTGTTAAAGCAACATAAGAGATGAAAGGAAGGAGCAGTGGATCATGTCATTATTTTAGACACACACCTGGAATAAAACTCTGAACAGTTGGATCAGTGGTCACCTGATGAAATCCAGTTTCAAGCAAGTGGTAGAAACAGATCCAGAGTTCAGTGGGTTAGGAGGAAATGGGTGTTCAGAAATCGAGAGGAGTACCCACGGGTTTGTTGCCTCTAGATAGGATATAAAAGCTCACGTTGGATCAACACACCTCCTAAAGTGACTGGGGGAAAATAGATATGTCAAAATATCACTTATTTTTAAAAGACCTTGGATTTCTATGGATGCAAAGAGGTCTAAAGGAACTAAATGTTGGGCCCTTCCTGGGTGACCAGAGACCAGCAGCTACTTTCCTCCGTGGGACATCTGCTAAGTCTAGAAATAGGCAGATAGAGGATCTGGCAGGCCAGAGTTAAAAACTTTGTTGGCAAATGGAGAAAACAGAGGAGCTTTGCATAGCCCCCAGGAAGTGGAAAGATCGATTGGAATCTGTAGGAAAGCTAATTCTCTCCACTCACTGTTCTCCCCCATGGGATGTTTTGTGGATTACACAGCAGCAGCAATCGTAGCTGCGTGTTAGGGTGTGAACTAGGCTAGAAAACAAAAAGATCTCCACAGCTTCACTGTGCCTAGATGAGAATCCTGCTAAAGGAAAGGACCTGGAATTCAAACAGCATATACTACACTCAAGATGTTTGGGGGGCCAGGAGCGGTGGCTCAAGCCTGTAATCCCAGCACTTTGGGAGGCGGAGACGGGCGGATCACGAGGTCAGGAGATTGAGACCATCCTGGCTAACACGGTGAAACCCCGTCTCTACTAAAAATACAAAAACTAGCCGGGCGAGGTGGTGGGCACCTGTAGTCCCAGCTACTCGGGAGGCTGAGGCAGGAGAATGGCGTAAACTCGGGAGGCGGAGCTTGCAGTGAGCTGAGATCCGGCCACTGCACTCCAGTCCGGGAGACAGAGCGAGACTCCGCCTCAAAAAAAAAAAAAAAAAGATGTTTGGGAAACAGACTCAGAGGTAAATTAAATCTAGCTAAAGCTGCAACCCAGTCCTGACCCAGTTCAGTTCTTAGATAGACTTCACAGAAAAAAGAATCAATACACTTGAAGAAGACAGGTCAACAGAAATTGTCAGAACTAAAACACAGAGATGAGACCAAAAACATGAAAGAGATAGAAAGGAGTAAGAGAGACGTGTGGGATAACATCAACAGGTCTAAGATACGTGTAATTGGCATCCCAGAAGGAGCGAGACAATAGGGCATAATAAATGCTGAAAGAGGTAATGGCTTAGAAGTTTCCCAAACTGGTGAAATACATAAGCCAACAGATTCAAGAAGCTCAGATGATCCCAACCAAGATAAATACAAAGAAAACCATATCAAAGCACATTGTAGTCAAACTGATGAAAGCCAGTGATAAAAAGACAGAACGCATCGATTCGTTGTTTTAAAAGTGTATTATTGAAAGGAAAGTGAAACAAAGGGGTGGAGTTTATTTAAAAACATTGTTTTAGTTTTTTCTTTAAGACAGGGGAAATACTGAGTGTGTATATAAGCAAAGGGAAAGAAGAAAGTAGAAGAGGAAATACTTAAGCAGTATGGTATGGAAGTTAGGATCTGTGGGGTTGGAGTGTTGTATCAGTCTGTTTGCAAACTGCTAATAAAGACATACCTGAGACTGGGTAATTTATAAAGAAAAATAGGCTTGATGGACTCACAGCTTCAAGTGGCTGGGGAGACCTCACAATCACGGCAGCAGGCAAAGGGGTAGCAAAGTCACGTCTTACGTGGCAGCAGGCAAGAGAGAGAACATGTGCAGAGGAACGCTCCTTTATAAAACTATCAGATTGTGGGACTTACTCACTATCTTGAGAACAGCACGGGAAAGACCTGCCCTCATGATTCAATTACTTCCTACCAGGTCCCTCCCATGACACGTGAGAATTATGGGAGCTACAATTTGAGATTTGGGTGGAGACACAGCCAATGTCTCCACCCAAAGTGGGTATGAATCTCTACTCTGACTTATCACTAACTATGTAACCCTAGGCAGATAACACCAACTCTAACAATCTGTTTTATTAATTTTAAATGGGGCTGGTGATGATAGTAACTACGTTTTACAGTTGTTGTGATGCTTAATTTAAATAATTCATATATTGTGATTGTAGAGCATCTAGTTCATAGAAGGTATATCAGTCCGTTCTCACGCTGCTATAAAGAAATATCTGAGACTGGGTAATTTATAAAGAAAAGAGGTCTAATTGGCTCATGGTTCTGCAGGCTGTGCAGGAAGCATAACAGCTTCTGCTTCTGGGGAGGCCTCAGAAAACTTACAACTATGGTGGAAGGTGAAGGGGAAGCAGGCACATCTTACATGGCCAAAGCAGGAGCAAAAGAGAAAGGGATGGGGGAGGTACTGCCTGCTTTTAAACAACCAGATCTTGCAATAACTCACTCACTGTTAGAAGAATGGCACAATGAAGATGGTGCTAAACCATTCATGAAGCATCCACCCCCATGATCAAATCAGTTCCTGCTACACCCCACCTCCAACATTGGGGATTACAATTTGACATGAGATTTGGGTGGAAACACAGATCCAAACCATATCAGAAGGTATTCAGTAAATGTTAGCCAGTAGTGCTGCTAGTAAAAGTAGCACTTACCTAAGTACAAGTTGGCAAGCTGCCGGAGAGGAGAAGGGGAAGCATTAACAAAGAAAGGTCTTAAAGGAGGCAGTAAAAGATAGAGGAATACCATGGATGAAGAAACCAATCTTGAAAAGTTACTAATATTAAGACAAAAACATGGCAAACTAATTCAGACCAACTTTCTCAATGAAGACACCTAGAAAATCTGAACAAAATATAAAACTCTTTGCAACAGAGAGATGAGCAAGATAGTGAAGAATTTACTGGGCAAGGATATACAGAGGTCAGGGGAAGTCAGCTGGTAATTAGGACTGATTTCCCCTAAAAGTGTTCGCCAATTTCTAAAGCCAGCTAAGAGACTGACTGCTGCTTCTGACAAAGCAATAGGTTTAGAGTCCAGAGTTAAGAAGGGGGAAGTCCTGTGAATGCTCCTTTCTTTGAGAGTGGACATTAAAGTGCTGCATCCTAGGAGTAAAGTAATGGGAGACATATCTAGATACTGCCACTTGGCTGAACGATTTTTTTTTTTTTGAAATGTAATTTCACTCTTGTTGCCCAGGTTGAAGTGCAATGACGTGATCTCAGCTCACCGCAACCTCCACCTCCCAGGTTCAAGCGATTCTCCTGCCTCAGCCTCCTGAGCAGCTGGGATTACAGGCATGCACTACCATGTCTGGCTAATTTTTTTCTATTTTTAGTAGAGGCGTGGTTTCTCCATGTTGGTCAGGCTGGTCTGGAACTCCCGACTTCAGGTGATCTGCCTGCCTCCGCCTCCCAAAGTGGGCTGAATGACCTTAATCCCTAAAATTGTTACTGAGGAAATCTCTGATGGTTAGTGCCACCCACACTACTGGCAGAGGAAAATAAAATCATCCTAGGCCTCATATTATGTCTACAATTTTTTTTTTTTTTTTTTTTTTTTGAGACAGAGTTTCACTCTTGTCACCCAGGCTGGAGTGCAATGGCCCAATCTCAGCTCACTGCAACCTCCGCTTCCCGGGGTCAAGTGATTTTCCTACCTCAGCCTCTCAAGTAGCTGGGATTACAGGCACATACCACCATGCCCAGCTAATTTTTGTATTTTAGTAGTGACAGTGTTTCACCATGTTGGCCAGAATGGTCTCAATCTCTTGATCTTGTGATCCAACCTCCTCAGCCTCCCAAAGTGCTTGGATTGCAGGTGTGAGTCACAGTGCCCAGCCTACAAATGATTTTGTAAATGCACAATCAAAAATAACCAGCGCACATGAATATATAAGGCAACATAATGAAAATGAGCAGAAATAACAGTCAAGAGAAACAGACCTGCAGGATTCCAGATATTGTATTATGAAACACAGACTTTATGGTTACAAGGCTCAAGGAGATCAACAAAATTGAGAATTTCAACAGAAAACTTGAAGACAAGAAAATGAAGTAACTGTCAACTATAATGAAAGTATGCATCAATAATTAATGTGAGATAGATAGAGATATTTTTAAACAGGCAAAAGCAGAGAATTTATCACTAGCAACTTTCTCTACAAGAAACACAAAGACAAAATCTTTTTCAGACCGGAGGCCCACTGAAAATGGAAAGTATTTAGGCAAATACTAATAACTTTTTTTTGAGACAGGGTCTTGCTCTGTTGCCCAGGCTAGAGTGCAGTGGCACCATCACAGCTCACTGTAGCCTCAACTCCTGGGTTCAATTGATCCTCCTACCTCAGCCTCCTGAGTAGCTGGGACTAGAGGCACAAAAAACCACACTCAGCTAATTTTTGTATTTTTTCATAGAAACAGGGTTTTGCCATGTTACCCAGGCCAGTCTTGAACTCCTGGACTCAAGCGATCCACCTACCTCAGCCTCCCAAAGGGCGGGGATTACAGGCGTAAACCACTGCGTACAGCCATGAAAAAGTTTTGACTACTTAAAACAAAAGAAAAGGTGTTGTAGTACGTAAAATAGAGAATTCAAATACTCAGAAATGGATGGCACATGAGTTGGAAAGTGGTTAAACTTAGAAAAGTGCTATAAGGACCTTGCATTATACAAAAAGAGCTGAAAGTAGCAGTTGTAAATTAGACTTTGAAAAGTCAGGGGTTATGATGTAAAATTGAAGAAAACAATTGAAAGTATGATTTTTTTAAAAGTCAGCATTTAGGCCAGGCACAGTGGCTCACGCCTGTAATCCCAGCACTTTGGGAGGTCGAGGCGGGTAGATCATTGCAAGTCAGGAGTTCGAGAACAGCCTGGCCAACATGGTGAAACTCCGTCTCTACTAAAAATACAAAAAAAAAAAAATTAGTTGGGTGTGGTGGTGCACATCTGTAATCCCAGCTACTCAGGAGGCTGAGGCAGGAGAATTGCTCGAACCCGGGAGGTGAAAGTTGCAGTGAGCCAAGATCACGCCACTGCACTCCAGCCTGGGTGACAGAGTGAGACTCTATCTCAAAAATTAATAGTAATAAAACAAAAATAAGTAAAACTAAAATGAACCTCCAAATAATATTTAGTGACACTGAGGAAACGCTATGGTAATAACAGTAAGTGAAAAGGGCCAGAAATAAACATTGTTAGGAGAGTATCACCAAATTGAGTTTTTAAAGTCCACATTCACAGAGAAGGCATCTTATAAACAAAATGTAACTGTCATGCCTGGGGAGAAAATTACAAGTGATTTTTATTTTCTTCTCCTTATTTTTACTGATTTTGTATCAAAGTGTATATCACTTTATAATCAGAAAAAAATTCTTAGCAATAAACTGTTTTTCTTTAAAAGTAAAAGAAATTATGATACCTCTTTCTCTTAGACAAAAGAAAACTCAGGATGTGTGAAAATAGATCTTTCCCATGTTGTTTTTTTATATCTCTTTGAATAAATGAGGATATCTGCTATATAGTTTTTACCCAACTAGCTCTACTTATGTCTATGTATAGCCACACGATTTAGCACATTCATTGATTCAAAGTCTTAAATCCCTTTTCTTTCTACTTTTTTTTTTCTTATACATGAACACAGGAAAAATAAAATATGTACTGGGACATTGGGATTCTGGGTGCTTTAAAAAAAAATCCCTGTTACTGCTATTATAACACGGTTCATGTGATTTTTTTTTTTTTTAAGCTTGGCTTGGTTTAGCCAGCTCCATGGTAACTTCTGGAAAGGTTAAGCGCAGTCTTCCCTAACCACCTATCAATCATCCTTCCGGAGTGAGCTCTTGGAGCTTGGAAGCATTACTCATGATGACCAGCCATCTGTGACCTGGACTTATGTCCTTCATGGCTTATGAAAGCCAATGGTGTGACATGAAGTCATCCTGGAAGAAGACAGAGGGAGTGCTGAAGTCCTGGAACAATGCCCAAACTCTAGAAGGAAATAGGCATCCGTTTAGTTTGATGCTAATGTCTTCTCCATTTTTAATCAGTTTTGAGTTTATTTCCAGGGAGGGCTACTGAGGATTATAAGAAAGATACCCTGGCATGGCTCACGGTTTTTAGACTTCCTGGATTTTTTTCCCTCAATTTCCCTATTTATATTTATTTTTTAAAGGGCTGTTTGTTGATGTTAGATACATAAATGAAGTTAATTAAAAAGCAACATAAAAATCAGGATGCCAGACAGGTATTCTGCTCTCACATTTCCTCAGAATTCCCTGCAGGAACGTTACACTTGTGATAGATCAGAGTGGCTTTTCCTAAGAACAGACACCACTCCTAACAGAGCTAGTGGGAGAGGAGGGGACATGGGGGTCAGCTCTCTACTGGGCAGGCCGAGCAACACAGCCAGGACCAACGTCTCACCGGAGCCAGCCCAGGAGTAAGTGCCACAACACCTCTGTCTCCAGGCAGCTCATTTCTTCACCTTCCAAGAAGGGATTCCTAGGTCACTATGAAAACCTTTGCCTAAGGACTATGCATCTTTCATTAAAAATAAAAAGTCAGCGCAAGTCCCAGCTTGAGCCTCCGCTGGTATTTGTACAGGGGACTAAGGCGTTTCCTGGGAGAGAATCATTCTAGGGGGAGAAGGAGCGAGCATGGAACATAGGGGCTGTAAGTGGAACATATGGACTCCTCTTTGGGTCTGAGAGAGAGAGAGAGAAGGAAGGCTATAAGTGAACGTAGAAAGGCTGTTTCATTAAAATACTTACAGGAGGCCAACACTTTGGGAGGCCGATGCAGGCGGATCACCTGAGGTCAGGAGTTCGAGACCATCCTGGCCAACATGGTGAAACCCCATCTCTGCTAAAAATACAAAAATTAGCCGGGCATGGTGGCAGGCGCCTGTAATCCCAGCTACTTGGGAGGCTAAGGCAGGAGAATTGCTTGAACCCGGGAGGCAGAGGTTGCAGTGAGCCGAGATTACACCCTTACACTCCAGCTTAAGCGACAACAAAACTCCATCTCAAAAAAAAAAAAAAAAAGGAATGTCATGTCATGGTAGGACTTCATGGTGCATGTGTCACAGGTTGCATACCTATACACACACAGACACACACAAACACACACGTGTACCTGTGCACGCTCCCGGCATAGAGCAACACACAAAGAAGTGTTGGTTCTCCTTCATCCTGTCCCAGACCACCACACAGTATTGGCACCAGGAGGGCCCAGTGAATGAGGAGCAATGCCCAGAGGAAGATGTGAAGGTACCTTTGGAAGACCATAGGGCCCAGCAAAAGATAGGGGGACATTAAATGTGCCCAGGGGGACCCCACATGCTCACTGCAGGGATAGCACTCGAAGGAGCCACTTACTCAAGGGCAAGGAAGTCTCCCCAGTCTCCGGGGAGATTCTGAGAGGCACTGAAATGGAGGTCACTGGGGTGAACAGAGGGGCAAGGGGGCATTGGTAAGAGACAATAAAATTTGAGTTACGACTCATAATGTGACCCCATTAGACGCACAGGCTGGTGAAGCACAGGGAAATGCAGGCTCCAAGAATGTCTGAGACTGTAATTATCAGCCCATTTATTTTCACTGGCGACAGGGGCAGAAGCTCAGTAATTGGAGGAGAGCTGTGCAGATGCTCAGACAAATTGTGTTCCCTTCTAGTCCATATTTTACAGAGATCGCGTACAACCACCTGAACTCTGGAACAGACCATGGCTCGTTACTGTTGACAAGTTGTGCCAGAAAACACGTATCGCCAAGTGATTCATCACTGCTTCTATCCAGATCGTAAGTCTTTATTTTCCGAAAGCTGTGCTTTGGATTCGGGGCAGAATGCAGTGTTGATTCTCTTTGGTAGGCAGTTGGAAGAATCATCTCCTGATGCCTTTTCTTACGGATTTTATCGGCTCTCTGGGAACCATTCTACTCTCTGGCTTGTGACTCGTTTTGCACTCAACGAAAAAATTTAAAAATAGAGTTTCAGTAAAGGTAGAAGGGGTTTTCATAAGTCAGTGTTCAAATACCTTTGGGGTGATTGTGTTGGCTTAACCCCCATTAAACTGTAGTTCATTGGTTCGTCTATAATACAGAATTATAAATTGTGCCTAAACCGAAAATAAACTTTCTAAAATTGCTAAGGTTGTGAAATTACTCTTTTTAAAATCTTACTTTTTAAAGAAATGATGTTAAGATTATAAACAAAAAGCATGAAGGGACTGGTTTATCACTCACCAGGTACCAGACCCTTTATAGAAATACAACAAGCCTCATTTAATCCTCCCGCAAACCCTGCCAAATGGTCATTGTTAGAGTGCCAAGACATTTTTCTCCATCGCAGGAGACCTCTGGGATCCTGGGGTAATTTAAAGGTTAACATTGATCTGGCTCCAAGGGTTCCAAAAAGATTTTGTTGATGTGATGTCAGCTAGGCATCATGGGAACCATACCACAGATATCTACATCCCTGGGGAAATTCTGGTCAAGGATTGTCCATGAAAAGCAAACCGTACTCACATTTCAAAATGCTCTCATGGTTTTAGCCCTACCCCATATGAGCAGCCCATATCTGCATAGAAGAGGGTTGAAGAACACAATTAGGGAGATCCAGGATACATGAGCTTTCTTCCAGAACCTTCCCTCAACCCAGAGACATTGCTCCTGGAAGAGGCCTTCTATTTTCCTGCAAGAGTTCCTGTCACCTGGCCACATTCAGGTAGACATTTGGTACTTAGGACCCTCCTTTACTTTCCAAATCAGGCGACGCAGAGATCCTTCGTGTCATTTATTGGGAACATAAAGGCAAAATACTCAAAGACAGAGTGTAGTGTAGGTTACCATGAAGGGTGTCTGTTTTAAAGATAAGAAAATGCAGGTGTCCAGGCAGCAACAGGGAAGAAATCCTAAGGAAAGTTGCTCCTCCTCCAATGTTACTTCCTCTACTGAAGTGATGGACAATGAACAGTATTCCCCCAATTCAGATAGTGATTCAGGCAGTGATTCCCCCAATTCAGATGCGATACCCCAACTCACATACCCTCAAGGTTATGCCCATCTTATTTTAAAGAGAGGAAAACTGACCAGGGAAGTCAAGTAATGATACAGGAGGTAGAAAGAAATTATTTAGGCAGATAGTGAGGGCAAAGGAGTCCTCCGGAGAGCTTCTTTTATAATGAAAGGCAGTCCCCAGAATTGTTTCTTTTCTGAAAAAGAGCAGCCTAAAAAATTGAGCTACAAACATAAATAAGAAAGCTAGAAGTTTGCATGGGGGAAAGCTGGCAGCTGCACCAATGGAAAAGGGCCACCTGGGAGCCAGGCATGTCCATCACAGAGACTCCACCTTCCCTTTTTTTTGTTGCCACATGTACAGTAACAAAGAAATGGGCAACATGGCACAGCTCAGGCAGAGAACCCACCTGCAAAATAGAAGACTAGAGTGAGGGCTACCAGAAATTCACACCCTATGCAAATGGCACACCTCGTCTAGCCAGTTTTTCATGCCCTATGTAAATCAGACACCTCCTCCTCACCAGATCATCTATATAACCCCCTGCATTTCACCGTGGATCTGGCAACCCATTTTTAGAGTACCCCCTCTCTGCTGCAGAGGACTAATCTCTTTCTTTTGACTATCAAACTTCTGCTCTCAACCTCACTCTTTGTGTGTCCCCGTCCTTGTTCTCCGTGACCATACGACAATGAACCTCGGGTGTTACTGCAAACAACCAGGCCGTTTCAGTAATTTGCTCCACATCACACAGCAACAAATGGGGAGGCCAGGATTTGAAGCCAGGTTTGACAGCAAGACTCGTGATCTGTGTCCTGTGCTGCATTGTGTCCATGGAGGTAGCCAACAGTGACTCTGTGGCTGATGATGAGCTCAACAGATGCTATAACTGCCCTGAATTTGCTTAATACTTCACTTACTGCACTTATGGCTGCATGAGTGACAATGGGCTCCAAACTCAGCCCAGAAGTCCAATGGACAGAAGAACACATATCCTGCATTTTAAAATTCATACATTAAAAACCCTGTACCACTTCGAAAAAAATCTAGCAAAACAAGGGAGAAAGAATAACTATACCACGGAGACTCCCGGCAAGCACCTCCTGACCCAAGGATTGAAGTCCACATCATCAATAAAGCCCTGTGGATGCCACATGCCCTGGTAAGATGGGAGCAGAACAAAACTTCACCTCTACAGTATTCCTCCCAAACAAGATCCACAACCCCAGTCTAACGAGAAAAGCATCAGACAAACTCAAACTGAGGGACCTTCTGCAGATAACTGACCAATACTCATCAAAACTACACAGGTCATAAACAATAAGGAAAGACTAAGAAATCATCCCAAGCAAGAAGAAACTAAGGAATTAGAACAACTGAGCACATTTCAGGGGGGCTAGGTTGGGCCCTGGATCAGGAAAGGGCAGTAAAGGCAAAAAACAGGTGAAATCCAAATAAAGCCTGGAACTGAGTTGGCAGTAACAAACCCATGTGGATCTCCTGTCTTTGAAAAACATACCACAGTCGTGTAAGATAGCACTGGAGGAAAGCAAAAACAGGTGAGGGATATATGGAAATGCTCTACACTTGACTTTGCAACTTGACAGTAAATCTAAAATTACTCTAAAATAAAAAGGATATTTTTGTTTTTGTTTTTTTGAGGCAGAGTCTCTCCCTGTCGTCCAGGCTGGAGTACAATGGTGCGATCTCAGCTCACTGCAACCTCCACCTTCCAGGTTCAAGCGATTCTCCTGCCTCAGCCTCCTAAGAAGCTGGGATTATAGGCGCCTGCCACCATGCCCAGCTAATTTTTTGTATCTTTAGTAGAGATAGGGTTTCACCATGTTGGCCGAGCTGGTCTCCAACACTTGACCTCGTGATCCACCCACTTTGGCCTCCCAAAGTGCTGGGATTATAGGCGTGAGCCACTGCGCCCGGCCTAAAAGGATATTTTTAAAAAATAAAATGGCAATAAAAACTCTTGCTCTTTAAAAAAATTGAATGAATTTTCTCTCTCACAAAACAAAACAAAACAAAACAAAAAACCTTCATTCACAAACACACACAAACACAGTCATACCCCACATAATGTTTGGTCAGCAACAGACCATCTACAGGACTATATGACCGTGATCCCATAAGATTATTATATGGGATTTTTCCTGTGCCTTTTCTATGTTTAGATATGATGTGTTTAGATACACAGATACTTCCCATTGTTCTACAGATGCCTACAGTATTCAGTACAGTCACATGCTGTGTGGGTGTGCAGCCCGGGAGCAATAGGCTATTATTCCATCTAGCCTAGGTGTGCAGTAGGCTGTACATTTATCTGGATTTGGGTAAGTACGGTCAGTACTTGTGACGTTCACACAATGAAGAAATCACTTAATGATGCTTTTCTCAGAACATATCCTGATCCTGTGGTTAAAACAATGCATGACTATAATTGTAAATTATGTACCACCAAGTGGCTGATTAAATGAGTGGGAACCTTGGGTCAAGACAGACTTTTTGTTAAGGGAATCTGTCTCACCTCCCTGTTGCACTGGGATACGTGTCTGGCAGAAGGAAGGTTGCAATAGACGGGGAGAGCATGGCAGCCTGGGCCAGAGGGACCCTAGCAGAAAGAGAGTCAAGTTCAAGAAGATAGAAGATAGCAGCTGCAGTGGGAAGGACAAACAGAGGAAAAATTTGGCTGCAGAGGGAAAACAGCTGCATCCTAGAACAGCATGTCCCCTGACCCTCACACCACACACACACACACCACTCCTCACCCTCAAGCCAGCAGCCAAGCCCTGCCAATTTTAACTCTAAACCCCTTCTCAGGTCCTTCCCTTCTCCCCATTGCCATGACTGCTGCCCTCATTCAGCCTTCATGGGATCTCCTGAACTCTTGCAAGAGTCTCCCTACAGAGTCCGCTGCCCCTGGGGTCTCCTTCCAGCCCCTCCACTCAAACCCAGAGCAATATATAGAAAAGCAAAACCGACCATTTCACGTCTCTTCTAAAAGTGCTTCAGTGGCTCCTGTCCTCAGACACCCTTCGCTGTCCATAGCTGGCCTCTGGGTCCTCTGCAGGCTGGACATGACCCCCTCTCCCTCCAGAACCCTAGCAGCCTGTCCTCTCCTAGACAGCCACATCCCGCTACCTAAACTCTTCCCCAGGGCAGCTAGATCTTCCCTGCATTCTTTGCCCACCTGACTCTACCCAGCCCTAGGGATCTGGTCCATAGAACCTTCCCTTGATTCCCCTCCTGTCCACCAGGGCCCTTGACTAATCTGTTGAAACCCTCTGTTTCTCGGTCTGTCTCCTCCACTCCTGGACCCTGAGTTCTCCTAAAACAGAAATCATTCATACATCCCTGGAACCCAGCACCATGCCTGGCCCGGCGTGGTTATCCCAGAAAAGTTGGCTGAACTGACTTGAAGCAGGTGGAGAAGTACTGAGAAATAGGACATCCCGGAGCCAGTCACGAGGAACGAGATTTGTGGCACCTGGTGAGAATCATCCAGAAAAGGCGGCAAAGTCAAAAAAGGAGTGGAGAAGATGGTGGTAGATTCTGGAACAGAAATGACTTGATAAACCAAGCAAGAGAAGATAAGGGCTGTGGCTAAGGGTGTGAGGAAGATGAGAAAGGGGATGATATGAGCAGGTGACCCCATGCCAGGCTGATACCATGTCACAAGCCTCCACGGACTTTTTTGTTTTTTTGAAAAAGAACTGTTGTAAAATTCATGTAACATAAAATGTAGCATTTTAGCCATTTTTAAGCGCACAGTGAGTGACTTGACATATATTCACATGGCCATGCTTTTGTAAAGCTAACAGAAATACCGGGAAAATGACAGAAAAAAAACAAATATGTACAAAAATGAACTCACATTTTTAAATGTTAAGTTTGCCCGGGTGCAGTGGCTCATGCCTCTAATCTCAGCACTTTGGGAGGCCAAGGTGGGCGGATCTCTTGAGGCCAGGAGTTCGAGACCAGCCTGGCCAACATAGTGAAATCCTGTCTCTACTAAAAATACAAATATTAGCTGGGTGTGGTGGCTCACGCCTGTGATCCCAGCTACTAGGGAAACTGAGGCAGGAGAATCGCTTGAACTCGGGAGGCGGAGGTTGCAATGAGCCAAGATTGTGCCACTGCACTCCAGCCTGGGCAACAACAGAGCATGACTCTGTCTCTAAATAAATAAATAAATAAATAAATAAATAAAAATGTTAAGTTCGACAGATCTAAAGTACCCTGTCCAACTCCAAATGATATTTCTGAACTCATCTCACCCTGATAATACACATTTGCAGGGCCCTGCGGGAACGCCTCTGTTCTAACTTCCCTGTTCCCCTGCCCCCGCCCCCCTGGGGTAGATGCTGCTTTAAGGGTCTTGGTCCGTGTTTCTTATTGTAATCCCTCTTCCAAAACCAGGAACCCCTGAAGGTGAGAACTTGTCCCTGGAGGTGGAGAGACGGCCCGTGGAGGCGTGTGAGCTGAGAAATCCTCAGGTCCTCACCATTCTGTAAGCCGAGTGGCTTGGAATTAGCACCAGGCACAAACCTGTCCCCTTTTGGGCTTGTGTGTCAGGCTCATGTTCTCCCCTGGGGTAGCCAGCCTCCAAGGTGGCCCTCAAGGGTCCTGACCTCCCCATATTCACACGCTTACTATGTCACTCCCATACTGAATCACTGCTGGCCCTGTTCGACCCATAGGATAAAGAGGGAGAGGCCAGGCACGGTGGCTCACACCTGTAATCCCAGCACTTTGGGAAGATGAGATGGGCAGATTACCTGAGGTCAGGAGTTCGAGACCAGCCTGGCCAACATGGCGAAACCCTGTCTCTACTAAAAATACAAAAATTAGCCGGGCATGGTGGCTCGTGCCTGTAATCCCAGCTACTAACGAGGCTGAGGCAGGAGAATCGCTTGAACTCGGGAGGTGGAGGTTGGGGTGAGTTGAGATCATACCACCGCACTCCAGTCTGGGTGACAGAGTAAGACTCCATCTCAAAACATAAATAATAATAATAATAATAATAATAATAATAATAAAATAAAGGAGGATGGACAATGATGAGTCCTAAGGCTGGGCACCAAAAGTCTTGCAGCTTCTGCCCAAGTTTCTTGAACCCCTGACCCCACACGTTAAGAGGTCTGGTTGCCCAAAAGCAGCCAACACTGGAGACTGAACCCACAAAGACCACAGAGTGAGAGAGAGCAAGAGACAGGGAGAGAGTGAGCATGAGAGCAAGGGTAGCAGGTGCAGTCCCAGCTGGTCCAGCCTCCAGCTGTTCTAATCATTGCAGCTGTGGTCCCAGCTACTGTGGAGCAAAAATGAGTCATCCCTGCTGACCTCTGTCAAAATTGTAGACTCATGACTTTTATGGTCAAAATTGTGTCCTCTCAAAAAATGTGTATGCTGAAGTCCCAACCCACACTACCTCAGGATGTGACTGTACAGGGCTGTTAAACAGGAAATTAAGTTAAATGCAGGTCATTAGGGTGTGTCCTAATTCAATAGGACTGGTGGTCCTTATAACAGTAGGAGATTGGGACATACGTACCGAGGGAAGACCACATGGAGACACAAGGAGGAGGTAGCTATCCACAGGCCAAGGAGAGAGGCCTCAGGAGAAATCCACCCTGCCAACACCTTGACCTCAGACTTCCAGCCTCGGGAACTATAGGAAAATTAATCCCTGTTGTTTAAGCCAAGGGTCCCCAACCCCAGGCCACAGACTGGAACCGGTCCATGGCCTGTTAGGAACCTGGCCGCGCAGCAGGAGGTGAGCGAGTGAATCGTCATCTGTACTTACAGCCGCTCCCCATCGCTGGCGTTGCTGCTTGAGCTCAGCCTCCTGTCAGATCAGCGGTAGCAATAGATTCTCATAGGAGAATGAACCCTACTGTGAACTGTGCATGTGAGGGATCTCGGCTGCATCCTCCTTATGAGAATCTAATGCCTGAAGATCTGTCACTGTCTCCCATCACCCCCAGATGGGACCATCTAGTTCCAAGAAAACAAGCTCAGGGTTCCGACTGATTCTGCATTACGGTGAGTTGTAGAATTGTTTCATTAGATATTATAATGTAATAATAATAGAAATAAAGTGCACAATAAATGTAATATGCTTGAATCATCCTGAAACCACCGCACCCCCCTACCCCCGCCATTGATAGAAAAATTGTCTTCCATGAAACCAGTCCTTGGTGCCAAAAAGGTTGGACACCCTGGTTTAAGCCACCCAGTCTGTGATACTTTCTTACAGCAGCCTGAGCAAACTAATGCAATGACAATAGACGAATATTGTTGTTTCAAGCCACTAGAGTTTTAGGGTAATTTGCTAGACAGCAATGTATAACCAGCATAACCCAATCTCCCAGAAATGTATATTTTAAAATTACTGGCACAAAAGAGGTTCCACAACTTCCATAGAAATGTATTTCATATAGAAAAGTGATCGTAATATTTTGAAACCTCCTTTCTTCTTCCTGACACTTAATTGTTATTTTGCTCTGTCTCACTGAGGAAAGAATATGAGGGGGTGGGCTTTGCAGGCCCCTGCAGAACAAACACACACCACAGCCCAGAAGAAAGGGAAGCCGAGACAGAAAACCCTGCCTGCAAGATTCCAGCCTCCCAGGCTGCTATAAAAATGGAGAAGTTAATTGCCGGGCTATAAAAATGCAATGACTATTAGGTCTCTCAATGTGCGAACATCTATTAGCATCATGACAACTGCAGAATTAGGTGAAACAAATGTGCTTCCCAGCCTTCCAGCTGAAACACTGTTAAAGGTTAATTGGATTTCATTTCAAACTCTGTGCACCTCCTAGGAGTTTGCACGGGTTCATAGCAAAACAGGGTGCAGGATGGTGAGAGAGTTCCGTTCCCCCGAGGTCCAAAATCGCACATTGTCTATCCCTAAATTGACAAGAATGCCACTGTCAGATTTTGAGCTTTTTTCCCTCCAGAGTTTCAAGCCACTAGCGATGAACAGGTGTTCCTGCTCCTCCACTCGAACATCGACAAAGACCTCTGAGCTGCGTCTCTTCGTAGAGAAAAGAAAAGCAGTAAGGAGTCAGCTAAGGAATTTCCGGAGTCATTTCACTGCTGTGGGTGGGTCCAGCGTTGCCAATAACATGTGAAATGCATTAATTTCCTCCCAATTTGTGGTTATGTCACAGCCAGCTAAAAAGACTCTGCCAAAACCTCAAGTAGAATTCCAGGGCGGCAAACTAACATGGCCATGATCTGATGTGCGGCTTTTAAACTGAGGGGTCACAAATTTCTACCATTCCCAACACGAAGATGTGCCTGGGGCAGCACCCCAAGCCCCTTTTCCCTTTGGGCTCTCCACACTCCTAGCAAGGAGGAAATATGGCTGTCCTCATTCAGCCTCATGATTGTAAAACCCACTCAAAAAGCTCTCAGTGAGGGTCCCAAAATGTGTGCGATGTCATCTCCTTCTCTGTGTAATTCGCTTTGGAATGAGCTGGGGCACCTGTGAGGCATGTTGAATTGCACTGATAACTTGTACAGTTGTAAGCCACTTCCAGACTAGTTTCAAACTCTCTATGAGAAGACAGGGCCAGGTGCACTGGCTCACGCTTGTAATCCCAGCGCTTTGGGAGGCTAAGGTGGGAGGACCACTTGAGCTAAGGAGTTCAAGACCAGCCTGGGAAACATAGTGATGCCCTATCTCTACAAAAAATTAAAAACTCAGCTCGGTGTGGTGGCATGGGGCATGCGTCTGTAGTCCCAGCTACTTGGGAGGCTGAGATGGGAGGATTGCTTGGCCTGGGCAACAGAGTGAGATGCTTTATTAGAAAAAAAGAAAAACAAAAATGAAAAAAGAAGACAGCACTTGTTGACCACGCATCTGGTCCTCACATTTTCTTCGCTACACACAGTTTTTTCCAAGTGCAAAGCCACAGGATTTGGCAAAAATCCTAAAGGATGTAGCCACCGGATGTGAGAAAAGAAACTTTGGTTGGGTTAGTCAGGGCATATCCTTGTCCTGAGTTTGAGAAGGCTCTAACCCAGGGAGCTCCGGAAAGGAAACTGGAAGACAAAGGAAGTGAGAATGGAGACTTTGGGAACACCCAGTACTGCCCTTAAACCTGGGTAGCCAGGGCCCTACCCTCAGCCCTTAACTGCCCCTTCTCCCCGCCGAGGCAGTCCTCATGGAGAGAGGGGTTCCAAGGCCAAGGGAATACCCCAATCTCCAAGCTCGTGCCTCTGCTTGTAGCCCCTGGATTTCTCTGATTAAATTGTCTGGTGATCCTCCCCAGGGCTGCCACTGCCCTCATCTCCGTTCTGTGGTCTGCAGAGTGGCCCAAGCTATCTAAGCGCACCACGGATGAAGAGTACCCAGGGGTGGGTGTGTGCAGGGGAAGTGGATGGAGGCCCTGTGATGTGGATGGGGGAGAGACAGGCCATGTTCTGAGCTCTGCCATGCCTCTTCCAGGAGTTCACCATCGAGGAAGCCTTTAACCACAAGGAGGCCATGGGAGAACCTGCCCCATTTCTCTCCCCTTCTTCCCTACTGTATCACCTGCAGGACAACAGGCTGAAACTTCATGTTCTCATTTCATCCCTCTAGTCTTTATTGTCTAACACAAGTGAAAAGTTCCGCATCTCATTTTGAAAGCAAACTTTACCCTTCTCCTGCGTCCCTGGACTGATTTCTTTTCTTACGAGTTATCGACCCTTGGTGGGAAGCATAGCACACCCCACCGGGGGCTCTCGTCTCTTGTCCTGGCTAGTTGTGTGTGAATAATGAAAGTGCTTCATGGCTGGGAGGAGCCCTGTCCCTGGAGGGATGAAGCCAGACCTGCATAAGTCACAGCTGAGCCACAGCAACTCGAGTAACTGGAGTTTATATTCCCATATCCCTCATAACCTTCGGAGGGACAGGGGGACTCCATGACTTGCTCATATTCTGTAGATATTGCAGAGTAAAACTAGTAACCCAACCCAGATTGCTTCCCAGATGGGAATAAGAGAAAAAGATTTGAATAAAATCGCATGGCTAATTCAAGAACCAGATCGAAATAGAATAAAATTAAACTGGAACTAGGATTCGGGAGAAGAAAATAGTATTTTTCATATGTCTGTGCCAGAGCCTCAGCAGGGCAGGCTTGAGGTATGAGATTTAATTTGCAAAGCCACAAAGAATCTGCTAGTTCAAATTTCCTCTACTCCTCACTTTTTGTTCCAAGTCAGAAGCCACCAAAGCTGGCAGCCATCCCCAGGCAGGTCCACTGGAGGCTATGGAGAGAGGGGCCTCTAGCGTTCAGATACTTTTCTATCATCTAGCAGCACAATCTGCTTTGGTCATTTTCTATTTATCTGTGATTTTTACAATACTGTTCCTCTGAGAAAAACCTCTATTTAAATGTCTAAAACGAGCGGTTTTCTTTCACTTCTGAGAAAACTTTAAGAAATACAGGAATGGCAACATATAGGCTGTAACAAGATTAAGGAAAGTCTTAAGTAACCAAAAAATATGTGTGAAGGGCATGTGAGCGTGCGCCTGTAGTCCCAGCTACTCAGGAGACTGAGGCACGAGAATCATTTGAACCCAGAGGCAGAGGTTACAGTGAGCCAAGATCGCACCACTGCACTCTAGCCTGGCAACAGAGCAAGGCTTCATCTCAAAAAACAAAAACAAAAAGCCATCAGATCTCATGAGAACTCACTCACTATCATGAGGCCTGACCTCTGCAAGCTCTACTGTAACTGACGCATCCCATCTGACCAGAGTCCAGCTAAGGAGACTGGGGTCTCTCTTGAAGGCAAATGAGAACCATGGAACTAGGGAGGACCAAGATAGGATGTCCTTAGGATCCCCCATAGGGAGATCAAGAGACATTTTTTTCAGGACTTTGGAGGACAAGACAGGAAGTAAGGTGATAAGATTTTCATTTTTTAAATACTAACAGGTGATTGGATGAAAGATGGACTGAAGGGGCACAGTAGACTTCTTTGCATAATTGCAATCACACACCACGGAGAGACTCTTGAATTCGATTTGGGGGAACTCTATCAGCCAGAAAAGACCTGGAGTATTGTTTTGGTTATCATTCTTCCCATTACTCTCTAGAATTAATGGTAATAGTATTAACCATCAAATCACAAATATTTATTGTGCATGTAGAATATGCAAGGCCTGGTTCTAAGAGACTTACATGGAAACCCTTATGAGAGAGACTCCCCATTTAACGATCAAGAAATCAAAGCTCCCAGAAGCTAGGTAATTAGCCAGAGTTCATGTAGCTACCCAGTAGGGAATCTCGGATTTTTCAGACCCTCAAGCCCACTTTTTTAACCCTATATTATCTTCCATTTTCTTACTATTAATCAGGGCCCCTTGGTGATGATGAACACTCTTGCTAGAATGCAGGCCACTGTGTTGTCTAAGAGATTATACTACTGGGCACGGGGCCCGAGGAAGAGTCAGGTGATATCTTTGTTGCCAACGTGTTCAATGAAATCTGGAAAGTGTTCAGTGTTAACCGGACAGTGTTATCTGTCTCATAATATGTTGAGCATGAAACAGAAGAACATAAAAAGACAACTTCCCAGCACTTTGGGAGGCCGAGGCGGGTGGAGCACGAGGTCAGGAGATCGAGACCATCCTGGCTCACGCAGTGAAACCCCGTCTCTATCGAAAATACAAAAAATTAGCCAGGCGTGGTGGCGGGCGCCTATAGTCCCAGCTACTCGGGAGGCTGAGGCAGGAGAATGGTGTGAACCCGGGAGGTGGAGCTTGCAGTGAGCCGAGATGGTGCCACTGCACTCTAGCCTGGGCCACAGAGTGAGACTCCACCTCAAAAAAAAAAAAAAAAAAGAGACAACTTCAAGGCCAAATGGAGGCAAAACTTACAAGATCCCTCCTACCCTCCCTGATTATCCTATCAGTGATCCTCTTCGTGATCAGAGCATCTGGTTTGGGTGTCAGCAGGAGGCGCTAAACCGGGGGGGGGGGGGAAATAATGAAAGGGTCAAAGAGAAAAGGGATTGTTCTTCAACAGAGCTTTCATGAGAAGTTCCCTTTGAGCTAGTCTTCAGCCATATCCATAATCTGCTCCAACATGGCAGCTGGTGTGAGGAGTTCTGTAAAACATCCTAGTCATTCTGGAAGCCAGGGAAGTCTCTGGCTTCTTGACAATAACTCAGGACTCTGAATTACTAATGGAAAAAGGAGGAATTCTGGGAGTAGCAAGCAGAACATTCATTAAGTCTGCCCCTGGGTAACAGCTTCGCTTTAGAATTGGAAGCCTCTCAAAGTCCTGAAACGCTCCTCAAGAGCTGACAATGTCCAGGGCAGCTGGGGCAACACCAAAGCACTTTGCGGCCGTTCGGCAAAAGTCAAATGGCAAAGCAAGAACAGATTCTTGCCCTGCTTACTAAGTATTCTAGATAGAAGACCTTGTAGTGAGACCTGTGAGCACAGTTCTATTGCTGTGACACTCTGTTACTTCCCAACAAAACAAGTTCTCCTCTTTTTTGTTTTTTTCTCCTGTCTTTTCTGTTACCTCATTCCTTCCTCACAAGCTTTTTTTCTGGGGGAGTCCGGAGGCCTTATGCATCTTCCCTGGAGGAATTCCAGTACCAGTAGTACCAACATGCTGATCACCCGCAAGGCTAGCAAGATGGCTAACCCTTGGCGTTGCCCAAATGCTGTTTCAGAAGGTCAGCCTTCGTATGCTGGTGTGCTCAGCCCGCCTTGGAACCTTCTTTCCCACTGTAACACTCCTTGGTACTTAAATTCTCTGTGGAGCAATTCTTTCCACCTTGAGCAGTTCGTTTCTACTTGAATGGGCAGCTGGAGGTAGTCACAGCAGAGCTGAAATGATCATTTGCTGTTGTAAAGCTCCCTTCATCCATACACTTACCATTCGTCACACTGGAAAGTAACAGAATGGCAAGGAGTGATCGCTGGTATTAATAGAATCACGTCAGCCGAGGACAGACCCAACCAAACACAGCCATTGGGAACTATTGTATCGCCTTATTATCTCTGAAGGATTGTCCAGCTGGTAGATCAGAGCAATGTGCTCATAAACAAAAGCCTGTATTCAGAGAGGCACTGCAGACAGCAAGAAGCCTGACCACTGACCGCAGGGCTTTGCCTTCTGACATGCTGACATCTCCATTTTTTTTTTTTTTTTTTTTTTTTTTTTTTTTTTTTTTTGAGACAGAGTCTCACTCTACTGCCCAGGCTGGAGTGCAATGTCATGATCTCAGATCACTGCAACCTCCGCCTCCCAGGTTCAAAGGATTCTCATGCCTCGGCCTCCCAAGTAGCTAGGATTACAGGTGTGCCCCACCATGCCCAGTTTTTTTTCGTTGTTTTTTTTTTTAGTTATTTAATTTTTTTCTTCTGAGGCAGAGTGGCATGATCTTGGCTTACCATCATCTCTGCCTCCTGGGTTCAAGCAAGTCTCCTGCCTCAGCCTCCTGAGTAGCTGGGATTACAGGCACCCACCACACAATACCCGGCTGATTTTTGTATTTTTAATAGAGACGGCATTTCACCATCTTAACCAGGCTGGTCTCTGAACTCCTGAGCTCAGGTGATCTGCCCACCTCGGCCTCCCAAAGTGTTGGGCTTACAGACGTGAGCCACCATGCCAAGCCTATTTTTAGTAGAGACGGAGTTTCACTATGTTGGCCAGGCTGGTCTCTAACTCCTGACCTCAAGTGATCTGTCTGCCTCAGCCTCCCAAAGTGCTGGGAATACAGGTGTGAGCCACCATGCTCGACCCATCTCCAGGTTTTTTAGAGGGCTGATTTGTTAACTAGAAGGTTGATTGAGTGCCATGCGATAAAATGCAAGGTATTTTTAATTCAGTCATGAACATCTATTAAAATTACAAGAAAGTTGTTTTGTGAATCCAGCACTAAAGAAGGGGAAGGGAAGAATGTGGTTAACTCAGCTTAACCAGTTACCCATCTCAGCGATCACAGATGATAAATGAAAAGGGAATCAAATTCATACATTCAGCAAAGTTTTTAAAGAGACAGAGTCTTGCTCTGTTGCCTAGGCTGGAGTGCAGTGGTGTGATCACAGCTCATAGCAGCCTCAACTTCTAGCCTCAAGTGATCCTCCCACCTCAGCCTCCAAGTAGCTACGACTACAGGTGCATGCCACCACACCCAGACAACTTTTATTTTTTTACTTTTTGTAGAGACAGAGCCTCACTATGTTGCTCAGGCTGGTCTCAAACTGCTGGGCTCAAGCATTGGCCTCCCAAAGCCCTGGGATTACAGGCATGAGCCACCATGCCCAGCCACATTCAGCAAATATTGATTGAGGGCTTCTGCATGCCAAATGTTGTTCTAGGCGCTGAGGAGAAAGAAGTTACCAAACAAAGCCCCTGCCTGCCCTCTTGGAGTTTATTGACATTGAGGGGAAAGACAAAAAGAAAATATATGAATATATAATACAATGTCAAGGAGTGACAAGTGCCAAGAAAAAAATAATAAAGCAAGGAAAGTAAGGGTGGGTAATGGTGGGAAGATGAGACACAGGAATGGTCCCTCTCAGGAGGGGACATGTGAGCAGAGACCTGAGTGAGGCAAGGAGATGACCTGTGTGAGTACCTGGGGGAGGAGCCAGCCCTGCAGTGGGAAGGGTGGTGCAAAGGCCCTGGGGCAGCACGCTTGGCATGCTCAAAAGAATGGGCTTGGTTTCTTAACAAACATATGGTAGCAGACGTGGTGCAGCCAGAAGAGTGCTTTACCCTCCAAGTAATGAGAGTGCACATATTGTAATGAGGCTGCCACTTTTGGAATCCCCCTTTCAGAATCAACCTTAAATTGCTATTCACATCTCCCTCTTCCCCAACTCCCACTCAAATCACCAAAGATCATAAAAAGAAACAAAAATAAATAGTGCTGGGAAATAGCAGAGAAGGCCGTCAGCAGGCCAGAAACGTTGAGAAAATGTTGGATAGTGTGAGGTAGATGGGATCAAATTGACAGAAAAATTGATCAGGGCTGACTGACTGGTAATTCAGAGTCGGCCAGGGAGGCTTGCTGAGAAACGAAAAAACTTCCCCGACAGAGTCCTGAGGAACCCCCAACTCAGCTCTGACCGGAGGTCAGAGTGAGCTGAAGACACATTTAGAAAGGGATCAACAGGAAAAACGTCTCTAATTGCACAGGTGGCCAGTCCATGTCCTCGGCTGCAGGTGGGGTGGAGGTAAGAGGTCATGTCCTAATGTCGATGGTGGGTGGGGAAGTAAGAGAAGGTGGTACCCTGGCTAGCCTGTGTGTGCCACCGCAAAGGGAAAAGAGAACATGATTTGTAACAGTTTAGCATCTGTGTTCACTCGGTGAACATTGATTACATGAATTGGGTCACTCTTGTCATGCCCAACTAAAACAGAGTTGAGAAGCCAGGGCGTGGGGAATGCACTCTTGACACATAACATAAAGGGTTGCTCCAAGAATGTCATTCTCTGCAGGCTCAGCTGCTGAAACTGCCTGCTGGGTCCTATTAAAACCAGTTGTTTCTAATGGCTATGAAACAACCTGCTGGGACTCTGAAACTAGTTTTACCTGCTGCCACCACTTGCCAATCAGAAAGTTCCAGCTACCCAAAACTTTACTAGAGCCAGTGAACGTCCTTGAAGGACAATACATGACATCTCTCTCTTTAAAAAAAAAAAAAAATATATATATATATATATATATATACACACACACACACACACATATATATACATATATATACATATATATATATATATATATATATATATAACCTCTAACCTTCTCTTAGTTCTTTGGACATACCAAAGACCACCTGGTCTATATGTATGCCCCAAATTTCAATCTTTGCTTCTCCAATAAAATGTCTTAAATGTGGAGATTCATCTCTATATATTTTATTTGACTTTGACCATTTCTTCTCTATTTCCTACCCCTAACCACATCCAGAAGATCTCAAGTAGATAGATGGGATGGGGATGAAACAGGTTTTGTCATCTTCCTGAGTCTGCCATCCAGGGAGCAGCCAACTGCTCTCCAAACTGCCTTGGGTAAAAGGGAGCTTGTCCCCAAAGGAATCCCTGCCTGCACCCTAGGCACACAAACATCAGCCGCCAGTCTGTCCCCAGGCCACCTGCTCCTACAGGAAGGCACATGCAGCCTTCTCCTGCTCCCGCAGCAGACCCAGAACCACCCTGTCATTCAGTAGGAGAATCTGTCTTTGTCCTGGTAGCTTTAATGGTGCCAACTCCTTTTATGTTTTCTATTTGTATTTTCTTCATGTTTTTCTTTTCCTTTCCTAACATATATGGGGTTCATTACATTTTTCATTGTTCTTTTCCATATTCATTGTGAAGTTCTACATCCTATTTCTATTCTACTAGAATTTTACAAAATTTTTAGCTAACTCAATTCAACAATATATTTTTGCATCATTAATAATTAAATAATATGTATAACTCCCCTTTCAACAAGTCTAACAGGATGAAGTATTAGCAACCTTTTGTATCCCCTCCTTTTAATGGCTTCTTGAATTTAATTCCAAAATTATAATTATTATTACGGGGCTTGTTTTATTTTGCATTGTATACCTTTTTTATGTTCTAGTAGACTTTATGCTTTTTAGCAGTTTTAGGAACACAGTAAAATTGAGCAGAAAGTACAGAAAATTCCCATATACCCCCATCCCCACATATACACAGCTTTCTTCATCATCAACATCCTGCACCAAAATGGTACGTTTGTTATCATCGATGAACTTACGTTAACACATCATTATCATCCACAGTCCATAGACTACATTGGGGATCACTCTTGACGTTGTACATTCTATGACTTTTGATAAATGTGTAATGACATATATCTACCCTTATAGCATCGTACAAAATAGTTTCACTGCCCGCATATCTTCTATGTTCCACCTGTTTATCCTTCCTTTCCCCCAACCCCTGGCAACCACTGATCTATTTACTATCTTCTATAGTTTTGCCTTTTCCTGAATGTCATATAGTTGGAATCACACAGTATATATGTAGACTTTTCAAATTGGCTTTTTCACTTAGTAATATACATTTGAGGTTCCACCATGCCTTTGTTGGCTTGATAGCACCTTTGCTTTTCAACACTGAATAATTTCCCATTGACTGGACATAACACAGTTTATCCATTCATCTATGGAAGAACATCGTGGTTGCTTGCAAACTTTGTCAATGATGAAGAAAGCTGCCAGAAACATCTGTGCATTGGTTTTTGTGTGGACATAAGCTTTCAATTCCTTTGGGTAAATACCAAGGAGCATGAATGCTGGATCATATAGTAAGAGTATGTTTCATTTTGTAAGAAACTGCCAAACTGTCTTCCTAAGTGGTTGTGCCATTTTTGCATTCCTCCAGCATGAATGAGAATTGCCGTTGTTCCACATCTTCACCAGCATTTGGTGTTAGTGTTTTGGATTCTGGCCATTTTAATAGGTGTGTAATAGCATTTCATTTTTTGAATTTACAGTTCCCTAATGACATATACTGCTTATTCTTTCAAATTTTTTTTAAATGTGTTAAACCTCGCAAACTATATTATCAACAACATTTAAATGTATTAATGGTTTTATTGCTTACTATATAACATAGCATTTATTTCCCTGTTAAAAGTTTATTCCTTTATTCCACAAACATCGACTGAGTGTCTGGTGTGTGCCCTGCATGAAAATCTACAGTTACAAACTGAAAAAACCTCTGTCTTCATGGAGCTTTCCTCCCCATAAAAGCTTTAAATTATTTAGTGTTTGGCTAAAGTATACCCTTACGTAATTTGTTTGTGGAATTTTTTTGTTTGTTTGGTTGTTGCTGCTGTTCTTCCTGAAACACTCTATTTTAGAAGGAAGCATGGCTCATCCTCTAGACGCCTCTAGGTCTTCGCTCAAACATCACCTTCTCAGTGAGCACTTCCATGACCACACCATTTAAAATTGCATCCTCCTCCCCACAGTGCTCCCTGTTTCATCTTCTCCATAGTATTTCTAACACACAACACATCATATTTCGTCTAAGACATCAATTTCGACGCACACTATTACATTTCATGTCAACAAAAAAGAAGGGCTGCCAACTGAGTCACGGCCTTGACATTAGGTCACACTGATGCAGGGCAGCTGAGTCCCACCATGGAGCTTAGCCCACAAGGCTTCTTGGCTTTGCCCAGGAAAGAATTCAAGGGCAAGCCAAACGTAAAAGAAAACAGTTTTAGTGTTACAGCTCTATGACTGCCCCTGAAGAGCAGGGCTACCCAGCAGGCAGAGAGTAGCAGCTCAGGGGCAGGGCAATTTTGCAGTCATATTTATACCCACGTTTAGCTGCATGCAGATTAAGGAGTGGTTTATGCGGGGGAGGGGTAATAGCTTTTGGATCATTGGGTGCCATGGAAAGGGGCAGTAACTTCTGAGTGTTGCCATGGCAACAGTAAATTGACCTGGCACACCAGTGGGTGGGTCTGATTGAAAGCTGCTTTCACTCTGGCCCTGCTTTAGCTAGTCCTCAATCTGATCCTAGTGTCCGAGCTCCACCTCTGGAGGTGAGTCCTGCCTCTTACCTCAACACCTCACCAATTTTTTTTACTAATTTGGAGATTTTAAGAGACTTCTCCTGCCTTGAAAACCTTTGCTTGTGATAGGCAGTCCTTTTGCAAACATAGCTCAGTAATAGGACATGGCACAGCTTCAACCTCTTGCGGGTATCTTCTTTTCTTACGCTGTCAAAACATGACCGGTTGTCTACAAGGAAACACAGAATTGTGGTCACTCTCCCAAAGATGTATATTTGCTTTTGGGTTTCCATGCCTCTCCATGTACATCACAACTTTTTGTTTCAATGCCAGATCATCATGGAATCTTTCTGAAGACATTTGAATGGCAAACTAAATCCTTTACGCATACTACCGACAAAGAGCCCAACTGACTTGAAGCAGGAATACTATGAGCAGCTTTTCTCAGGTTTGCACCTTCAGGACAAATGGCAATTCCTTAAAGGCAGCTGCCTGGCCAGCAGCAATGGTAAGATGCCAGCAATCATAGAATGCACCCCAGTTTCAGAGTTGCTCATGTGAAACATCTTGCTTCCAAGAATCAACAACATATAGTAACGTACTCACTTTGTCTATTATCTAGCTGCCCTCTGTGATGACGACAGTAAACTTGGTGTATCTGCTGATACCTCACCAGTGCCTATAACAGGACTTGGCCTACAGTACCGAGAACTGGAGAATGACCACAATTCCATGTTTTCTGATAAACAGCCAGTCATGTTTTAACACTGGAAGAAAAGAAGAGACCTCCAACCAAGTGAAAGGAGGAAGGAGGAAAGGAAGGGAGGAAGGAAGGAAGGAAGGAAGGAAGGAAGGAAGGAAGGAAGGAAGGAAGGAAGGAAGGAAGGGAGGGAGGGAGGGAGGGAGGGAGGGAGGGAGGGAGGGAGGGAGGGAGGGAGGGACGAAAGGAGGGAGCGAGGGAGGGAGGGAGGGAGGAAGGGAAATGTTTACTACGTATACACAGTAAGAAGTCCACTCGCTGATGCAATTGGATCTTGGTGTCCCTGCTTCACCTTTTGATGAATAGGGTCTAACTTGAATACACTTAAATGTTAAGTCCCCACCCCAAAGTGAACATGGAATACATGTAACATGCATGTTTGCTTATCATGCATGTGCCCTCGCTCTGTGATAATGCTTAGCTTTTCCTGTAATCTATTGAATATATATACTTGACCAACCCATTCAACATAAATTCCTGTTTCACTTTTTCCAAGTACTTGTCTTTGGGTTGATAATGCTATTTTTCAGTCTAATATGCTATTTCCACTGAATAGCATATTAGGTTGTGCTTCCCAACCAGTCAAGATGGCCATCTTGCAGGCTATAACCCTTTATAATAAATAAGGTCTCCTTTCCAAATGTATAGATTGGGTGATTTTTAAGTTGACAGTATGCATTTGAGTGTTTATTAAGCGAATGCACAGATGAGACAAGATCTTACACCTGCTCTGTTTAGCTGGAAAGCCACAGTCTCCTACTGCCTCTGTGGCACATGGCATTTCTCTTAAGATTGGAAGGCAATTGTATGCCATAGTCACGCTGCTTTGCTCCCTGACCCTTTGGCTGGCTGGAAGCCTCTTTTCCAGTAAAAGAGGGAACAGTGGCCTGACACATGTCATCCAAAAGATGATTGATGATTTTCTAGGCTACTATGGGGTTTTTAGCAAATTCTTGGACAATCAAGTGTGAGGGCCACAGAAGCTTCAACCACAACACTCATGTCTTTATAAATCAAGACAAGAGCAGAAGAAGGAATTAAAAGACAAAGGAAAAGGAAAGAGAGAATGAAGGAAGAAAGGAAGGGAAGGGAAGGGAAGGAATAGTTGCTACCTACACACAGTAAGAAGTCCACTTGCTGGCCGGGCGCGGTGGCTCAAGCCTGTAATCCCAGCACTTTGGGAGGCCGAGACGGGCGGATCACGAGGTCAGGAGATCGAGACCATCCTGGCTAACACGGTGAAACCCCGTCTCTACTAAAGAAATACAAAAACTTAGCCGGGCGATGTGGCGGGCGCCTGTAGTCCCAGCTACTCGGGAGGCTGAGGCGAGAGAATGGCGTAAACCCGGGAGGAGGAGCTTGCAGTGAGCTGAGATCTGACCACTGCACTCCAGCCTGGGAGACAGAGCAAGACTCCGTCTCAAAAAAAAAAAAAAAAAAAAACAAAGAAGTCCACTTGCTGATGCAATTGGATATTGGACTGATGGGTTTGTGAGGTAGCAAAGATGTTGATTCTCAGGGCACTTCAATGTTTCAGAAGCCAAGGAAGTTCTCACAACCCAGGAAGAGCTGCAACCCTCATCAGGAAAAATGATCCAGGCTCTTAACCTCCTGTGCTTCCGAGGCATATATCTATGCCTGCCTGCCCCCAAATGGTATGCCTGGAGTGTAGGAAGACAGGCTTCAGAATTATTCGATTTAATGAACAGCTAAACAAAAACGAAAAAGGAAAAAATATATTCCTCACTGGCTGCACATTGCTTTAAATCCTTGTTCTTGTGGTTTTATTTTAAGGCAACCTGTGGTTGGGAAACACAAGGAGTGTCTTCCATGAACAGATACTGTTTTTTTTCTATACCTGTGACACAAAAATTTGTTTCTACAGCCATCATGGGAGGTGCTCCTAGTACCTCCTTCCGATCTAATGCAGGTGTTTGAAGCCTAGTGACCCAAGACATCTCTTTTAATTACCTTTACAGCTGTCCAAACTCACCTATTATATAGTATGTACATTTCACTTTAATAATGATATGTTTGATGTGCTATTTCACGTTAATTAACATAACTCAGTTTTTCATTTCAGATGCCAACACAATCTTGAGTCTTTAAGGTCTTAATCTCAACCAACTCAAGCCTAAGGTTATTTATGACTTTATTGCTTTGTGCCTTCATTACTTTTTCCCACTCAGAATTCACAAATTAGCAAGCTAAATAAAAAGTCTCTTCATTCAGGAATTCTGAAAGTGTGGTTGGGCCAAACCGATAATCAAAGCCTGGACACTTGCTCTCACATTTGTCTCATTCAACAAGATTCAGTGAGTCCCTGCTAGAGGCTATGGCTGAGTACCATGCCAGGCACTGGAGCTGCAAAATGCATGAGGCATGACCCGTGTCTTGGGAGGGAGGAGGGACTTAAATGATAAAGTCTTTAATTTAAATGAATTTAAATTTCTCTTACTCAATGTTTATCATTTTCCTCACATGATGCACTTTTCAAAGAACACATTCTTTCCATTAAAACAATAATAAAATCCTTTACATGGAAAGCTGATTGGACTAGGACACGGCTGCATGGATTCTATCTCACCAAATGGTCCAAAGGCCTTTCTTCCAAATTTCTGGCAGGAGCATCCTAAAGTACCATCTCCAAGAACAAAGGACATTCCAACTTTCAATGGGCACACTCCAACATCTCCTAGCTCTCCAAAGCAGAAACATAGTTTAAACATTTAAATCAGATGTGAGAAGAGAGCTTAGGCCCAAAAGAAATTAGCACTGATCAAGTGAACGTGGAAAGTAATTTGATATGCATGGGTTCTCCTCCGCTTCAACCCCATTTGTTTAGCTTTTATGGGAATGCAGTTTTTCAAGGGAATTCCAAACGGGAATTTCCTATAAGGAGACATTTATGGTCTCTTAGCCTCACACTAGGTACAAGAAGATGAAGACGAGGGTGTCTTGGGTTTGCATTGACAAACATGGTAATGCCAATAAACCTTCTACAGATTTATTACAACTATTGCCAGTGATACCGATCTTTAAAACTCACAGGTAAAGCAAATCTCATCTAAATCCTTTTGCTGCAATATTCTTGCATCTAATTGTCTTACCCTTGTCCCTTGGAACTGTAAAACTGTATTTACTTCACTATGTATTGGCATTCATTAGACCCCATGGAGAACACTGGCTGATCACCAGGATGCCATTATAGAGTAGAGGGAAAGGCATCTCTCTGAGATGAAAGTAGAGATCCTTTCTTCAAGACCATCCTCTTGTGAAAACCCCCTGGTTAGCTTCTTTGAACTAGCCCCTGGCTTCCTTCTCTTTTCCAGATGTTTCAGTCTCTATTTCCTTGATGACCAATGTTTTACTTCCTACTTATAACGTGAATCATAGGGTTTGCTAGTCACTGAATGAGAAGTCAGAGAGATCCAAAGCATGAGAAGGATTAATGTACTGTTGCTGACCAAAGAGAGGCCGCTAGGATCAGGGAATGACCACACACACACACGCACGCACACAAGCACACACACACACACCACGCATGCACACATACATAGAAACTGACGGCAAATCAGTGAAATAGAGACCTCAGTCCTACACCCACAAGGAACTAATCCTGCCAATGAGCTAAATGAGCTCGGAATGAATTTGTCCACAAAGCTTCAGATAAAAGCCCAGCCCAGTCCAGCTAACATCTTGACTTAGGCTTTGTGAGAGCTTAAGCAGAGAAGCCAGTTAAGCCCATCTAGACTTCTGACCTATAGGATTGTAAGATAAAAACTGAGTGATATTTTAAGTTGCTGAATTTGTGGTGATTTGTTACAGGGCAATAGAGATTAACACAATATTGGCCAGGCACAGTGGCTCAGACCTGTAATCCCAGCACTTTGGGAGGCCAAGGCAGGTGGATCACTTGAGGTCAGGAGTTCAAGACCAGCCTGGCCAACATGGCGAAACGTCATCTCTACTAAAAATACAAAAATTAGCCAGACATGGTGGTGGGCTCCTGTAATCCCACCTACTAGGGAGGTTGAGGCATGAGAATTGCTTAACCCAGGAGGCAGACGTTGCAGTGAGCCAAGGTCACGCCACTGCACTCCAACTTGGGCAACAGAGCAATACTCCATCTCAAAAAAAAAAGAAAAAGAAAAAGAAAAAGAAAAGAAAAGAAAAAAGAAATTGACACAGCATCCATACAAGTGAAATTCTTAGGTCATAGCATGTGTACATGCTCAACATTGTAAAGTAGTACCAATTGTTTTCCAAAGTATTATAGCAATATTTACTCCCACCCCCAGTTTACAATAGTTCTAGTTGTTCATATTCTTGTCAACACATAATATTGTCAGTTGTTTAAAATTTTCAAATCTGGTGTATGTGTAATGGTATTGACTATAGCTTTAATATGCATTTTTATGATTACTAATGAGACCGACCATTTATTTCTTAATATATTTTGTAGCCATTGAGTTTTCCTTCTTCTGTGCAACATTTGTTCACATCTTTTAACACAGTTTTTATTGGGTTCTTTTCTCTTATGCATTGATAAGATTTCTTTAAATATTCTACGTATGTGTCCTTCGTCAATTATTACTTCACAAATATCATCTTACAATTTTTATCTAGAGAAATATTTTGCTATTTCAAAGTCATGAAAATGTTCTTTTATAAATGTGTTATACTTTTGCTTTCATATTTAGGTTTTTTAATCCATCTGGAATTGAATGTTGAGGATGGGTTGTGGTAGGATCCAATTCTATTTTTTTCCAGTTGGCTAACTGATTGTTTTTGCAACATTTATTCAAATATCAGTTCTTTTCCCTCTCATCTGCAATCTCAACTGTGTTTATGTCCAGTGACAATATCTGTGTAGATCTGGTTTTAGAACCCCATTCTGTGCCGTTGTTCTATTTTTTAAAATTTCTGCATCCATACTACACAATCTTAATTATTATATTTTTATACCGTATCTTGATAGCTTATAGGCCTAGCCTTCCTAGGCTGGTTTCTTTTCTTTGGCTGTACTTGGTCCTTTATGTTTCCACATAAGTTTACAATCTGCTTATGAAGTTACAAACACACACACACACAAACACTTTTGGGATTGCTTTGAGTGTTTAAGTCAATTTGGAGATAATATGTTCTAATCCATGAACATAGTATGTTTCTCCATGTATTTAGGACTTATTTCATATCGGCCAATAAAGAATTTTAAAAGGCTTATAATTTTTAGAACCTTTGTGCTATTCTTTTACATATAAAGTAAATTAAAACATTTTCTAATGCACAGAAAAGCAACAACAGAATGGAGAAAGCTTCTAGGACTTAGGAAACCTTTTCCTTATCTTTTTATAAGGAAACTTTATATATCTACTTCTGTTAACTCATGTAATGGTATTTTAAAAATTATTTTTATTTTATCTATTTAAGGTGTACAACATAGTTCGATATACATATTCATAGTGAAAGGACTATTTACAGGCAAGACAATGATCTTATTCATCACCTTCCATTGTTACTGTGTGTGAGAGAGAGAGAGAAAGAGCACCTAAAGTCTACTCTCTTGGCAGATGTTCAGTGTCCCACACAGTATTGTTAACTACATCCTCATTCTTCACGTTAGTTCTCTAGACATATTCATTCCACCAAACTGCGAATTTGTAGCCTTGGACCTACTTCTCCCCAACTTCTTTTCCTCTGTACCCCTAATAACCACTATTAGACTCTTAGACTTTCTGTTTCTATTTATTTGACTTTTAAAATGCTTTTTAGTGCTATTCTGGTATCTTTTTTAAATTCATAAACTTTATTTTTTTAGCGTGGTTTTAGATTCACAGCAAAAGAAAAGGGATCTCTTTCATTTCATTTTCCAAATATTTGTTGCCAGTATACACAAAGACAATAGATTTTCTGATATTGGTATTATATCCATAATCCTGATAAACTTTTTATTAAATCTAATAAGTTTTATATAAATTTGTTTCCATTTCCCATACATCCATCATGACATCTACAAATAATAACAATTTTGCTTCTTTACAATCCTTATACTTTTATTTTTCTTGCCCTAGTGTACTTTCCAAGACCTCCATTATGATGACTATTAGAGATCTTGGCCAGGCACAAGCCTGTAATCCCAGCTCTTTGGGAGGCCAAGGTGGGAGGATTGCTTGAGCTCAGGAGTTCAAGACCAGTCTAGGCAACATGGGGAAACCCCATCTCTACAAAAAAGACAAAATTAGCCAGGTGTGATGGTGCACGCCTGGTTGTCCCAGCAACTCTGGAGGCTGAGGTGGGAGGATTGCTTGAGCCCAGAGGTTGCAGTGAGCCAAGATCACACCACTGCACTCCAGCCTGGGCAACAGAGTGAGACCCATTCTAAAAAAAAAAAAGAAAGAAGAGAGAAAGAAAGAAAGAAAGAAAGAAAGAAAGAAAGAAAGAAAGAAAGAAAGAAAGAAAGAAAGAAAGAAAGAAAGAAAGAAAGAAAGAAAGAAAGAAGAAAAGAAAAAAGATTGTTAGGACGCTTCCATCATTATTCATCTAAAAAGAAATTTCACCTTTTCACCATTAAGAATGACATCTGTGGCAGAATTTATGTTTTGTTTTGTTTATTTTTAGGTATAGTTATGTCAAGGGAATTATCTTAGTTTGAGAAGGATTTTATTAAAAATCATATGTGATATTGAATTTTATTAAATATTTGTCTATATCTATTGAAATAATCACATAATTTTTCTCCCTTTATCAAATACTTTAGAAAATTACCTTAACTGATGCTCACAGTTACGCTAGCCTTGCATTCCTGGAATACACAAACTTGGTTATGATCATCCCTTTGAGATGTTGCTGGATTTGGTTTGCCAATATATTGCCTAGAATTTTTGCATCTGTGATCCTAAGTGTTGTCGGCCAGTAATTTTCCTGTCTCCTACTATCCTTGGTAGGTTTTGGTATCAAGATTTTGGAAGCCTCAAATTGAGGTGAGGAGTGTTTCCTCTCTTGCTGTACTCAAGAATAGTTTGTGTAAAACTGGAATTATTTTTTCTGGACTATCTGGTAGAACCTGCCATTGAAACTATCTTTGCCTAGACTTTTAAGATTGTTTTTGACTACTGTTCAACCTCTTTGAAGCATATATTATGTTTTTAAATGTTGGATTTGTAATGTTATATTTACTCCCTGACTACAAATTATCTCATATAAAAAAATTTTCACTAGCAACTAAAAGAATGCCACAGGAGGGCCTTAAGCTTTTGAGTGTAGAATTTTTGTTCAGGAGAATCAGAAGAGCAATGAGCTAGCTCTGTCCAGAAACGAAAGCAGGTGGTGACCAAAAAAAGGACGAAGGCAGAGAACAAGGAAGATAGTCTCCAATGTTATTGATTGTATAAATCTCAATTCATTACCACAAAGAAAAAAACATTTCATGCTCCACCTACCTAACTCATCTACCAAAAAGAGAGAATCGGCCATCACTAGGCTCTTCTTTTTAACTTACCTCTGGGCAACATAATACCCCTTTGTTCTCTGCATTTATTTGATTTTAAATTGCATGAGCAATTTATATTAATATTTCTCTATAGCACTCACAGATTTCTGCTGGGTTAGTCCAGGTCCAATTTAAGGCATGGAAACTGATTTCCAAAATCAATTAAGTGGCTCCAAGGAATGAGGCTGCAGAGCCAAGATGTGAATCTGAGAATCCTAGGATTGGGAGAGACCTCAGAAATCATTTGGTGGCTGTTTTGTACCATTGAGAAGGCCAATAGGGAAGAGCCAGTGAGGGACAGAGCCCCAGCCAGAATCAAGGGTTTGACTGCTAGGCCAGGTTCCGTTACCTGGAGAGATTTGCCCCCAGTAGGAGTCACTTCACTGATGCGTTTTAAAGGTCTTTAAGAAGAGAAATGCTTGCTTTTGTACAAAGTGTGTGTAGTGGTAGTTCCAAATCTCTCAGTCAATAACAGGAACATTCTCCCATATAGTGACCCTTGGTTGAAAAGGCAAGTTCAACCATTGTGGAAGACAGTGTGATGAGTCCTCAAAGATTTAGAACCAGAAATACCATTTGACCCAGCAGTCCCATTACTGGGCATATACCCAAAGGAATATAAATCATTCTATTATAAAGACACATGCACATGTATGTTCCTTGCAGCACTATTCACAGTAGCAAAGACATAGAATCAACCCAAATGCCCATCCATGATGGACTAGATAAAGAAAACGTGGTACATATACACCATGGAATACTATGTAGCCATAAAAAAGAATGAGATCATGTCTTTTGCAGGGACACGGATGAAGCTGGAAGCCATTATCCTCAGCAAACTAATGCAGGAACAGAAAACCAAACACCACTTGTTTTCACTTATAAGTGAGAACTGAACAATGAAAACACACGGACAGTGAGGGGAACAACACACACTGGGGCCTGTCAGGGGAGGCTGGGGAGGGGAGAGCATTCGGAAAAATAGCTAATGCATGCTGGGCTTAATACCTAGATGATGGGTTGATAGGTGCAGCAAACCATCGTGGCATATGTTTACCTATGTAACTACACATCCTGCACATGTATCCCAGAACTTAAAATTAAATTAAATTAAAAAGAAAAGGTAGAAGCATTATTAGTTAGCAGAGAAAGTGGCCTAAAATCACAAAGAAGAAAACACTTGAGCATAAATGAATACTTCATCCTCTAAATCGGTTTACATTTTATGAAGAACTTTTCAAAGGATCTGCTGGCTCATGTTTCTCTGATGTTTTATAGTTTACAGAGCACTTTCTCTTGTGCTGTTTCATTTACTACGATTCAACAAACCTTTATTTAGTTCAGACGGCTGCAGATGTTTACCAAGGCCCTTGCCATGTGCACAGGGAGACAAACATGTATACAACCTCTATCGTGCATGACAAGCATGACAGCTTTGAATGAGGCTTCCGGCGTTGGCAGTGGGAAAGCAGTTGTATCACGTGGGTGTCAGGAGCAGTCTCGTGAGCAGGATGCTTGAGTCAGCTCATCTGCAATTGGTGAGATTTCACCAGGAGGCCATGAAAAGCCCGACCCACCAGATACCAAGGGAAGGAAGGTGCAGCATTGCCAGGGAGGAAGCAGCACATGGCAGTGTGGCCAAGTGGGCAAGGGCACGGGCTCCGTAGTCAGAGACCTGGGTTTCAGTTCCAAGCTGCTATGTACTAGCTGTGTGACCTTAGATATATTCCTTTACTTCTCTCTGCCTCAGTTTCCCTGTAGATAAATGGGGGAGGGTAATAACACAATATCATTCTTAAGATGAATGTGCAAATTGATATATAAAGCACTGAGCAAAATACCTGGCACGTGGTAAAAGTTACCTGTTGTTGTATCAGAAAACCATAAGTAGCTTGAGGAAGCTGGCTGGTGTGATTCCTGTAGCTTCCGTGACAGAGCAAATTGAACCTTATGATATTGACAAGGAGGAAAGTCTCTCTGCAAGTGGTAAGAGGCTCAGATTTGTGTTTTAGGAAAGAACTGGCCTATTATGAAAGGAGAGCGATTGGAAGCAAGGAATGGAGGAGGTAGGACTTCTATCAGTCACTGTGAGGGCTCCACGCTTTGTCCATTGTGTGTGTGTGTTCATGCATGTGCACGTGTGTGTGTGAGTGTGTGATCTCTATTTTCCTCCATAGAATGCCATTTCCCCCATGGCAGGAGCCCTGGCTTCCTTACTCACCCAGGGCTCCTGTGCCTGGTACCCTTGTGCTGGATGAATGAATGTGTGAAACTGCAATTCTCGCGATACTTGACCATGGGCTGGAACGGGATGGCGAGTCCGTTTTACACATGAGGAAAACCACATCAGGACGCTCCGTGACTTCCCCACTGCCCTCACAGTAAGAGGCAGCACTGGGCCTAGAAAACAGGACGTTTTACTCTTGGTGCCTGAACCTATCATATCAAACTGAGAGGTGTGATAATAACGCTTACTGCTCATGATTTGAACTAGGTCACCTTAGACCAAGAACAGAAGATTAGAACTCAGTAAATCAACAAACGAATTATAATTATTGTTTTTATAGAGATGGAATGGAGTCTCACTATGTTGCCCAGGTTGGTCTCAAACTCCTGGGCTCAAGCCATCCTCCCACCTCAGCCTCCCAAAGTGCTCGAATGACAGGTGTGAGCCACCACGCTTAGCTAACTTTTTAAACTTTTTGTAGAGATAGGAAGGGAGTGGAGGGGTCTTGCTGTGCTCTCCAGGCTGGTCTCGAACTTCTGGCCTCAAGCAACCCTCCCACCTTAGCCTCCCAAAGTGCTGGGATTACAGGCATGAGTCGCTGCGCCCAGCCTATGAACTGCGATTCTAATTTTAAAAACGAAGAAGTTCTGCTGGTGCACACTAGATGGCAGCAACGTGCATCATTTTAAGGATGGTGAAAGTAGCGGCCGCACCCCTTGGGAGGGTCTGTATAGCCCTGGCCCTCGGCTAGGGCTGGGTTTTATTATTTCATGTAAGCTTCCCAGCCTCTCAGTATTGCAGATACTTAGCAGAAAGGATTAAGTCCCAAGTTGCCGAAGCCTAACGTCACCAACCTTGCTATTGCCAAGAGCAGGCATGGAAAGCTTTCCCTTCCTCTCAGTAGGCCAGTAATTGACTGTCTTGCCCAGTCATAGAAGAAGCCACTTAGGGGAAGCCTTGATTCCTAGAAATGGCTGAATTAGGGGTTCTTGATGCAGGGACAAAGGCGTCCTCCGGGCCTTAGAATGGGCCGAGAAAGCCTACCATCTGCCTTCCTGGCCGGGGAGGCACCTTGACTTTGGCTGGGCTGGGCCAGCCCTGGACACACTGGTGATAAGCCACGCCTGCCAGTGCCCAGCTCCCTCTTTCCAGGCCCTGTCATTTAATGGCAAATATTTATTGAGGACCTACTATGCACCAGGCCTTATGTCCCAGCTGTCTCCACACTGTCTCCTATACAGGAGACATCCTATACATCCTATACAGGAGACCATCCTCCCGTCCCAGGATCCTCAGGGCTCCTGACTGGTTTCCCCATGCCTGACAGCTCATGCCTGGTCCCACTTCTCCCTTACCAAGCCAAAAGGGGTTGTCCCAGCTGTACCAAGTGCTTGAGGATGCATTAAGGTAGAAAAGGGTAAATGCATTGCCTTTCCCCAGACAACAGCATGTTGACATTTTACCACTACACAGTGGTTGGGACTTAAAAGGTTAATGCGGGGCTGGGCACAGTGGCTTATGCCTGTAATCCCAGCACTTTGGGAGGCCAAGGCAGGTGGATCACCTGAGGTCAGGAGTTTGAGACCAGCCTGGCCAACATGGTGAAACCCCATCTCTACTAGAAACACAAAAATTAGCCAGGCATGGTGGTGCATGCCTGTAATCCCAGCTACTTGGGAGGCTGAGGCAGGAGAATCGCTTGAACCTGGGAGGCAGAAGTTGCAGTGAGCTAAGATGGCACCATTGCACTCCAGCCTGGGTAACAAGAGTGAAATTCCATCTCAAAAAAAAAAAAGGTTAACACAGTAGGATTTTAGAAGAGGCATTTGAGGGCAGCTGGACATTATGGCTTCAAATCATACCATGTGGTGAGGGGCTGTACCTAGGATGGCCCTGGTCCTGCACGTTCGGTGTGTGAACAACACTGCAGCCACTCTGCCCCACACCAGAGCCTGTGACTGAGCCTGGACTTCCTGAACCTCATAAACACAATATGTAGATAAAAATTAAACAAAAGAACAGCAAAGATCATAATCACTAATGTTTACTAAGTACATGAATCTCCTCTAGCACTTTTTTTTCCCCCCAACAGGAAGTCTCCTTCTAACACCCAGGCTGGAGTGCAGTGGTGCGATCGTGGCTCACTGCAGCCTCAACTTCCTGGGCTCAAGCAATCCTCCCACCTCAACCTCTCAAGTGGCTAGAACTACAGGCTGGTGCCACCATATCTGGCTAGATTTTTTAAATTTTTATAGAGACAGGGTCTCACTATGGTGCCCAGGCTGGTCTGGAACTCCTGGCCTCAAGTGAGCCTCTCATCTGGGCCTCCCAAAGTGCTGAGATTATAGGCACAAGCCACTATACCTATCCTACTCCTTTAACTCTTACAACAACTCAATGAGGCAAACAAAATCATTATGCCCATTTTATTTTATTTTTTATTTTTTGAGACGGAGTCTTGCCCTGTTGTCCAGGCAGGAGTGCAATGGTGCAATATTGGCTCACTGCAACCTCTGCCCCCTGGGTTCAAGTGATTCCTCTCAAGCTCCTGAGTAGCTGGGATTACAGGCTCACAACATTATGCCTGGCTACTTGTTGTATTTTTAGTAGAGACGGGGTTTCACCATGTTGGCCAGGCTGGCTTCGAACTCCTGACCTCAAGTGATCCACCTGCCTCGGCCTCCCAAAGTACTGGGATTACAGGTGTGAGCCACCACGCCTGGCCAGTTACGCCCATTTTACAGATGAGGAAACTGGGGCCAAAGAATTTATTTTCCCAGAATCACAAAGTTAGAAAGTGGTGGGACTATGATTCAAATCCAAGTCCTGATTCCCGAGCCTGTGCTCCTTATTCTATTGCCCACTCAATTTTCCCCCAAAATCCAAGCCAACATCCAATGTGAATTCCATCTGACCTTGTTATGAAAGCAGCCCCCTCCACTACCCCGCCGTCTCACACACACACAGTCATTCTACTGAAGGAGACCAGCCCCAGATGCCTCCTGGCTTCTTGCTGTCAGCAGTAAGAATTAGTCCAACAGCTGGAGAAAGGAAGCCACCAATAACTGAGAGTTGGCTATTGCCTTCATTATCTGCATTTTGCTCTTGTACAAAGCAACGTGTGTGTGTGGAGCCTCTAAGTATGTCCACACGGTGACATAGACAAGACCATGGTAGTTGTTTGTGACAACTGGATCTGACCTTCCCTGGAACTCAGGAAAATGTAAATTGCTCTTTCGTGGCCCCAACAGCACTTTTTTGTACCTACTTTGGACAAAGTCACCATACAAAGAGGATCCTTGCATGCTGGGAATGCTTGCTTACCTATGCGGCCTCCCAAGAATCAGCCCATGGGTGGAGACTCTGCCCTACTCACTTTTTATTCTCATGCCGACTAGCACAAGGCAGGTACTCAATGTGTGTCAGTTGACACAAAATAAAGTGAGCATGTCCTAGGGAGGTGAGACAATGGGAAATGGTGGGTCTCCTCTTGACTCTCATCACCCTTGCTACCTGGGGTGCCCGTTCCTCCACCTCACTTCCCTGGGGTCTCCCAGTCTGTCTTGCCTCATTGCTCTGTCCCAGGGAGAGAGAGGTGACGATGTCCCAGAGCCAAAGCCATCCTGTGCAAAATCAGATAGGAGGAAAGTACATACAGTGCTACCCAAAGAGCCAGCACAGCCTGGAGGAATATGATGCTTTGGGGAGGTACCTAAGGATCCTGTATAGGAAACATAAGCCATGAAGGAAAATAAAGTAATACAAGCAGTAACCTCCAAGACAGAAAATTGATTCATTAGTGTCTCTAGGTTGCATGACTGTGGAAAATAACTCTCCTGGCTGAATAACCAGTTATGATCAGCAGTTAAGACCTCTCTTTTGTTTTACTTTGTAAGAAGAAGAGAAGAAAGAGAGGAGGGAAGAGAGGGAGGGCAAGTCAATGAGTTGTGTTGAGGATGAGAGGAGAGATTTATCTTTAAGACTAATAGCTTGTCAATGAGAGTCTATAAATAGCCTGCCTTTGAGATCAGCCAAGTCCCTATTATATATTAAATTCCCTTGCCTGAAAAATAAATTGTGGAAGAGAAAGGGAAATTATTTACATTCCATTTTATGGGAATCAGACTTGTCCGTGATCTTCCTGTCTGTCTAGTGGTTTCCACTTGGCTGGATTTATTGGCATGACTTGCCTTGTGGGTTTACTCTCACTGGGCTCCTGCCTCTTTAGGGGGCTGAAAGTCTTTGTGGATCCTGCAACAGTATGAGAGAGGGCTCTTCCATGCAGACCCACCACTGTGTCCACAGACAGAACCCAGGGGCATCGTTCTGAGATTGCAGGGTGGCGTCTTCCAGCACATAGGTAAGTAACAAGCTTTGTGGCAAATTTGCAATGCAAAATAACCACTTACCAGCTGCCAGAGTAGATACATTTTACTTTTAAAGTGTTGTGTGTACCCTTAAATATTTGTAGTGCCTAACTGGAGTTGCTTTGAATTTGTTGAAAGGATTCAAGCCTTGATTTATTTATTATTTTTTGGCTGTGGAAAGAAAATGTTCTCCAAGTCCCCTTCAGCAGGAAGTCAATACCCCAGAGTTAATACTCCCTTTCTTTGAGGGAGCAATATTTCTCAAGAAAAGAAAAAAAATATTTTTCAGCAAATCTTGACCATAAAATTCATCTGCTCAAGGCTTTACGTCAATTCAATGATCATGGGCAATTTATGAACCAATGAAGTCAGCCAGCTGGGGGGCAAATCAGGATGGAATAAACTTATGCATTATTTTTGTATTTGTTCAAAGTAAAAATAACTTTTGGTGTTAAAATGTCAGGTTCAACATAGAACTTTCTTCTCTGCTCTTATTTTCCACCATTCAAGACTGCAAACAATATGCTTTGAAAGAAAGAATGACTTTTTGAAAAATTGACTTTTACAAGGCATACAATCTAAAGAAAAGCAGAGTGGAATATAGTTAAGTTCAAGTTATCTCCCTGCATGTTTTATGGGAGGTAAATTATTGATTTTGTCTTATATTTTTGTTCAAGCCACTTGTCTATCAAGTGCCCTTATACATCATCCTTTGAGAGAATACAATAGATCCTCCTAGACCAAGCTTCAAACATTGGAATTTTGATAGAGATTGCATCGAATCTGTAGGTTGCTTTGGATAGTATGGACATTTTAACAATATTAATTATTCTAATCCATGAACATAGGATATCTTTCCATTTATTTGTGCCTTTTTCAATTTCTTTCATCATTGCTTCATAAATTTCAGTGTACATATCTTTCACCTCCTTGGTTAAATTTATTCCTAAGTAACTTCTCTTTTTTTGTAGCTATTGTAGACGGGATTATTCCCTTGATTTCTTTTTCAGATAGTTCACTATTAGTGTATATAAATGCTACTGAGTGTTGTGTGTTGATTTTGTATCATGCAACTTTACCGAGTTTGTTTATTAGCTGTAACAGTTTTTTGGTAAAATCTGTAAGATTTTCTATATATAAGATCGTTTTCTCACCAATGATTATTTATCTTACTTTTTACTTCTTCCTTTTGTCTCATAACTCTGGCAAAGATTTCCAATACTATGTTGCATATGGCAAGAAGTCGGCATCTTTGTCTTATTGCAGATCTTAGAGAAAAGGCTTTCCATTTTTTACTGTTGCACAAAATGTTAGGTGTGAGCTTCTTTATATTATTGAGGTACATTCCTTCTGTACCTAGTTTGGTAAGAGTTTTTCTTTCTTTCTTTTTCAAATTACTACTTCTTGCAAACACGGCTACTCCATAGGCAACATGCACAGAGTAGCTGGTATGCATTTTTTTTTTTATCATGAAAGAACGTTGAATTTTGTCAAATGCTTTTTAGTTATTCAGTGAAATGGTCATATAATTTTTGTCTTCCATTCTGTTAATTTGATATATCCCATTTATTGGTTTGTGTATGTTGAACCCCTTCTGCATGCCAATGATAAATCCTACTTGATTATAGTGGACGATCCTTTTAATGTGGTGTTTAATTCCATTTGCTAACATTTTATGGAGTATTTTTGCATCTATGTTCATCAAGAATAGTGGCCTGTAATTTTCTTTTCTTGTAATGTCTTTTTTTGGCTTTGATATCAAGGTAATGCTGGCCTTGTAAAAAGATTTAAGAAGTGTTTCCTCCTCTTCAACTATCAGAAAGAGTTTGAGAAAAGTCAGTAATAGTTCTTTTTTAAATGTCTGATAAAATTCAGCAGTGAATCCATCAGGTCTTGAGCTTTTTATTTTTTTTTTAAGAGAGAGGGTCTCACTCTGTCACCCTGGCTGGAGTACAGTGGCATGGTCATAGTTCACTGCAGCCTCGAACTCCTGAGCTCAAATGTTTTTACTGTCTCAGCCTCCCAAGTAACCAGGACAGCCACCAATTACCCTTATTGGGAAGGGGTCTCATTATGTTCCAGAGGCTGGTGTTGAACTTGCTCAGCCTCCCAAAGTGCTGGGATTACAGGAGTGAGCCACCATGCCCGACCCTGTGCTTTTCTTTGATGAGAGAGTTGTGTCTTTTTTGTTTTTTGCTTTTTTCTTACTGATTCAATGTCCTTACTCATTACTGGTCTCTTCAGACTGTCTACTTCTCTATGATTCAATCTTGATAGGTTATATGTGTCTAGGAATTTATCCACTGCTTCTAGGTTATCCAATTAAAATTCCACTCTTTTTAATCTATCTTCTTTTTGGCTAAGAATAATTTTTAATGTCTTCTTTTTGACTAAGAATAATTATTTTAGACCTCTTGATTTTTATCACTAGCTCTTTTCCCAGCTCACTTCAGTAGAATCACATATGAGAACAGGTAAAAAGCAATAGAGTCACCTTGAGAGGCAGCTGCTGCCCAACATTCTATTAAAAAGAACATACAGATTCATTCTGTATACAGTAAATTTGTGCTGAAGCTCTTAATGTCTTTAAGACATTATCATGGTGGTGGCATAGAGGACAATAGTAGAATACAGTGATTAAAAGCATAAACTTTGATATTAGTCAAACTGGGTTTGAGTCCTGGTTCTGCCGTATATTGACCATGTGAATTCTGGGAGGTTCACTCATTGATTCAACAAATGTTTGTTGAGTGCCTACTGTATGCCAAGTCCTAAATGGAGAATACTGCAGTGAACAAGGCAGATATTATACCCAACTTCATAGCTCATATACATAAGAGAGACATTAATTAATTGCACAAGGATTAATTTACCTAATGTTACAAAGAAGAAGTAAAACTGTGTTATGAGATTGATTTGACCTGCTCTGCACAGTTCAGAAAGTTTCCCTAAGGAAGTTGGGAATCGAAGGGTCCAACATGAATTAACTAAGCACAAAGGCGAGAATGAGAACTCTGAGGAAAGGCAGTTGGTAGGTGGGAAAGCCCTGGAGCAGAGAGGAGGCCGGAAAGTCTGGAGCAAGGAGAACAAAGGCAGAGGTACAAGAGGAGCTGGTGATGCAAGCAGGGACCAGAGCATGATGGGCCTGGAGGCCATGTTAAGGATTTTGCTCTTTGCCCTAAAATCAATGGGAAGTCTTCAAGCAATGGAGGAACACAGTCAGATTTGCCTTTGCTAAAGATCATTTAGTCTTCTTTGGAGAGCACAGAGCAGATTGAGGCAAAAGTGAGAGGAAGAACCACTAGGAAGCTGCTGTTCAAATATGGGTAGTGAGATTGCAGAGGAGTAGAGAAATTGACTGGATATTTATGAGGTAGAGTGGAAAGAACTCCACTGGATACGGAGGGTGAGACTGGGTCATAGATGACTCCCAGATTTCCAAATTACAGGACTGGATGGAGAGTGGTGCCATTTACGAAGACTGGGACTGTGGATGAGAGTGACATTTTGGAGAAGAAGGCCTTCAGTTCAGTTACAGTAGTCTCCCTTAATATGTGATTTCACTTTCCATGGCTTGACTGTTAGCCATAGTCAACCACGGTTCGAAAATATTCAATGGAAAATTCCAGAAATAAACAATTCATTCATAAGTTTTTAATCGCGGAGCATTCAGAGTAGTGTGATGAAATCTCACACCATCCCACCCAGCATGGGAATCTTCCCTTTGTCCAGGATATCCACGATGTTTACACTACTGGTCCATGAGTCACTCAGTAGCCGTCTTGGTTATCAGATGGAAGAAACATAATATATAAAGGGTTTGATACTATCCGTGATTTCAGGAACCCACTGGGAGTCTTGGAATTTACCCCCAAGGAGAAGCAGGGACCACTATATTCAACTTTGGTGACCTTCAGTTCCCTCTCCTCTATAGTAGAGGTGACAGTAGTGTTGCCCCCATAGGAATATGGTGAGAATTCCATTAGGTCCCGATTGTTAAGCACTGAGCATGGTGCCTGGCACATGGAGAGCGGCAATGGCTGGAGACTAATGTTCTGCTCATCAGCCATTAGGTGCAGAGGCACCCGTTCTCATAGCTCCCTGCCCTTCTCTTTGTACCTCTCACTACAGTTGTCATTTTTACATGCATTTCTGTGATTCTTTGAATAATATTTGTCTCCTCACTCCATTTTAAGCTCCAAAAGGGCAGGGGCTGATATGATTTTGCTTAGCATTATATTCCCAGCGCTGGGCATTGTGATGAAAATGGACAAACACACAGCCTGAGCAGGAAACACACGCTTCCCCAGAGCCCCATTCATTCCTGCAACCGGGTACTCACAGCATGTGCACGGGGACAGCTTGCCATTTGGTTGTTATTGATTACGCCACAGCAAACCACACAGGTCTTCAGATTTCAATGCTAGGACGCAAATCAAAACTCACCCGTAGCCTAACCTCAAGCACCTCAGGAAGTTCTTTGGAAATAAACCACAGGTGTTTCCTAGCAACACTGCAAGCGGTTGTGCATGGGGAGGCAGCAGGCTTATTTGCCCTTCCCACTTCCTGCTCTCCCTCTCCCCAGTGTCCTATTACTGCTACTCACAAAAACCTGGCTTTTCAAACCGTTCAGTTGTGTTTTTTTTGAAGAACAGTCTGGGAAGCAGAGAGGAAGATCAAGAAACAACATTTACATTTAATTTAAAACATCATTTGAACCATTAATTTCCCCGGCTTCCCTCGGAGAACATTAATACGAACATCTATCTAGCAATAAAACCATTTGATTTCATGTGTGTATTTTCTTAATTTGCTCCTATAGTTCTTATCTTCGAAGTATTCATGTGGCATTTTATTTCATGTCTGTTATTATTTATTACATCTTATGCAATGTCTTATCTCTGAACAGGATTAAAAACACCTCCAGGGCTGGAACTAGCTCCTAGCAAGATATCTTGTCAACATATTCAGTAAGCACGTGTGCCTAATTGATCTGACTGCTTATCTCTGAGAAACACTGAAGTCACTGAGGAAGGAAAAGGGAATGGAAAGAGAGCAAACTCCAGCAAGTTCCCCTAGAGAGCAAAGCACCAACTCACTGAATTAAAGCCACATTGCAGCAGCTAGAATATTCCCTTCACGCATGTGGCTTTGCACAGTGAACTTTTTCTTCGTTGAACTTACAGGCTGGCTATCAGCTCTAATGGAGGCTCCTACAAACCCTGATTCTGGTTCATAGCCTGTGGTGTAAGGTATTTCCCTCCTGGGTGGCATTATTTTTTTCTTTTTGAGACGGAGTCCTGCTCTGTCACCAAGGCTGGAGTACAATAGCGCTATCTCAGCTCACTGCAACCTCTGCCGCCTGGGTTCAAGCGATTCTCTTTCCTCAGCCTCCAGAAGTAGCTAGGATTACAGGCACGCGCCATCATGCCCTGCTAATTTTTGTATTTTTAGTAGAGACAGGGTTTCCGCATGTTGGCCAGGCTGGTCTTGAACTCCTGACCTCAAATGATCCGCCCACCTCAGCCTCCCAAAGTGCTGGGATTACAGGCATGAGTCACTGTACCCAGCCTCACAGTAAATGTTTTTAATCATGCTGCTTTCACTGTTTGTTGGCACCTGGCTAACACAGGTGCCGTTATTTCCTGGAATCTCTTAAATGAGTAAATAACCACGGACAACCAACCAAGGAGGTCCCCATGAGATTGCACCTCAAGCTTCAATTCTGAAGTCACAACAGGGGAGGCTGCAGCCGCTACTCTCTGCTGCTAATTCTACCCTTAGCCAACCTCTGTGACGGCTTCTATTAGGCCTCATAAATTAAATCCAAAGAGTCAGCATTTCTCCAGGGCTTGGCTAGCTCCTTTCCTAAGCGTCTATCTCAAGTATTCAACCAGAAGGAGCGGAAGGAGTAATAAATCGACTCTTAGTAATACGATGAAGGCCCCACCTGGTATCAAGGGAGAAGGGAAAGAGAATTCCATCGTCATCCAAGAAAGAATATCTGCCAAGAAGACCTTCACTGGCCAAGCTGGAGCTCCCCCAACGCCCTGCGCGCACCAAGTAGCAGTATTTCATTACAGAGCTCCCGATTCCTCACTTCCAAGTCACTCAGACCCGGGCCAATGAAAACAATAGCAGGAAAACCAGAGGACTGTAACTACAGTCACTGAAGTCCCAGGAGCAGCAGAAAACTCTAAAGGGCAATGCTGTTTTCATGGCGAAGTCTACACCCCTCGGGTCACTTATGAGGAGCCCCAGCTCAGGTCTTTGTTCCATCCTTACGAGGTTGGCAAAAGGTCGAAACATTTCTCAGTGCCGCTCTGGAGTCAGAGCTTCTATCTTTTCGCTAGGCCTGTTTTTCCTTCGATTATTTCAGCTCTAGGTCTGCATGTTTGGGGACATTGAAACTGCTCTTGTGGGTGTTCACTGTACACGCCAGTTATTATGAAATTAACAGTGTTGCCGGGCGCGGTGGCTCAAGCCTGTAATCCCAGCACTTTGGGAGGCCGAGACGGGCGGATCACGAGGTCAGGAGATCGAGACCATCCTGGCTAACACGGTGAAACTAAAAATACTAAAAAATACAAAAAAAAACTAGCCGGGCGAGGTGGCGGGCGCCTGTAGTCCCAGCTACTTGGGAGGCTGAGGCAGGAGAATGGCGTAAACCCGGGAGGCGGAGCTTGCAGTGAGCAGAGATCTGGTCACTGCACTCCAGCCTGGGTGACAGAGCAAGACTCCATCTCAAAAAAAAAAAAAAAAAAAAAAGAAAGTAACAGTGTTTAGATTTTAAGGGATAGTTTTGTATTAAGCAGACTTATTTTCTAAGCTTTGCTTTTATGCCGTTTTAAACACTAGTGAATCAAGGACTCATTCTGATTGTATGCAATTTTAAATACATACTAATATTGGTCAGGTGCGGTGGCTCACACCTGCAATCCCAGCACTTTGGGAGGCTGAGAAGGGTGAATTGCTTGAGCCCAGGAGTTTGAGACCAGCCTGGGCAAGACAGTGAGAGCCCATCTCCACAAAAAATAGAAAAATGAGCCAGGTGTAGTGGTGAGTACCTGTAGCCCCAGCTACTCGGGAAGCTGAGGTAGGAGGCTCACCTGAGCCTGGGAGGTTGAGGCTGCAGTGAGCTGTGATCGACTCATTGCCTGGGCGACAGTGAGAACCTGTCTTGGGGGAAAAAAAGATCACAAATATACAGATTACATACAGAAGCCGCTCTATTTCTGGTCTTAAATTCCTTCCCTCCCCTAGAAGTAGCCACTGTTAATATGTTAGGTAAACTTCCAGTCCTATTTGCAAGCATTTGTATAGATGAATGGATAGGAATACTTAAAACTTTTTTCATATAAATGAGATCATATGTCTATTGTTCTGCAGCTTGCTTTTTTGTTGTTGATAATAAAAATTTTGGCCGGGCGCGGTGGCTCAAGCCTGTAATCCCAGCACTTTGGGAGGCCGAGGCGGGCGGATCATGAGGTCAGGAGATCGAGACCATCCTGGCTAACACAGTGAAACCCCGTCTCTACTAAAAATACAAAAAAAAAAAAACTAGCCGGGCGAGGTGGCGGGCGCCTGTAGTCCCAGCTACTCGGGAGGCTGAGACAGGAGAATGGCGTAAACCCGGGAGGCGGAGCTTGCAGTGAGCTGAGATCCGGCCACTGCACTCCAGCCTGGGTGACAGAGCGAGACTCCTTCTCAAAAAAAAAAAAAAAAAAAAAAATTATTTCAGGTCAATCCAAACAGAAAACCAAAAACATCCATCCATAAATGTTTTCAGGTTTCTTCAGGGAGAAAAATGAAACTGTTATAAGAGAAATATTATTTTCTCTTTCAGTTTATAGGCTATTTGGGTCAATACTTATTTTCAGGAATTTTAGTTTATAATTTTTTAATTTTTAATTATTTTGGATACAAAATAGTTGTACATATTCATGGGGTATAGCTTCAAAGCCTTATTTATGTATATGTATAATAATATATTATTTTAAAAAGCTACATTATAGTACATAAAGAGAATGGGAATGTACTACACTTAATCTAGCAAACTACTAGATAAGCAGGTGGTTTGCAAGATAAATTATGACAAATGCTGTAAATATTTCTTTTTTTCTTTTTCAGAGACAAAATATGTTTGCCCAACAAATGTTTGCTCTGTGTTGCCCAGGCTGGTCTGGAACTCCTGGGCTCAAGTGATCCTCCCACCCTGGCCTTCAGAGTAGCTATGACTACAGGTGCACACCACCACACCTGGCTGCAAATGTCTTTGAAGAACAATCTCTATGCACATAAATATTTCTTAAGGTCACATTCCTAGATGTGCAATCAGTGTGTCAAAAGATACATGCATTTTTAAAAGTTTTATTGTTTCAGAGATTTATCCGTGTTGTAGCATTTATCGGTACTTTGTTCCTTTTTATGGCTGAATAATATTCTATTGTGTGGCCATACCACATTTGCTTGTCCATTTATTAATTCATGGACCTTTGAGGTTCTTCCACACTTTATTATGAATAAATCTTGCTATAAACATTTGTGTGCAAGACTCTGTGTGTAGGTGTATGTTTTCATTTCTCTTGGGTAAATACTTAGGAGCGGAATTGCTGAGTCATATGATAAATGTATGTTTAACTCCTTAAGAAACTGTCAAACTTTTCCAAAGTACCTACACCATTTTACATTTTCACCAGCAATGAAACAAGGGATTCAATTTCTCTACATCCTAGTCAACACTTGTTATTGTATACCTTTTTTGTTATATCCATTCTAGAGTGTGTGAAAATATGTTTTTAAATTGGCTTTACTAATTTGCACTTCCCCTGATGTTGTATATATAATACCTGCTTCTCTACATCCTCACCAACCATAGCCATTATCAGTCTTTTAAATTTTTGCCTTGTGAATATCTGTGTAAAGTTACCTCACTGTTGTTTTAGTTTGCATTTTCCTGATAGTAGTGAGCATCTCTTCATATGTTGATGGACCATTTTTATTCTATCTTCTGTGAATTGCCCTGTTCATATACTTTTTTTTTTTTTTTTACTAGATTGACATTTATAGATATTCTGTATGTAATCCAGGTATTGCTGTATATGTAATATGCCTTAGTCTGTGACACTTAACCTTTCTTATATCTTTTTTGTACAAAAGCATTTAATTTTCTCTAGTTAAATCTGTCAGTTTTCTTCATTATAGATTTTGGGCTAAATGTTATGCTTAGGAAAGCCTCCTGCAACCCTAGGATTATAGAAATATTCCCTTATATTTTCTTCTAATAATTCTACAGTTTTATTTTTATGCTGAACACTAATAAATTTGGAAATTATTCTTACATAGAGGAATATATATTTGTTTGGTTCCAATTGCCCCAAAACTTTTCACTGAATTGTTTATCCTTTCCTAACTGATCTGAAATAAAATAAAATCCCACCTCAATCATTGTAAATTTTGACATGCAAATCAGTCATTTTCTGGACTTTATATGTCACTCCATTGATCAATCTGTCTTCTCTGAGCCAATATTGAACCAGTTAAATTACTATTGCTTGAAGGTGTGCTTTGGTATCTGGTCTGGTAAATCCCCATTCATAACTCTTATCTGTAAAGAAAATATCTCAACTAATCTTTGCAAGTGTAATGAAAATATTTCTGGATTAACAAGATCTTGTAAGAAAAATAAGGTAGAACCACATAAAGGGTCGAAATGGAAAAACAAGAATGTGAAAGAATGTGAAATTATTTTCACATTCTTTAGCTCTGTCATTACTACCAGTGCAAGGACACTTTTGTCCACTAGCAACTCTCTTGTGCACCTCTAGTGCCAGATCATCTGTTTCTATTCATCAAAAAAGAAACCAGGGCTCACGCCTGTAATCCCAACACTTTGGGAGGCCGAGGTGGGTGGATCACAAGGTCAGGAGATCGAGACCATCCTGGCTAACACAGTGAAACCTCATCTCTACTAAAAATACAAAAAATTAGCTGGGCGTGGTGGCAGGCGCCTGTAGTCCCAGCTACTCAGGAAGCTGACGCGGGAGAATGGCGTGAACCTGGGAGGTGGAGCTTGCAGTGAGCCAAGATCGTGCCACTGCACTCCAGCCTGGGCGACAGAGCGAGACTCCATCTCAAAAAAAAAAAAAGAAACCAGGACTCCTTGAAAGGCACATAGTCCTATGTCTTGCGTCAAAAAAAAAAATAAAATAAAAAAATAAAAAATAAAAAATTAGGATGGCCCCAAACATCCTATTGTTGTAACAAAGTAAGGATGCTGCCATAACTGTCAAAAGCAATATTTTATTTTTTAAAAAACCAAAACCCCACAAAAACAAAAGAATAAGCGTGAAGGACTTCCACCAGCCAAGCTGTAATGTTCTGAGCGTTCAAAAAAGGAGATGAAAATTATAAGGTGAGTCTATAAAGGGACACACCTTCATAGAGATTCCAAGAGAAAAAGGAGTTGTAATACAAAATTAAGATGATTATAGGATATGGCTAAGGGACTATTCATATATGTATGGACATTTTGTTTGTTGTGTGAAGAATAACACATTTTCATAAACCATAGACGTGTTTGTTTCTAGCTATCCTCACAGGAATAAAGAAAATCATAAGATAAACTAGAAAACATAGTACAAAAAGACAAAATAAGCCAGGCACAGTTGTGCATACCTGTCATCCAGCATTTGGGAGGCTGAGGAAGGAGGATCACTTGAGGCCAGGAGTTCAAGACCAGCCTGAGCCGTAACAGAGTGAGACCCTGTCTCTACAAAAAACTAAAAAAAAAAAAAAATCAGCCAGGCATGGTGGTGCATGCCTGTAGTCCCAGCTATTTGGGAAGCTGAGGTGGAAGGATTGCTTGAGCCAGGGAGGTCAAGGCTGCAGTGAGCCAAGATCGCGTCACTGCAGTCCAGCCTGGGTGACAGAATTCTGAGACTCTGTCTCAAAAAAATGAAATTGTCATCAGTGGTCACATATAACAAATAGAAATAAAAGAGTCCGGCCGGGCGCGGTGGCTCAAGCCTGTAATCCCAGCACTTTGGGAGGCCGAGGCGGGCGGATCACGAGGTCAGGAAATCGAGACCATCCTGGCTAACACCGTGAAACCCTGTCTCTACTAAAAAAGATACAAAAAACTAGCCGGGCGAGGTGGCGGGCGCCTGTAGTCCCAGCTACTCGGGAGGCTGAGGCAGGAGAATGGCGTGAACCCGGGAGGCAGAGCTTGCAGTGAGCTGAGATCGGGCCACTGCACTTCAGCCTGGGCCACAAAGCGAGACTCCGTCTCAAAAAAAAAAAAAAAAAAAGAAATAAAAGAGTCCACTTAGTCATATATGATCATAAACAGAAGAGGATCCAGCAGTTGTGTCAAAGATAATAAATAGCCAAATATCCCAGGGACAAGCGTTCACCACACAGACTTGATGATTCTTACTAGACAAAATCTTGAAATGATCCTAGTTATATGAGATATTCATAAGGCATATGTTAAGTTTTCAATTACACTGATGGACAAGATCAATAGATCGTAAAGGCAAGACAATGAGTAGGTCAGGCTGACTACGCAAAATGAAAGCATCCATTTCTGGGAAGGACACCAAGTTTCCAAAATGAAAGAAGAAATGGCAAGATATTAAAAATTCCAAGACAAAGCAAGGAAGAACTAATTATAACAAAGGACTTTGTCCAGGGCCCCTGGTCCATGACTGCAGCAGCTTCGACTGTGCTGCCAGGCCCTCTGTCCTAAGAATCAGTCAAGAACCCAGATCTTGCTCCTTCAATTAGCCTGAGGGGGTAGTTGTTTCCTTTTAATCTTGGTAAAATTACTGCAAGCCCAGAAAGGAGAGTATAACTGAATATCTAGGAGAATATGAAAATAAATATGGTCATAGTAGTAGGAAAGTGTTTTTAAAAGTATAAACCTAATGGACAAATGGCCAGGCATGGTGGCTCATGCCTGTAATCCCAACACTTCGGGAGGCCAAGGTAGGAGGATCACTTGAGGCCAGGAGTTCCAGACCAGTCTGGGCAACATAGTGAGACCTTGTCTCTACAAGAAAATAATGAGCAGGCATGGTGGCATGCACCTGTAGTTCCAGCTACTTAGAAGGCTGAGGCGAGAGGAGAGCTTGACCCAGGCAATCAAGGCTGTAGTGAGCTATGATCGCACCATTGCACTCCAGCCTGGGTAACAGAGAGACTCTATCTCAAAAACCATAATAATGGACATAAAGCTTGATTTTTTAAAATGGGTATATGTAAGCTATTTTTAAAATGTGCTAACCACTGTGTTCAAGTATAGTTGATATATTGTTTAAGGAGTTTACAAGGTTTATGTATACTCGATCTATAGCTGCACTTTAGGCTGTTTCAGGCGATTTAATTAATTTAATCACAATACATGTTTACATGCTCAAGAAAAATTGCTGTTTGTTTTCTTTCTCCCTTCCTTCCTACTTCAGTCAAAAAGCCACTAGGCAGTGCCTGGGAGGTGAAAGCAGCTGAGGAAGGTCAGGGGATTGAGAAAATAAATAAATGAGTGGAGGAGAGTGGAAGCCAAGGTTGTCACTGTCGGAGGAGGGAGAGACAAATTCGGAAAGGGGGAAAAGAACATGCCACCAGGTTGGGATTGGAGGTATCAATGTGACCTCATGATTTTTTTTTTTTTTTTGAGATGGAGTCTCACTCTGTCCAGCCCAGGCTGGAGTGCAGTGGCGTGATCTCGGCTCACCACAATCTCCACCTCCCAGGTTAAAGTGATTCTCCTGCCTCAGCCTCCCGAGTAGCAGGGACTATAGGCACGCGCTACCACGCCTGGCTAATTTTTATATTTTTAGTAGAGACAGGGTTTCACCATGTTGGTCAGGTTGGTCTTGAACTCCTGACCTAAGCAATCCACCCACCTTGGCCTCCCAGAGTGCTGGGATTATAGGCATGAGCCACCATCCCTGGCCCGACCTCATGATATTCTATAAATACAGATATAAAAATAAACATCAATGCAAATGTGTGCATACATATTTACACTTAGACACACAGGCACATATATAGTTTGAGGGTTTCTAGGAGTAGCAGGACTGCAGTAGCGATGAACACACTTTTAACAAATGAGTGAGTGCCCTTTGTGCCACGGCGAGTGGTAATTATCATCTTGCCAGAAAATCTAGGAGCAAGTGGGAAGACATTCGAAGGATCCCCAATTGATCATCAGACTACGTTTTCTCATGAGACAAAACAAAGTAGAAACTGTGATTGTTAGGCTAGCTCATAAAGATTGTATTTATCCAAAGACACTGGAAGTAAAATACTTCATTTCTTATACTAGGAAATGTATGCCAGGTAGTATTATTTTAAGACTTCTTTTAGCTGTCCTATAGTATTTTAAATCTTACTAAACACTTTAATTGCCCTGTCTTGTTGCAAATATTACCACTACTGTAAAACAAACACACACACACACACACACACACACACACACGGGGCGGGGGGGCGGGGGGGGGGGCGCAGAGAGAGAGAGAAGAGAAAGAGATTGGGGAAGTCGTCAAATGCATTGACAGCCTTAACACAGTCACCTGAGCAAACTGCCTAGTTATTCCAAGGATGCAGCTACTCCTCAAATGATTTTTGGATCTATCTTCTGTACTGGCTTTAGAGTTCATGGTACAACCTTAGAGATAGTAAATTTTTACTCTCCTGAGTAGATACAATATTTTAAAAGAGTCCAAAGACACTAGAAGTTGGGTGATCAAACTGAGTAATTTGTAGCTGAAAAATAAAGGCATACTTATAAAGAGACTTGAACCTCCGAAGTATTTTAACCAGTAGTATAATGCAATCAGGTGTATACCTTTCCAAAGTAACTTCTTTGAGGAATAACATTAATATAGTTGAATAAGCAAAAAAAACTCATAATCACACTTCAGACATGCCATGTGTACTGGGGTCAAACGCACTAAACATTGGCCCTTCCCAAAACCTGTCTCCCACTGTCCTACAAGCTATCTAAAATACAGAATACTTTGAGCTGAGGACTGCCGGCTGCTGCTGGAGGGCCATAGGTCTACTGCAATGTGTAATTTACAGTGCCATAAATACCTGAGATGACTCTGTTTGATATGATAAACTGTCAGCTTGACTGCCACAAGGCAATAGGACATAAGTGATTTGGGGGTAAGGTTGTCAAGGAGGACCAGTCATCAAAAGGGAGACCCTGGAACCAACTCTCACCTTTGAACTGAACCCAACCCCATTCTGTTCCAGATGCCCACTTTACACAGATCAGACAAACATGGTTGCATGGTCCAAGCATGTGGTGATTTTTATTAAGAATAACTTTGGTTCTAAGAATTCCACCCTCAATTCTTTAATACTTTCCGTTAAAAACAATTATACAAGAGCAAATACAAAAAATATTAAATTATGAAAACCAATCCATTAAGGCTCCCTTTATATATATTATATACACTCAAACAAGTCAAGATTTTTCAGAGTAGAAGAATAAAGTCGACTGTTATAGCTTAGAAAGCAATGCTACTACTATGAGACTAAAAAACATTGAACTAGTTTAAGAAAACCACGCTGTGGAAAAATGGAGCCATTTGTGTCAAAAAGTGGCTCAAAGCACAAAACTACTCGGATGTTCAAGCGTCCTAGGGGTTTGGGCTGCACGGTATTAAGGGGAGAGAGGAGACTGACAGCCTGTTTGAATCAGGCTTGTGAGCCCAGGTCATCTGACAACTTCAAAGAGCTTCTCTGCCTATACATTCCACTGTTTAGCATAAAACACCACTTAACGCTATTTACAAGTCTCCTTGTGGCCAGATTTTGTACTACTAATTACAAATAATTCTGCAGATTTGAGTGAGATTAGGAAGGAAATACTTTCTTAATTAACTTCCCCTCCCAGTGAAGAATGAATTCTAGTTAAGCTCTAGGAACAGAATTGGGCCTTCTAAAGGAGCCTATCAGGGCCCTTGTGAATATGATCAAGTGGCAGAATTGCTTCGAGAATACAGATTTCAAGGTCTGACATCAAGTTAGATAACAAGATAGGAGCCAGTCCCGAATCTTCATTTTGCAAACAGCATCACTAGTCCACAGACACAAAGAAAGAACTCCAGTCAATGTGCAATCAGAAATGGGCTTTTCCAGATCATCAGTCACCACACTTTCTTCTCTCAAAAGGAAGAATGATGGAAAAAAATAGTTACCATTCCATTCTTCAAAACCAAATTACTATAGAGCAACAATTCTTCTTAAGCATTTCTCACTTTATTCAAATAATACTTGCTGATGAGATAGATAATCCATTTCAGGTATAATCAACTAACATGTTTCTCTAACTAGCAGTATATTATCATTGCATTTACTTTTGTTCCCATTCAGATTGAATATGGGCCTAATTGTCAACTGCTAACACTAAAGCATTCCCATAGAAAGCTAATTTCTACTATGCTAATTAAGGATTCAAAAGCTCTGGATCCAGCTTTCTATGAGTCTTCAAAGAAAGTATGAGCAGTCTCCACAATGCAGAAATGACTGGCTGAACTGTCTCTATGGAGAGCGTACTAAATCCTCAAAAATTCTTCCATATCACCCAGGTAAAAGGTACCGATGCCACACCAGCAGTTTAAAACTAATTTTGCATGAGAATGCTGCTGCTGTCTATAACTCGGCCCCTCTCTGAGGAGCGTGGTGCTAGCTAGAATGAGGGCACTCAGCAGCCCCTCCCTTCCCGTCAGCTGTTCCTGAGAGATGCAATATAGTAGTCATTGACATCATCCTTATCAACAGCATCATCACTCAAACAGTGGTGAAAGTCTTTCTTCACAAGAAAAAACAAAGATAAAGAAATATACGAGCATTAATCAGAAATTTTCAAAGCTTGGATTCTAATGACACTCATTATCATTAGACATTCAAATGCCATACATCTTCTGATGAAGCCTCCTTAAGAGCAATCTACACTTATTTCACATCAGAATGCCTAGTGAAATCCTCACTGCCCAGCCGGTCACCGGAACCTTCCCCACACTCCTCCTGGAGAAATGAAAAGATGTGCGGGCTTCTACTTTTGATACTGAAGCTGGGTTATATGGACTAGTTCCACTCTCTAAAGGACTGGAAGGTTATTCCATCTAAAAGAACTAGATCAGCAAGACATTTAAAAACAAAACTGAACAAAAATCCTCCTAGTAATCAAAGCAATTAACGAACGGACAGGATGTACCTTCTTGGAACTGGAATGTCACTATGTAGCCTACTATTATTACACAGAGAACCAAAAGAAATGAAAATAAAATCAAGATGGGTGTTTACAGGCTTTTAAACCTTCTCACCCTATTTCTAAATTTAGTGCCAACAAGGGTAGCGGCTGTGCTTGACATTCACGTTCCTTCTCTGGTGTTAACCGCAATATGGGTGAAAGTATAAATTAAACAAGAAAATTCTGGGTCCTCAAAATAAAATTTACAGTGGGTGAACAGATTAAATGCATTTCTATGTGATCTCACTTATCTAACAGATAACAAAAAGAGGAATTAAAAGTATTTTTTTTTTTAGCTTTTAAAAGAAAAAAGGCTTTGGGTCCCACTAAACTTGGAATGGAAGAAAAACCAAGTCATGCAACTCTCAAGAACTGATTCCAGTGTCCTCTTCCTTTTTCCTGTTCTCACTTTTTTGCTTGTTGGTTCTGTTAAGTCTCTGAACACAGGTCCATCATGCTAACTTATGTGCGGGGCACTGCCCTTCATTTGGCGAATAGGAACTGCAACCGTCACAGGCAAGGCATCCACCCAGATCGTAGGAAAATCACACCAAATCCTACTGCAAGTCAAAATTCTCTGCTGGCTGGAACATTCTCCAGGGGCTTTTGCCCTGAGATTGAGGAGGCACCCACAGACAGCTCTGTGGGGTGACACACGAGGTCTTGCTGCAGCCTCGGCCTAGGACTCCTGGGCTTGGGCGACTTCTTGGCCTGTTCTCCTGAGATTGCCTTTCACCTTCACGAACTCAGGGGCATTTTCTTGCTCTTCTTGCAATTTCTGCTTCTCAAGTTCAAGCTAAATGACATTCAGAAAAGGAAAAATTATTTACAAACCAAGCAGCCTTTCCAAATACTCCTCTCTCTTTGCATAGTCCGTGACAACTTTACTTCCCCATGGAAGAAAGTCTCTCCTGGTCCCCCACTTTTAAAAACATGGATGGACAGAGTCTGGGTAATTGTGCACAGAAACAGAAGCTACTTGGTTGTCACTGCAAACAGGACCACGAGATGACAAGAATTGAAAAGACAGGGCTAAGGAAACACATCCTGAGGTCAGCGCGTAGCTGCTCTGGAGTCCTCGTGAGGGTGAATTTCATTAAATGACCCCAGCACCCTGTGTGAATTCAGTGCCATGTCCCTGTTTTGCTTTTGCCTCTGGAATCTGTTTTAGGTACTCAGTAGGATTCTCGTCCCTGCTTTGAACATATCTGACCCCATTTGCCGACATTTGTCTCCAATATTTCTTTCATAGTATAAATGTATACACTGACACGTCTGGTAAACCCTGCCTGCTCCAACACTCCAACATTCCTCAAGATTAAAAAAAAAAAAAAAAAAGACAGCTTCCAGTCAATCCCCCTTACCTGCTCCAACTTCTGCTGCCGTTTTAATAGCTCTATTTCCAAGTCAGATTTCTTCTTCTGGGCTTCTTCTTCCTTCTGCTTTATTACTTGGTCTCGTTTTCTTTTTTCCATCACCTTCTGCAATTCTGGTTTGTTCTGAGGAGCAAGACCCCTGCAAAAAAAGTATTAACAAAAATAAAAAAAAGTTCATCTAATGGCTACATCGTTTTATGAACAGAAATTTAACTTACAGTATCAACCATGGAAAGGAGGTCTACAGAATTAGCATGATACCTACTAGGCTACAATAGGCAACATGGTGATCTAAGAAATTCACCAGCACAAAAGAAAGGCAACAGGAGATCTCCAGAGAGTACATAAAATCCATTCATTCAATAAAAATGTATTGGCCACCTGCCGTGTGCAAGACGGTAGGCTACGCAAAGAAGGGCAGTGAGGGTGGGGGTGCTCGTACGATGACTGTGATGGGTGCCCATGACGGAGACGGAGATGCTCAGGAAATCAGGGGGTTCTGCACGGAGAGGAGGCTTCCCAAAATCTAGCCCCTGACTTTTTTTTTTTTTTTTCTGAGACAGAGTCTTGCTCTGTCGCCCAGGCTGGAGTGCAGTGGCACGCGATCTAGGCTCAATGCAACCTCTGCCTCCCAGGTTCAAGCAATTCTCCTGTCTCAGCTTCTGGAGTAGCTGGGATTACAGGCGTGCACCACCACGCCCAGCTAATTTTTGTATTTTTAGTAGAGACGGGGTTTCACCATGTTGGTCAGGTTGGTCTCGAACTCCTGACCTTGGGATCCACTCACCTTGGCCTCCCAACGTGCTGGGATTACAGGCGTGAGCCACCGTGCCCGGCCTCTGGCCCCTGATCTTATGCACTAAATGCAGCCTCAAGACCAGCTAGCACAGAAATTTAGACAGTAAAATGGCCCTCAAAACCTTCCCACTCTTCATTTTTCAGATCTGAAAGTGGGTTCTTGTACATCTAAAGGCATGTCCAAGGTTATATCACTACTGAAGGATATGGCCGTGCAGAACCTTAATCCCCTAACTCTCAGTCCAGTGCGCCTCCACTGAAACCCTTTCAGATGTGCAGCTGATTCTTTACAATGAAAGCAAGTCAGCCTTCAGGGAAGTTCTACATTTCTGAGAGATAAATTAGGCAGCCATCTCTCCAAATGGGGAGAAACAAGCCAAACAGGCCATGAACTAGCCACCCTCCATCTGAAATATTTGAGAGAAGTCAAGGGAAAGACATGTCTTAGCATTTTCTCCGGTACGATCTCTGTCTAACTGTTAGCTTAAGATTTGCCTTTTCTCTTTCCTTAGGATTTCTCCTATGGCTTTCCAGAATACTGGATTATCCAGCCCACCTTTCTTCTTATTGTCTTCCTTAGTCACTTATCTTAGCCAGTCTCTGCCAACTCATAAGTAATCTCAACTTGATGTTAAAATTTACCAAGACAATTTAAAATCAAAATAGGACCAACCACCGAACAGGAAAAGCACTAACAATTTCAGGCAGCACAGGGTATAGGTAACAGTGCACACACACTCATGCTATGCACACAGGCACGTAGCAGAATAGTAATTCATGCTTTCCTGAACTGTAGGCAACGAGCACTGCTGACTCTGTCCTGGACTCCAGGATGGGCCTGAGCACCTCCCACACACCTCCTGGTCTGGCTGCTGGTGACTGCTAATCTGTAGACTAGGGACAAGGTTGTTCTTTAAAGAACTCCTATCAACTACTGTGACTCACCAACTAGGAGTCATCTGACCAACTGTTAAATAACAATTTCCAATATATGTGCTCTGGCCAGAGAAATTCAACAGCATACTCACCTTGATCCCTTTCAAGTCCACACAATCACATCTGTAAACCAATCCTCAATTGTATACTTCCTCGTTCATCTAGAATTTCTAAAAATTCTGGCACTCTCCTATCTAGATGCTTTTAAAAATCACAATAAAAACAATTCAAAGTTGTTCTTTAGAGTAAAAATCAGTATATTCCATCTTTTTTTTTTTTTTTTTTTTCTGAGACAGGGTCTCTCTGTTGCCCAGGCTAGAGTGCAGTAGCATGATCTCAGCTCACTGAAACCTCTGCCTCCTGAGCTCCAGCGATCCTCCCACCTCAGCCTCCTGAGCAGCTGGGGCCACAGGCACATGCCATCACGCCCAGTTTTTTTTGTTTGTTTTTTGTTTTTCTTTTTGAGATGGGGTTTTGCTCCTGTCACCCAGGCTGGAGTGCAATGGCGCAATCTCAGCTCACTGCAACCTCCTCTTCCCAGGTTCAAGCGATTCTACTCCCTAAGCCTCCCGAGGAGCTGGGATTACAGGCGCCCACCACCACGCCCAGATAACTTTTTGTATTTTGGGGAGAGATGGGGTTTCACCATGTTGGCCAGGCTAGTCTCGAACTCCTGAGCTCAAGTCATCTACCTCCCTTGGCCTCCCAAAGTGGTGGGATTACAGGCATAAGCGACCACACCCAGCTAGTATAGTCCATCTTTAATGACAGAGGACACACAGTCAAAATAATATATATCTCCAATTTCCCAATTTTTATTAGCAGAACTTTCCATTAAAAAAAATCTGGGCCAGGCGCGGTGGCTCAAGCCTGTAATCCCAGCACTTTGGGAGGCTGAGACGGGCGGATCACGAGGTCAGGAGATCGAGACCATCCTGGCTAACACGGTGAAACCTCGTCTCTACTAAAAATACAAAAACTAGCCGGGCGAGGTGGCGGGCGCCTGTAGTCCCAGCTACTCGGGAGGCTGAGGCAGGAGAATGGCGTAAATCCAGGAGGCGGAGCTTGCGGTGAGCTGAGATCTGGCCACCGCACTCCAGCCCGGGCGACAGAGTGAGACTCTGCCTCAAAAAAAAAAAAAAAAAAAAAAAAAAAAAAAAAAAATCTGGCCAAATTTCCAGTGAAACAAAAGAGGCAGGTGACTTTTGTGCTTTAATTATGGTTTGCTTCATACTTAATCAAGACTGAACAACAGGGTAAAAAATATGGACAGATTAAATCTTTAATCAGCACAATATAAGTTGCTTAAGAGTACTCTGTTCAAAATAAAGGTGCTATTAACCACAGGAAAAGCTGTTTTTAAGTAATCTGAATAAAGATTTACTCAGTTTCATGACTACTAAAAAGTCTTGATATAACACTATAGACAAAATTAAGGGATTTAAATTTTAGGATTAAGAATTTAGCTATCTGAATAATTTAAATTTCAAACATTTTTCTTTCCCTACATTTCACTGGCAAAATTAACTTCAACTATTATTAAATTCTCCTGGATTATGCAAAAGCTGCTGAACATTTGATGTATGACACAATTGGCTGACACTCTATTGCAACCTATGAATGGGTTTAACTATTATACAGTATTCATTTTCCTTTCAAAGATTTTACACAATAGTGACAGTAAGATAAAATATGTAGTAACAAAAAATTCAGGAAAATGGTGCTTATATGATAAATATTCTCTACTTACAGCAGTCAAGAAGTCATACAAATTTAGTTAATATTTTATCACAGTGGATTACTTAACTTTCTGTGCTGAATGGAAAAAGTCAAGCATTGTCCATATAAGTCTCTAAGTCTAAATGGAGCTGAGATAGTGTTGACAGACAGAAATGAGTTTCTCCAACTTTCATAGTTAACTACAATACTATCCCTGGCATAAGAACAGTTGGTTCTCTTTAATCAATTCTGACATATACAGCTAACAAACACTTTCAACCCCTTTATGACAGTATCACCCAAAAGCAACAGTAATTTCCAAGTTGGCTTCTTGGTCAGGTAGCTACCTGCGACTACTAAAGCAGGCAAAGCCAATTTTAAAAATTATAAAATTAGTAAGTGCTCTCTGCAGAAAAAGAAAGGTAATATACCCATATGTTAAATAAGAAAGCAAAAGCACATCCAAACCCTCTCCTTTAAACAAATCAGAGGAGTTTCACTCCATTGCAAATGTTCTATGTGAACAGTGGCCCCAAAATTACACAAAGTAGAGGCCCTGTACCCATCAACCCCTACCCATTCCTGCATCCAGAGAGAACTGTTACCGACAGTTTGGTCTATGTTCCTCCACACTTTCTATACCTATAGAAACATGCCACAGTTCTGCCACGTCCCTATTGACAGACATCTATTTGGTTTCCAATTGTTCACTATTAAAAACAATGAGGCACTGAGCCTCTGAGGACATTTATAGCTGCAAGCTTCTACAAGTAGTTCTGTTGGCTAGATTCATAGAAGCGGAATTGCTGGCTAAGCACCTGCACATTGCATATGTTGATGAGCACTGCCAAAGTGCCCTACAAAAAGGCTGCAATGATTTATATTCCCACCACCAGAGTATGAAACAACTTTGAAAGGTACATTTCACATAAACCACTAAATACATTCAAGGGCAGATGGGGCGAGTCCACATTCATTCCACATCTACCTGAACTCTGTACCTATGTATTAATAACTGAAGTCATTTCGTTAACTGGGAGAGCATTCAGCCAGGGGAACGGTCTGGGGCTCAGACCATCACAGAACAATGCCTGCCCACTTAGCCAAACATCTCCTGGCCTAATTATTTTTCTTGGGGTACAGGGAAAAGCTGACTTGAATTTCAGCCCTTGTTCTTTTTTTTCGAGGGGGCAGACTCTCACTCTGTTGCCCATGCTGGAGTGCAATGACATGACCTCGGCTCACTGCAACCTCTGCTTTCTGGGTTCAAGGTATTCTCCTGCCTCAGCCTCCCGAGTAGCTGGGACTACAGGTGCGTGCCACCACGCCAAGCTAATATTTTGGTATTTTTAGTAGAGACAGGGTTTCGCCATGTTGGCCAGGCTGCTCTCAAACTCCTCACCTCAGGTGATCCGCCCGCCTTGGCCTCCCAGAGTGCTGGAATTACAGGCGTGAGCCACCGTGTCAGGCCTGAATTTCAGCCCTTGTTCTTTAATCTTGTAATCTTCTGGTTTGGCCTGCCTCATTTACATTTCTGGTTCAGTCATTTTTACCTGCATGGATTCGAACACAAATACTTGTATCCTTTATCTCTAGAACTGCCCCTATCTTTTTCCATGCTGTACAGCAGCAAGTATTTATTGAGGAACTATTTATCTAGAAAAGCATGCCAAAAGAATGTCAGCTAAAAACCAGGAACGAGAAGCCACTGACTTACAAATATACAAGCCAAAGAACCAATTTTAGGGATATGTTTAAGTAACTGACCTATTTATTCCAAAAAGTAATTTTTGTAGAGTACAGAATCTCTCTCTCTCTAAATAATATCAGAAATATTCTTAATTTTGTTTTTTTTTTTCTTTAAGACAGTCTTGCTCTGTTGCCCCGGCTGGAGTGCAGTGGCACCATCTCGGCTCACTGCAAGCTCCGCCTCTTGGGTTCACACCATTCTCCTGCCTCAGCCTCCCGAGTAGCTGGGACTACAGGCTCCCGCCACCACGTCCGGCTAATCTTTTGTATTTTTAGTAGAGATGGGGTTTCACTGTGTTAGCCAGGATAGTCTCGATCTCCTGACCTCGTGATCCGCCCGCCTCGCCCTCCCAAAGTGCTGGGATTACAGGCGTGAGCCACCGCGCCCGGCCCTTCTTAAGTGTTTTTTTAAGGATCCCTTCAATAGTAATCTTTTCACCTTAAAAAAAAAAAAAAAAAAGTCTTTTGAAAGCTGCCTTTTTATACCACTGAGAACACCTATGGAAACTGAGAGCCTGACGCAGGGTTTTAACAGTCAGACTTAGAGGCTTCAAGACTTTAACCTGAAACTAAGCTGGGTCCCAAAGACGGTAAATAGAAGAGTAGGATTATACACTAGAAAGAGCGTAGGTTTCACAGTTAGAAGACCTGCGGGTGCTTGTTCTCTAAAGCAGTGACTTGGCCTTTAATATATAATCTCTAAAATGTAACTGGAAAACCTGTCTGAATTGCTATAGAGCTTTGAGCTAAATTTGTAGCTATGCGTAGCAAAGATATAGTCTCCACATAAACTTGTTTTATTTCCAAACGCTATTTCAAAAAACTATTACGTGATCTTAAGATGATTCCTTAAACCAGTTACCCTGAGATTACTCACATGAGTGAGGGTAATCTGAAGATAACGCACACTGGGTTATTAGAAAGAGCACTGGATGAGACAAAATGTAGGAAGACTTGTTATAAACTTCAGAAAAGTAAACAGATTTTCATTACAATACCACGCAATAATCAAGACTGGTTATTCCTTAACCAAACATACATTGTATTGATGTGACGTATCCTATAGTTCGGCACTAAAATTTAGAAATAAAAACCCCAGTCTCTAAAAAGTATACAAAATAAAAGATGAATAAAAGGAAAGAAATGAGAAATTCTCAGTCTAAAACCAGTGTATTTCTAACAAGTTTGGTATGACCTCGAAAACTCTTAAGAGATAAGATGACATACATTCATTTGATTTTGAAATCTGCCTTTTCTTTTTCTTTTTCTTCTTCTTTTTTTAATGTATTTCCAACCAGACCAAAATCCTTCAAAGAAACGGGAGAAAAAGCAATAGGAAATTCCAGATGTTGCCACATAGGAAGTGGAAGATAGATGTGACTAAGTGATCACTTACTAAGTTAAGTATTTTCATACAAGCTATTCTTTCAGTTTTTTTGTTTGTTTGTTTTTGGAGACAGAGTCTTGCTCTGTCACCCAGGCTGGAATGCAGTGGCACGATCTTGGCTCACTGCAACCTCCACCTCCCATGTTCAAGCAATTCTCCTGCCTCAGCCTCTTGAGTAGCTGGGATTGCAGGCGTGTGGCACCACACCCGGCTAATTTTTGTATTTTTACTAGAGACAGGGTTTCACTAGGTTGGCCAGGCTGGTTTTGAACTCCTGACCTCAGGGGATCCACCCGCCTTGGCTTCCCAAAGTGATAGGATTACAGGCATGAGCCACGTTGCCCAGCCTACTTTAATTTTTATAAGAAAGATATTATTATCTCCCACTTTACAGATGAAGAAACAGATCTCAAGAGGGGATACCTTGGCCAAGATCGTAAGATAGGTAAAGTTAAGTCCTACCATTTCTCTCTGACCTCAAAGCCCACGTCCTCTCTACACCATAGTACTTTAGGGAAACCCAGCATTGTCTCAGATCAGTTGAGCTGGGCAAACAAGGAGAAGAAAGAACAGGCCAAAGACAGCATGGAAGAAGCCCTTTCTCTAAAAAATGTGGAAATAGACTCAACTGCACAAATCTGTAGGTTTTACAGCAATATGACCCAAACTACTAAATACATTTTTGCAGAATAATTTGTAGCCTATAATTTAGAGAACACTTATTCTGCAAATGTTTGTTTTACTCTGACCTTTATTCTGAGTTGGAGCCCTTTCTTAGGTTTTTCTAGAAGAAAAAGTTTGAGCTAAAATGTTTCTTAGAGAACAGCTAAGTCCCCTACCTTATACTTTATAGATAAGGGAACTGAGGCCAAAGAGGTGAAGATAATCTGAAAATCTATGAGTGACAACTGCTATTCTGTTTCAGAGCCTACTAAACTGACGATCTTTCCACCAAAATGAAGACATGATTTCCCAGGCAGGACAGGATGGCTTCCAAATTCTGTTGTCTATTTTAGGAACTTGATAGTCTCATTTTGCTTTGGCCATAATAATACCAAATTCATATATTCTTCCTTCTATTGTGTGACAAAGGCAGATGGAAGCTAAAAACTTCTCTGCATTCAATTTAATATACATTAATCCAACAGCTTCCTAATAATAATGCTGGGGATAAAACAGGAGTAAGCCACATTCCCACACTCTAGAGGGAGAAATGTATTTACAAATACCTCCTGGGATAGACAGGAGTCATTAGTTCTACCTGGAGTGTAGTCAGGAAAGAGAATTGCCATAAAAATGCCCCCTTTATCCTCTTTAAAACATTTTTTTAACTAGGCCTCCCTACAATAAATTACTCTAATGCTAAACTTGATCTGCATATCCTTCAGTTCAATGGGAGACCTTTCACCAGGGCTTAGCAAAGAGTGGGCAAGTGAGCCATCGATAGTCCTACGAGATCTGAAAATAATCCTAAATGAAGCTTCCTAGTTCTTAAACTGAAAAAGTAGCCTTGCATCCTCAGTTCTCCTAGTCTCCTATCCTGCCCAAATTACTTAAAAAGCAGAGTACACCAGCCCAACATCCAAAATGATTTATGGCACAGATGGAGTTTGCAAAGTAGATAGAAGGTAAATGTTTTCCTGTCCTCCAAAATAACAATAAAGACTATGATAATAATCATTTAAAATGCTACTCAAAAACAAACAAGAACATGAGTATCCTATCTATTAAGTCTAATATGGTTCTAGAGACTTCTCCCTGCTACTGACAAATGCTGGAGTAGGCAGCAATTACATGATTCCTACACCTCCCTCAGTGTAAGGAGAAAATTCAGAGATTTTAAATTTAAGAATATATTTCTCTTCTACTTAGGACATTCTCTTATATCCTTAATCCAGCCTCTTCCATCCAAATTTGGAAACAGGCATCCATTTCAGAAGGGAACCCGGGACTGCAGGAGTCTGGAAGCACTGCCGGCCACCGCAGTGACGGCCACCTGCAGGGGACCTGCCTCATGGAGGGATAACCCAGTTCTAGGATGTGAGAAGGAATAAGAAAGCCTTAACAAAGGGCAAGAAATCAAAGAATCTTTGAAGCCTCTGTAAATACAATTAATATCATTATCTTAATATCTTAATAAAATTAAATATCATTATCTTAAAAGTCCTCTTAAAAAAAAAAACTATGCTCAAGAAACCATTTTACCTTTTTTGATTCATAAGAAGTTCTCTGTGAAGATCTTGATGGTTCCGGGAGGTTTTGACAGGATTGATCAGTTTCTGAGGCCTAATGAGTTCAGGATTGTCATCTTCTATGTAGTCTGGCTCGGCCATGATGCTTCTTGTAATGAGATATGAGTCCTTAGGGTCGATATCCTCAGGTGGGCCGCCTGAAAGAGAAAGATGAGAAATACTCATTTGCAGTTTTTGCTAAGGCTTCTCCCACACATGAAGAGGCCCACAGAGCTGTGCTCAGTATGCTAACACATGCCATCCTCCTGGGTCCACTCTGAGGTATCACTGATATATCTTCTAAAGCGCTTGGAATGTAACTGGGGTGGGGCAGGGAAGAGAATGGTGGCCTGGTCTCATCTTGCCCATGACTAAGGCCAGGGAGCCCTGTGGCCTGACTTCTATCTCTGCCACTGTCACACCTTGAGTTCCAGTCACAAAGAATGCTTCCTGCCACCCTGTCTCCGTATCAACTTCAGAACAAGCACTTGAGTATGTCAGAAAAAAGCAAGTTCAAATGAAAATTCGAACACTGGCCTACAATGGCTGCAGTTGGACACGTGTGTCAGAAAAGCGGGGCCTATAAACCAAAGCTGGCCTCTTGCCTGTTGAACTGGAGTTTGTTAAATATTTCACTGATGGTTATTGGTTATAAACCTGTTTATCAAACACAGAACAAAGACAGGATGGAATCAGTCACCCTCCACCAGATTCCAAGATGCCTAACCTTTCTCCTAGCCACTCAGCTGCATATTTACCTTATCTTATGCACAGCATCACTGAGGCCAATCACACAGGACTGAAACTGCTGTTTCACTGCCTGCTTCTCCCACCTCTGTGCCACATGTATTCCCCTGTTACAAAAGACAATGCCGGGAAAGGTAGCTCATGCCTGTAATCCCAGCACTTTGGGAGGCTGATGTGGGAGGATCCCTGAGGCCAGGAGCTCAAAACCAGCCTGAGCAATACAGCAAGATCCCATATGTTTAAAAAAAGTTTTAAATGCCCTGGGCATAGTGGTACATGTCTGTAGTCTCAGCTACTCAGGGGGCTAAGGTGGGAGGATCACTTGAACCTAAGAGTTGAGAGGCTGCAGTGGGCTATGATTGTACCACTGCACTCCAGCCTGGGTGACAGAGCAAGAGCAAGACCTCATATCTCTAAAAGAAAAAAAAAAAAAAGAGGCTGGGCACAGTGGCTCATGTCTGTAACCCCAGCACTTTGGGAGGCTAAGGTGGGTGGATCACTTGAGGCCAGGGGTTTGAGACCAGCCTGGCCAATACGGTGAAACCCTGTCTCTACTAAAAATACAAAAATTAGCCTGGCATGGTGGTGCACACGGGTAGTCCCAGCTACTTGGGAGGCTGAAGCAGGAGAATCGCTTGAACCTGGGAGGCAGAGGTTGCAGTGAGCCAAGATCACGCCATTGCACTCCAGCCTGGGCAACACAGCCAGACTGTCTCAAACCAAACAAAACAGAAAAGGAAAGGGAATGAAATGTATATATATAGCCCCTCACATAACTTACTTTGGGACCCATTCCCCGGCTACACTGAGTCTGTGTTCCCAGGCTTACGTAAGTCCTCAAACCTGGCTCGGAATAAATCTAACTGCGATTTCTCTAAGTTTTAGTGCTTGTTGTTTCACTTGCTGGTCAACAGGCACTGGACCCAGGTCCTTTATTGCTAATTCTTCAGCCTCAGCAAATCAATCTACACTACAAACATATCAATGCAGACCCTGCGCCAGTGGAAGAGGCTTCCAGTGTTTAGCACGGTGCTCGCTGGCCTGTGACACTGGTCACTGGCTCCTTCCTTAAGCACCTTGTGGGCTTCATCCTGCTCGTATCCTACCAGGCCCTTCCTCAAATGTCACCTTCTCAGAGAGGCCTGACCTCCTAGCCGCCCTGCTGAAAAATATGACCCGGCCCCCAGCACCTCCCATGTTCCGTCCACCAAACCACAGCAACATCTTTACAAAGTGAATGTGAAAATAAAGAGAATGAAAATCCAAAGGCTAAGTCAACTGAAAAATCATGTAGCTGCAACGTTTGTTTAAATATCTTAAATATCACCGCATGATTAAGGCTCAAAATTATCAAACAATAAGGCATATATAATAAACTACACCAAACATTCCTCAGACACTATCTGCATTGATCTTTTAACAACAAGAACGCCTGCAACCTGAACTGAATTGAGAATTACAAACCTCGCAGAGGGTGACTCAGGGAACCCATCACAGCCAGCCTGATTTCAACACACTGTCCCATGGAAAAACGTGCTCCTCGGCGAAATCCTAAATGCACTACATACACCTCTGTGCAGCCACAAGTGTCTGAAAATATCAACCGCAGTTTCATTCTAGTTAATCATAGACAAGAAGGCTACACACTTCCAGAAAAGGCAGGCTATCTCAGCCCTTCACCATGGATAATCTCCATGATGCCAAACCCAAACAGACAACTGCCTCTGACCTTGACCTCGTTATTACAGTTGGGGAGTAGCTGGAGGGAATGTGACAGAAGAGCCGGCCAGCGATCAGCAGCGGGAAGAGTGCATGCAAAGGCCACAGGGTAGGAGGGTGCCGGGGGGGGATGAGAAACAGCAAACCCGCCAGGGTGGCTGCATGGGAGGGAGGGATGGTGAGGATATAGAGTGTGGGAACTTGAACGCCAGTGCTGGCATTCTGGTCTTCACCCTGAGGGCCATGGGGAGCTATTCCCAGGTTCTGAGCAGAGTAATGACAGTATCTGACTCATGAGTTAAAAGATTACTCCAGCTCCTAGGTTTAGAACGGGCTGCAGGCAGGCAGGCAGGCAGGGAGTCAGCTTGGCAGCTGCAAGGGTCATCCAGGCACAGGTAGGCGGAGAGCCTGATTCAAGATGTATTTTAAAGGTAAAGTCTCTGGGACTTCCTGAAGGACTGGACATGAGGCGTGAAAAGCACGGAGGAATCAAGGATGACTCAGAGGTTTCCGGCCTGAGCAACCAGAAGGCTCAAGTTGCCATGACAGGAGGCTGAAAGAGCAAGCGGATCTGGGACGTGTCGAGTCTGAGATGTCTGATCGACATGGAAGAGGTGACAGCGAGAGGGCAAGTACAGCCATCGCTCAAGCCCGGGTGACTTGCTCTCCTTTACCTGACTGACTGGCCCTCCGTGGCCTCAGGCTTTGCCTGCCCTCCGCTTTCCATCCCCTCTTCCCGTCCCGCGCTCCCACTGCTCCCTCAACTAGAGACAGCACAAGATGCCCACTCCCAGCCTTTCCTGGAGGTCAGCGCTCGGGTGCAAACATGCCGTGGGCCTTGTTGCCAGGAAGGAGGTTGAGCTTCCAGTGTGTAGAAAGAAATGACTTTAGTTCTGAATCAAAGAAACAGGCCCAACTTGGGACTTTTTTCTGACTTCTCTTTAGACTTAGTTGCTTGGAAGTCTTTCTTCTCCATAGCACCAGTGGGGTGAGGGGCACCCGACCCTGTCTCCTATTAGAGAGACACAGGCACTGGCAGCTGGTGCAGGAGGGGAGGGCTGTGGGTGACTTTTTAGACACTTGTGGCTGCACAGAGGTGTGTGTAGTGCATTTAGAAGTTCAGCCCAGGAACACGTTTTTCCATGGGACAGTGTGCTGAAGTATACGTATATGCTGTCAACACAGGGGCAAACATCTTCCTTCTTTTTCATCGGTTTGTCCTTCTTCACTGGAGCTGGGAAAGGGAGTGCACAGGAGCGTCTCAGTCTGAGTTAAGCATGGAGACCTTAAGCCTGTCCTCAGAACAGGTGGCAGGGTCCCTGCAGCTCCTCATGCACAGGTCACAGTGGGGTCTTGGAAATGGTCATTTAGTAACAAGGGGGTGAACGGGCCGGGAGCAACCCCCTCCTTGAGTCTCTGCACTCAGGGCAGTGGTGCTGGGAGAACCATGTGGGATCTGGGTTCCAGCTGCTTCTCAGTAACACCCCGTCCTGGACCTTTGACTAGCACATGGGAATAATCATCACAGTGACCTTCTTCAAAGCTCTCTTCCTTCTGCTAGCCATCTTGCTCACTGCTACCAACGCTGGAAAATACAACTCTGGTATAAGGGAACTCTTGCATCTCACAAATCCTATCTTCCAATCAAGCTGAAACCAATACTCTTGCTCCCCACATCCTTGCACCCCGCCTTCCTCCACTAGCGTGCTCACAGCAGCACTGCTCCCTCTGAAGGCATGTTGAGCCTTTTCCTACTGCAGCCCCGCACCTCCACAGAGCCAAACTCACACATCCAGCAAATCCAAAGAAACGCCACATCTGCCCGGACACCTTCCCAAATTCCATGGGATGTTCTTTGTTCCCTCTTCCTAGTATTCGTCGACCACCACCTTTGTATTACAGCAATGTGGATATAAATCTTATCCTCTCTTCGCTGCAAAGAGCATGTCTGGTTTATGTTCCTATTCCTTTGACCCCTTGGACTTGTTCAGTAAGTATTACCTAAATGAAGCAACAAAGGCCTGGGCTAACGACAGAGGGTGCCCCTGAGCCATGTGGATTCCACCGCCACAAGGTACAGTGCAGAAAGTGGGGCTGAACGGCCAGGTACATTTCCTCACTGGCCATCAAGGAACCCAGGAGCCTGAGAGTAAAGACACGGTAGAAATGTCTAGAGGTAAAAGTACTTTGCAGGCAAATATTATTGACATGAAACATCGTTTCTAGAAATAAACACAAAGATAATCTTGTCACAGTCTCTTCACTGGTCAAGTAACTTACTCATTTTTTTTTTTTTTTAATGTATCAAGTCAATTAAGGAAAACCAGGACCAGCTCAGTGAAGGAGAAATAAAACTGGTTTGAGATCCTGGACAAAGTTTAACTTCCCTGACCCCCAGTTCTATATGTAAAATGAATGTTGTAAAAATTGAGTAAAATGTGTACGCAAGGGCTCTCTCTAATCCCTGGCACAAACATGAGAACTCAATACAAGGTATTATAACCCCAACTATGTGACGAGCAACATTTCATACTTTATTTAGAGGCCTGGAAATCTCTGTATAGGAAACTCTACTTCTCTGGGCTTCGATTTCTTCAAAAATGTTACTTCAGTTGAATGACCCGCAGACTTTCTCACTGGTAACGTTCAATGGTTCTTGAACCCATTCATGCCACTAACATAAGAAGCTTCTGCAAAGTCTAAAAAGGCCTGTCTATCACACTGCCAAGGTGCTGCATGAAGTTCTGAATGGCTCCAGTCGTTCAGAGTAGGGCAGAAAACAGGCAGGCCTGATGACAAGGGCCTCTCGTGCTGTTCTGAACGGAGGGGACTCACCTACAGATTTTTAAGCTATTGAATAATAAAAGAGAATTGTACTTCAGACAGATATACTATGCACTGAAAAATGCTGCCTGATGAGAATTCTACCTTTAATTTCCACTAAGGAGCACATGGAAGTCATTATTTGACTCTACTATCCCAGAGAATTGGGAAATCCCATGCTTACAGATGGATTTTGAGTCCTTGCTTTTCACGTTTTCCCCTTTCCAAAGTTCACTCTGGGCCCAGCTCTCTGGCTATCCCAGGTACTTCTGTTGACTGCTTTCCAGAGGTGAATTACCATTCCCTCGGAAAAGTTTCACAACTGGGCCGATAAAACAAACGCAGACCGCGGCTGGCTTTCCCCAGCAGACTGCTCTGGCTCCATATCTGCATATTTCTACATCAAACAGATAAAATAAATTCAAAACCTAATCCTATAAGATTTAAAAATCAGAACTTAGCGATTATGCTAACTTTCATGTTTACCTAAATATTTAAGACCTAATTCTATCTAGAAGCACTAACACTTGAATCCTTTCTAAAACAATCTCTTGGCACATGGTAATGCGTACAGTTTACAGGTGTCTACCACCAACCAAAATGAAACAAACTTTTGAACTGCCATAACTTCTGGAAAGTTGAAAGTAATTCCAAGATATTTTTAGAGAATCTGTTTTCTAAGCTGTCTCTAAGATTCTGGCAACCCCTGGCAATACCCTGAGAAACCCAAGTTACGTAAGGTGGAGGCGGCAAACTCCGGGCCAGGTCAGCCTGAAAAGGGAAAGACACCGCTCGGATCCAAAGCCTCCCTCTCAGCACCCACAGTTCCCAGACAGGCAGGAGTCTGAGTTCCAGTACGAATTTTTACCAAAGTGCAGTTGGTTTCATCACAAACTCCTGATTTGCCTGGCCCTAGGGCAAACCTAAAAATTTCCATCTTAGACCAGGAGACAGTGGCATCACCTGGTACTCAAAGGCAACAGACAAGTGGCCAGGGGATTTCTGTGGCCACCAACCTGGTGCACCCAGGCTTAGAAATGACGTCCCACCAGAGTCTTATGCGTAAGTGCAGAAATGTTATTGTTTCATCTCTGCCAAGGCCCACGACAGCTGTAGGACAGTCCCCTGTGGCTTCCCAGGATGGTCATTTAAAACAATGACGAACTCAACAAGTTTGCTGCCAATATGCTGTTGTACAAATGCCAAACAGTGAGGCTCTTGGGAAAGTATCACATTCATTTTCTCATCAGTTTTTTCATCCCCTGAAAATGCATTTTTACAAATAAGGCACATATTTTATATTTAGAAAATGGCAGAGGAGGAGGGAGTGAGTAGAGTACTACGGAAGGCAAGAAATATCCGACAGACATCTGCCTACAGCAACCAGAAGCTGGCCCAAGTGAGGTGGGAACGACCAGTAGATGGCGACAGCTCCTCAACTAATGAGGAGCCAGAATGGCAGGTCCACTTTCCTTAGGACAGCCAGAGTGGGGCAGCCATGCCCACTCTGCCCTCCTGCACTGTCATCAAAGCACACCCCAAAAGCGGTTGGCCATTCTGAGAGATGCGGTGAAAGGAATCCATCTTGGAGTTGGTGTCCATGTCACCTGGGAGTATATGTAAGCTTCCCCTGTCACTTGGTCCTCATATGGCCCACAAGGTCGGGGTCATGACTCCCCAGTCTCCAAATGAAGCTGACAGCTTCAAGAGCATGGGTTAGAGTGGGGCTCCCTGCATCTGCATTCTAGCTTCCTCACTTGCTCTAAGTGTGATCTTGGGTAAAACAGCAACAATGAAAAAGGACTGATAGATCTCACAGGGTTGCTATGAAGAGTAAACAAGAAATGCACCCACCGGTCCGCGGTGGCTCACACCTGTAATCCCAGCAATTTGGGAGGCTGAGGCGGGCGGATCATGAGGCCCAGAGATGGAGACCATCCTGGCCAACATGGTAAAACCCTCTACTAAAAATACAAAAATTAGTTGGGTGTGGTGGCGTGTTCCTGTAATACCAGCTACTTGGGAGGCTAAGGCAGGAGAATCACTTGAACCCGGGAGGCTAAGGCAGGAGAATCACTTGGACCCGGGAGGCGGAGGTTGTAGTAGACTGAGATTGAACCACTGCACTCCAGCCTGGAGACACAGCGAGACTTTGCCTCAAAAAAAAAAAAAAAAAAGAAAAGAAAAGAAAAAGAAATGCACCAAACACAATGTCTACAACACAGTAAGACTTCAACAGATGTCACCTGCTATTAGTGCTGTCACTGGCAATGAATAAGAATAAATTAGTAACAATAACGCTGTCATTTGCTGCCCAAGGCTACCCAGATTTGACCTTGAGTCTGTATAATTCCAAAAGCAAGCTCTTAGGCACTCCATGGGCTGGGATGACGATGGAGGAACCAGGTTTAACAGAATGATTTCCTATCTCTCAACAGGACGTTGGAAGCTTTCTAATATCACAGCTTTACGATCCCAAACAGAAAACATCTTGCAATGGATGACATTAAAGTTAGATGGGAGGCAGGAAAGACAAATTTCATTAAAACATATTAATATAAATGTTTTTTTATAAGAATGTTTATGGCGGTGCCATTCATAATAGTCCCAAACTGGAGGCAACTCAAATGTTCACTAACAGTAGGATGGGTAAGTAAACAGCAGTGTGCTGATACAGTGGAATACTACGTAGCAATGAGAATGAACCAACAATTCTGCAAGCAAAGCACAGCTGAATCTCACAAATACAATGTTGAGCAGACAAAGCCAGATGCAGAAGAGTATATACTGCATGCGTCCATGTACATAACGTTCAAAACCAGGCAAAACCAACCTTTAATGTTAGGTGTCAGGATAATGGTTATTTTGGGAGTGAACAGACGGCAGTACAAATGGGGCTTCTAGGGTCTGGAAAAGATTGTTTCTGGATTATACAGATTCTGGTGACACAGGTATGTTCCCTCTGAAAATTCACCCTCAATCAGTACATTTTTTTGGTGCATGCCTCCCTCTGCACGTGTAAGAGTACATGTTCAACAGCTATTAAAATTACTATTCAGAAGTCACTTGGTAGCTGCTGCATTATGACAATTCTGTCATTTCATCCATCTTAAACCGTGCACAACCCATGGGAAGTTATATAGCATAATGGAAAAAAGCATCAGGCTTGAAGACCATCCATCTTGAATGAGAATCCCTTGCTAGGTCACTCATCAATTATGTGATTTTATAAAATTATTTAACTTGAGTCTTGATTTCCTCAACTGGAAATCAGAGCTAGTACACTTGCATGTGCAGAGTTGATCTTAGCATTCTCAAAAACTCATGGAAAACATCTACCATCCACAGTACTTGCCCACATGACAGAAGCTCAACAAAGTGGGCAAACAGTCCCAACAAACTAATTCATTACTCCAACTCTCCGTTAATATTCCATCAACACGAAAGTGAATGACCATATACTGCAAGTACACTAGTTTAGACAAAGAATAATGAGGAACCCAGTCTTGGCCTCTGTTCATTTTTCCAATGTGGACAGGGAAGGATGACAGAGAGGGGACAGGGAGGGAGAAAATGTTGTGGAAGAAAGATAATGACTGGAGCAGGATCTCACAGAGGCTTGTGCCAAAGTTGGGTAACCCAAGACCCAGCTGCTATCTGTCAGAAGAAAGTAAGGCTGATGGTCAACCAATGACAGTTTGGGTTGCTTTCCATGGAAACTAGCAAATTACTCCTGCAACTGAATTTCTTCGGCCTTACACCTCCCCGAAGTCTCAATCTTGGCTAAAAAGAGGCATTTTCTATATTGTCCAAATATATCACGATCAAAGCCAAAGTTAAAAAAAAAAAGCAGCTCTTGCATAATCTAGTTTTGCCAGGAAATTGGATATTCAAACAAACTTAGAAAAGACTGAAGACAAAATATAGAGAGAAAAATGAAAACAAAAACAAAAATACTCTAGGGTGTGAGAACAAGAAGTCTCTTGATAGAAGAAAACTAATAGAAAATAATAAAGAGTCATTCAATTCCTAGCTCAGGGGAGGAGGTAAAAATGGTTTAAGGGGTGAATAAAATCCTTCAAGGGCCCACAGCCAATTATAACAGCCCCTTGTCTCGGCAAGAGGCTGATCCTTGGTGACTTTTTTCACTCAGTTGAAAGTCCTAGGACTGCAGATAAGACACAAAGCCGACACCCTCACTTCCTCTACTCCTGTGCAGATTCCAGAATTCTCTGGTAGACTGCAGAACTACCCTCATCCTGTGAGTAGTACATGGTGGGAGGGAGGAATGTCCCCTAGACTCAGCCAACAGCAGCACATCTATGGGAGAAACGAGAAGGGCGACCAGACGTCTGCCATCTTCACCGTGTGGAGGTGACACACAGTCGGAGCCTGCTCTGCTCTGCAGCTCTGGGAGCCCCAGCCTAGTCAGTCCCATCTGAAGCCCCAAAGCACAGAATGTTTATCAACCAAACAGGTGCATTTGGGCTTATTCCCGGGACAATGGCTGGGCCTGAGAACTCTTCTAGAGAAATATCCCCCCCTGAGAAGGGCCTTGGCTAATGTTCCCCAGACCAACTGCTACCCAGGCGCTGGCAGTGTCACTTGGCCTGTCAGGTGTTATTTCCCGTAAGAAGTGCCTGTGCCTCTGGCCCTCAAGGTCTGCCCCCAAGGGCTGTGATCAGTGGTAACAGAAAACAAGTGTCATTCTTCAAACTATTCACAGCAATAGCATGTTACTATCCGCATGACAGTCCACACCCGGGGGGCTTTCCTCAGGTCATCCAGGGCTCCCTCCTTTGGTGACACTCTCCTGGGCCTCTCCTGGGTCTGGGGCCAGTGTCCATCTCCTTGCTGATGCAAAGGCAGCCCCTAGACCACCCTCCCCCTGTCCTCTCCCACCTTTCTGCCCACACTTCCTCTTCTCTCCCTTTAACGCCACCAGCAGCCCAGGCAGATGGCCACAGCCCTGTCCTCTTCTCTCGGTCATGACTCTGGAGACCCCACACACCTTTACCCCTTCTGCTACATGAACTGTTTCTGAAGTGTGTGTGAAGATCGTTCCTGTCTTCCCGAGCTCTGGCTCTGAAATACCAACTTCGTACTGGAATGTTCACCTCAGAATCAACAGACATCGAGTTGAGCTCCATCTTACTCACCATTTACTGAAGGCCTCCCGGGTGCCAGACACTGCCCAGGTGCTGGAAAGGACACTCAAAGGACAGAGCCGACCCCACCCCACAGGGTCTACACTGCAGCGGAAGTCATCCCAGGCAAATTTGAGTTGGAGCTATTGTTTCTCAAAAGCAACAGAGACGACAGCACACACACCATTCTTCCGCTGAGAAACAATCCCTCGCAGTCTTCCCTTAACTTCCTTATTTCTCCAAAAGGTTCTATCTCACAGGTTTCAACCCTAAGTACAGAATCCATCATCAGTTCCCTTCCACAAATGCATCTGAAAATCATCCCCTATCACCAGCCGCTCATCTTTCATCCTGGGAATGATGCACTTGGCTTCTCCATGGCCTCCATCCCCCCGGCTGCCTTTCCCCCAATCCAGCTGCATCCTCAGTCAAATCCAATGAGCTAACTCATTTCATCAGATCAGGGCCACGGAGCCGAGCATCAGTGGTCACCTCAGGAGAGGATGCTAAACTGCTTGGCCTTCTGTGGCCCCGTTCTCGATAGCAGAGTCCTCAACTACCTTTTCAGGTGTGTGGTTCTTAACTCTGGCACCAACTCCAGTCAGCCAGTACACACCAAGCCCGTGCATGTTCCCATTTCCACCCCGCTCCCGATTTCCTCCTGGGCAGAAATCTGGCCCCGCTGGCCCCGCTGGCCAGTCAAACTCCAGGCACCTTGCAAAGACCAGCTCACAGCCTGCCTCCCCCAGTCTTCCCGGGGCCTCTCCTTCGGAGACATCTCCTCCTGTTTGAACTGCTGTGGAAGACCTGCACTTGGACGCCCCTTGCCCCAGGCACTTCCCCACCCGGTGAGCTAATTTCCCACGTGTTTCCACATTGTCTCCCCTTGAAGGACACAGAAGTGAATCTCTGCAGAAGGGAAAAGACCTCTGAGTGACTTCCATCCTCTCCCCTCTGCTCTGGCACGATGGCTTGTACATAGGCCACACAAAGTAGCAGTGGCCTCACAGTGACTAGCAGACACACAAGAGTTAGGAGAAAGCTGGAGCTGCCAACTCGTTGTGCCTCTGGCTCACCTCCAGAGGCCCGCAAACCTCTGGTCTTACCCCCTATATTGCCTTCCCCAGCCCTGAGCTGTATGTCATACTGTGTGCACCTTATTAAAATTTACTGAATGGGCCGGGCAGGGTGGCTTATGCCTGTAATCCCAGCACTTTGAGAGGCTGAAGTGGGCGGATCACGTAAGGTCGGGAGTTTGAGAATAGCCTGGCCAACATGGTGAAACCCTGTCTCTACTTTAAAAAATAAACATATATAGAAAAATGAGCCAGGGATGGTGGCGCATACCTGTAGTCCCAGCTACTTAGGAGGCTGAGCACGAGAATCGCTTGAACCCAGGAGGCAGAGGCGGACAGTGAGCCGAGATCACGCCACTGCACTCCAGCCTGGGCAATGCAGCGAGACTTCATCTCAAAAAAAAAAAAAAAAAAAAAAGTATTGAGTGAACAGGACAACATGGGCGGCTTAGAGTATCCACATGTAGGAACTTAACCCACCAAGTCTTCCCTGGCTCCCCCTCAGTGTTTTCCCTTTACATTCCTGCAGGACTCCGTTAATACCTCTCCTAGGATACTAAACTCTGCTTCTATTAAAATTAAATTTGAACTTGTCTTCTTTCTCACGTTAAGCCCATAAAAGGAAGGCCTGACTCGCACTCATTTCTTAACCTCGCAAACATTTCAGTCACATGGTGGGCTGCCGAAATTGACCAGATAACGCTCACTTTACATTTAGAAGGGCAGACATCAGATTTCCAAAGGGACCCAAAAACAGAGTAAGGGGAGGTCAACCGATGCTTTGAACAAATTCTGTGTCTTCATTTGATCTCAAAAGAGCTCAGAACTAGTAAGACATACAATCTTCTTAACACACACCAGTACAGAGAACCAAATACCCACTTCTCTAACCAACAGACATGCTTCCTCTTGAATAAGGTGGCTCAAAAAAAATCTCACTAAAAGTCCGTAACACTAATTGCTGTGTATGAATAGTGAGTCTTTTGCCAAAGAAAGAGAACTTAAGACTTTTGTCTGGTGGGAAATAGATATATTAGTACACTGGCTTGTATAACTATTCCCATGAAATAATTAGTAGTTCATTAACATGCAGCACATCAATCTGCAAAAACTTCTAAGCAACTGAAATCCTGCCAATTAATGGTTTCTTTAATAAGTGATTGCCTTAAACTCATTGGCCTTAAAATTGATAAATTACACTTATCAAATAACATTTGATAGATGACTATTAAGTGATTTGGAGTTTCTCTCTCCTATGTAAAGTAGCTTGATAAAATCTGAAATTCAAGGACTCCTGATTTTACCACTGAAGCACGTTCTGTGGTCTAACAGTGTCACCCAGTGGTAAAAGGCACAGTTTGGTGTTCAGGGGAGCTGTTGCTTTTTAAAAGAAATAACTGTCATACGTGTTTCTTTACTAAAAGGAAAATAAAAAAACACTTTTTGAATTGCAAGAAGAAAACCAGTATGTAAATTCTAAAAAACATGACCGGCACAGAAGAGAGCAGCTCGTCATCCAAGGCCACTCTGAAGTCTTTGGAGACCACTCAGGAAGGAGCATGCAGTCCTGAGCTTTGGAGACCACTCAGGAAGGAGCATGCAGTCCTGAGCTCAGGAGAGGCGCGGTGGTGTAGCACCCGTGACTCAGAGCGGTGCAGGAGGAGCTGAAATTAGTCCATTCCCCAGGCCAAACAAGACACCACAGGCCACCCTCGCTCTCAGCTGCACTGTGTCCTTCCTGCTTTGCCCATCTGCCATGCAGCCACGATTATCTAAAGTTCAGCTCTTTCAGAAATAAAAAAAGCAACCAATTCTGTTCCAAGGTTCACTATCTGATCCTAAAAACTTAAAACAAACAAACAAAAAAACCAAAGAACTCTCATATGGTGAAGCTTAACTGAAATAATAAATTATTTAGCTTCCTTATCTGCAAAAAGAGAAGGCTGTGCCAGATGACCCTTGCAATCCCTTGTTAGTGAAATGTTCTGATAATAGAGAAGAGTTTGGCTTATCTGCTGGTCTCCACCACACAGGCTTATAACCAAGAGGCCTGCAGCTCTTGTCCCACCCTGAGGGTCTGACTGACCTGTGGAGGGCCATACCTTGGCCTCCATTCACTCACCCCCGTTCCCAAGAACCAATGACTTCTCTACATGAAGCCTACTTTGAGTCAGTTTCTAGGTACGCATGTTGAATTACCCAAGCTGCACCCACCCTCACTCCAAGTCCCCCGAGGAGAGACTTAACTGCTTGGCCCAGGATTACAGAGGCCCACACGGGAAGGTAGAATGGAGCAGATGTTATTTAACCACAAGTCTGTATCCTGGGGCTCCCACTGTCAAGAAACCCATTTTTTAAAAATCAAGACCCTTGAACTAGCAGCAGTAGTCACCCATATATGATAAACAAAAGTGAGCCAATGTTTATTCTTCTTTGCATAAAATCACCTATACCAACACCTATACATTACAGCATCATTCACATTAATTCAAGTCTGAATCCCAGAAACTCTCCGGAAATCAAGCCATAGTTCAGCCCTATTCTTCCTCCCTAGTTTTTCCTGACATACCTTTGCTTACCCTATAAATCCACGGATATTCTTCTTGCCTACTCCCACCAAAGCCCAAATACACATGAAAAAAGTTAATGATGAAGTTTTTCTTATTCCCTTACATTTAGAAAATCAGCATCTACTCTCATAGACCACTTGTAAGACGCTAAATTTCTGCTACTCTCTTTCTAAAGAATTTGTTGGCAATGTGTAGCAAAAGGCCTTACCATGAAACACCCTTGAACGTGGTTACTTCCACTTTTAGGAATTTACCCTAAAGAGATCAACAGAGATGTAGACAAGTGTACATAGAATAGTATTTATTCTGGCATGGTCTATGATAGTGGAAAAAATGGAAGCCATTTAAGTATCTAATAACGGAATACAATGCAGCTTAAAATCATTCCTTATTAAAATAAATAACAAAAGGGAAAATATTCACAAGGCACTAAATAGGAGAAAAACATCAGGTTCCCAACAGTATGCCCCTTACTTTGGAAAATAAATGCCTACGTGTGTGTCTGTGTGTACAAATGTACAGCACGGTGATCCTCAAAGTGTCATCCCAGGGTCCGAGGCATCGGCACCACCATGGAATTAGTTAAATGCAAATACCTGAGATGCAGTGAATCAGGGTCTCTGGGGGGTGGGCCCGGCAACCTGTGTTTTCATCATGTTTGCTAAGTGTCATATAACCTTTGCAGTAGGCATTAAATTTATTCCGTTGTACAGAAAGGAAAATTAAGGCCCAGCGAGGCCAGGTGACTTGCCTAAATCTACAAAGCTAATCAAGTGGCAGCATCACGCAGCCAGCTCCAGAGTCCACGCTCTGAGCCGCTTTGCTACAGCGCCTCTCTATATTAACTCTCCTATTTGGACGTGTGCTCTGTGCTCTTTCTGCTAAATTAATGGCAGGATGCATCCCACTGTTGTCTGATCATCTTCACAGCAGTTTAGCGCTTCTGTTACAAAGCTATTGATCTGGGGGTTGGGGGTGTCTTGGGCACTATCACTAACATTCCCATTAACATACTTCTTGATGAAATACCTGGTTGACATCTTTGAAGGCTAAAAAAAGATATTTAGATCTAAGTGTACGTTAAATACCAGCACACATAAGCAAAAACTTGAATGCCATCAGCGACGGCATGCAGCATGATACTGACTAAACACACGAGGCACTTGTTGCCTGCTGGAGTGGAGCAGCCATGCGGCAATCCCATGCACAGCTTCTAAACCACCTGGCCACCATCTTTGAAATTATACAAGTTTTCATGGACTTCTTTTCTTTTTTTGGTGTTTGCATGATTTCAAAACTTGCATGTAACAGAATCCTTATTTACATTATGTTATTTTACAGTCACAACATTAAAATTGGTAAAATAAAGTTATCACACTTAATTCCTAAACTGCAAGTTCCTGAAGAAAGAGGCCTCCCTGGGAACTTTTCTCCTATGTTATTTTCTAAGGAGAAAACACGTCAGTCATTCATCTCAGGAAACTACAAACAGGATGGACTGAGAAGATGGTTGATTTCGGCCTAATCATTCATGAGAGGAAGGAAACTACACAGACCACGAAAAGCTTCCTGCTGGGCTAGCTTTCAAAGCCCTCAAACACTCCTGTCTTCAAAAGCTGAAAAATAATCCCGTGATATTTATGACCTGGCCCAACTGGCCAAACAAAACTAATACTTTCTTTTTTTTTTTTTTTTTTTTTGAGACAGAGTCTTGCTCTGTCGCCCAGGCTGGAGTGCAGTGGCACGATCTCGGCTCACTGCAAGCTCTGCCTCCCGGGTTTACGCCATTCTCCCGCCTCAGCCGCCCAAGTAGCTGGGACTACAGGTGCCCGCCACCACGGCCGGCTAATTTTTTTTGTATTTTTAATGGAGACGGGGTTTCACCGTGTTAGCCAGGATGGTCTTGATCTCCTGACCTCATGATCCGCCCATCTCGGCCTCCCAAAGTGCTGGGATTACAGGCGTGAGCCACTGCACCCGGCCACAAACTAGTACTTTCAAAAGAAGAGACTATCTGCAAACAGACTTAATGACAGAAACTGTAGAAGGAACACAGAGACCATGTGTTCAACTTCCTCATTATGACAGATGAGGAAACTGAGGCCCAGAGATGAAATGACTAAGTTAAGAGAGTGACCGGCCCCAGCAGAAGCTAAATGAAGCCAACTTCTGTATAACTACACGTTGTGTTCCTGGTGGTTTTTGGCTGATGAAATTAGACACTGTCTGAAGTAACTAGTAACGTACAGCAGAGTAGAAAGTACCTTAAATAAAAGGTCCACACAGTGGCAAAGCTCGGACTAGGACCAAGATCGGAGTCCGGTCCACTCTTCACTACCCAACACTGCCTCTCACTTCTGACTGCTTTGCAAATTTTCTAAATGGATTGCTCATATTTTCTACTGAATTGTGGGTATTTTGGCACTGTGAGTAACACTACCATTAACGTTACCTCTGGATCAGTAGCTGGATGGCATCTCTGAAGACTATAAAACATGTTTCAACTATAAGTACACTTTAATAACAGCTCGACAGTTTTATCTGCTTCTATAGCCGATCAGTTTTAAGACAGTACAAAGTCATCATGATGATTTTTAAAGCTTCTCAAGCTAGGAGAAAACTACTGCCTTTTTTAAAATTTGCAGTATTACCACTGAGCAGCCACAATGTTTAAAAACCAGTGACTGCTCAGATACAGTTATTTAGACATCCTCTAAGTCTCCACTTCCCACTGCATCTTGCTCCTATTAAAACCTACTATTCCTCAAGCATCAGCATTCCAAATGAAATTAAGTAAGTTGGTGAACAAATTAAATTCAACCCTGAAGAGTGTTTTCCAACTTGGTTCCATTTTCCCCCTTACTTTCAGGCACCCCAATCAGACGTAGATTTGGTCTTTTTACATAATCCCATACTTCTTGCAGGCTTTGTTCATTTCTTTTTCTTCTTTTTTCTTTTGGTTTCTCTTCTCGCTTCATTTCATTCATTTGATCCTCAATCGCTGATACTCTTTCTTCCAGTTGATCGAGTCGGTTACTGAAGCTTGTGCATTTGTCACGTATTTCTCGTGTCATGGTTTTCATCTCTGTCATTTCGTTTATGACCTTCTCTGCATTAATTAGTCTAGCTGTCAATTCTTCCACTCTTTTTTCAAGATTTTTAGTTTCTTTGCGCTGGGTACGTAATTCCTCCTTTAGCTCTGAGAAGTTTGATGGACTGAAGCCTTCTTCTCTCATCTCGTCAAAGTCATTCTCTGACCAGCTTTGATCCGTTGCTGGCGATGGGCTGCGCTCCTTTGCAGGCGGAGATGCGCTCTTATTTTTTGAATTTCCAGCTTTTCTGCCCTGCTTTTTCCCCATCTTTGTGGTTTTATCTGTCTCTGGTCTTTGATGATGGTGACGTACTGATGGGGTTTTGGTATAGGTCTCCTTCCTGTTTGATAGTTTTCCTTCTGACAGTCAGGACCCTCAGCTATAGGTCTGTTGGAGATTGCTTGAGGTCCACTCCAGACCCTGTTTGCCTGGGTATCAGCAGCAGAGGTTGCAGAAGATAGAATATTGCTGAACAGCGAGTGTACCTGTCTGATTCTTCCTTTGGAAGCTTCCTCTCAGGGGTGTACTCCACCCTGTGAGGTGTGGGGTGTCAGACTGCCCCTAGTCGGGGGATGTCTCCCAGCTAGGCTACTCAGGGGTCAGGGACCCACCTGAGCTGACAAATGGGATCTAATTAAACTAAAGAGCTTCTGCACAGCAAAAGAAACTACCATCAGAGTGAACAGGCAACCTACAGAATGGGAGAAAATTTTTGCAACCTACTCATCTGACAAAGGGCTAATATCCAGAATCTACAAAGAACTCAAACAAATATACAAGAAAAAAACAAACAACCCCATCAAAAAGTGGGGAAAGGATATGAACAGACATTTCTCAAAAGAAGACATGCATACAGCCAACAGACACATGAAAAAATGCTCATCATCACTCGCCATCAGAGAAATGCAAATCAAAACCACAATGAGATACCATCTCACACCAGTTAGAATGGCAATCATTAAGAAGTCAGGAAACAACAGGTGTTGGAGAGGATGTGGAGAAATAGGAACACTTTTACACTGTTGGTGGGATTGTAAACTAGTTCAACCATTATGGAAAACAGTATGGCAATTCCTCAAGGATCTAGAACTAAATGTACCATATGACCCAGCCATCCCACTACTGGGTATATACCCAAAGGATTATAAATTATTCTACTACAAAGACACATGCACACAGTATGTTTATTGCTGGCACTATTCACAATAGCAAAGACTTGGAATCAACCCAAATGTCCATCTGTGACAGACTGGATTAAGAAAATGTGGCACATATACACCATGGAATACTATGCAGCCATAAAAAAGGATGAGTTTGCGTCCTTTGTAGGGACATGGATGCAGCTGGAAACCACCATTCTTAGCAAACTATCACAAGAACAGAAAACCAAACACCGCATGTTCTCACTCATAGGTGGGAACTGAACAATGAGATCACTTGGACTCGGGAAGGGGAACATCACACACTGGGGCCTATCATGGGGAGGGGGGAGGAGGGAGGGATTGCACTTGGGGAGTTATACATGATATAAATGATGAATTGATGGGTGCTGACGAGTTGATGGGTGCAGCACACCAACATGGCACAAGTATACATATGTAACAAACCTGCACGTTATGCACATGTACCCTAGAACTTAAAGTATAATAAAAAAATTAAAAAATAATAATAATAAATAAATAAATAAATTCAACCCTACCAACCACCAAAGTAAAGACCAATCTAATTGACAACTCGACCCCAATATTCCCATTAGAACATAAGGAAGGCTCAAAAAATGACACGGATGGGCTCACACTACCAAAAAACACCAGATGCCCCCTCTTCTCACCAACATGTATGATTGCAAATCCTTTACTGCACGGCCACTCTAACTCTACTTAAATCTCCTACTGTCCTAGATAAAAATTGTTGGGATACCCAATCACTGAATTGTTCCTACCTCCTGGCCACATCCAACCCAGATCTGGCCCTAATTTCCCTAATGCCACCTTCAAACCACCCAATCCAACCACAACCCCAAGTCTGCCTTTCCAAAATAATCCCAGGGTTCTTCTGGGTACACCGGCCCCAGCAGAAGCTAAATGAAGCCAACTTCTGTATAACTACACATTGTGTTCCTGGTGGGTTTTGGCTGATGAAATTAGACACTGTCTGAAGTAACTAGTAACGTATGGCAGAGTAGAAAGAACCTTAAATAAAAGGTCCACAAACCTAAATCCTGACTTCACTCTCTGGGTTTGTTTCCTTACTGGTAAAATGACAGCCAGTCATCCTATCATTTTATAAGTTTTTCCATCTGAAATCTCCATATACTGGCCAAATTGTAGGTCAAATAGGTTTGTTTCTATGGAAGAGTATGTTCTAACTTCCAACCACTCACTCACTACAGGTTGAGCATCCCTTATCCGAAACACCAGAAGTGTTTCAGATTTCAAAGCTTTTCCGATTTTAGAACATTTGCAAATGTTTGGAATATTTCTGAGTATCTACACTCTGAAATGCTCCAGTGAGCATTTCCTCTGAGCATGTCAGTGCTCAAAAACTTTTGAATTTTGGGGGATTTCAGATTTCAGATTTGGGATGTTCAGCCTGTATTTCACTTTTGAAATAACGAATTAGTTAAGTGTTTGTCTGGAAAACTTCATTTTTCACTCTTAAAAAGAAAAAAGAGACCTAAATGCCAGAAACAACGGTAACAATGATGTGTTTTTTCTGTAGGCTTAAAATGTTCCATAATTAAAAGAATTTAAGTTGGCTCTTATTTGATTTCTGCTTCTGCAATGAAAACTGAGCATGAGGACTGAGACACATCTCTGTCTGGGTCTTTGGAGGATTATCTGTCTCTAACCAAACCCTAGAGAACAGCTATTTTCATGGCCCACGTCCTTTCAATTCAAGTCTGTTTTCCTACTTCCCTCTCTTGAGGCCACCTCCTGGGCTTTCTGTGAACAACCAATAGGCAGGTTTCTTAGGGAGAAAAGCAAGAAAGGAGTAAAGCAACAGCTGTCAGCAAGACCAGGACCCAGAGTGCTCTCTGGTTGACTGAACCTGGTTGACTGAACCTGGTTGGCTTAACCGGTCGCTATGTCTCCTAGGGGGGAGCACAAGACGGGCCTGAAGATCAAGGGGGGAGCAAGACGTGGTCCAGGAGCTCCCAGCCTGGAGAAGACAGCAGACGCCACAGACCCACCCAAGGGTCAACAACTCTGAACACGGACACCCTGGGGGTCCAGGGGGAGGCACAGGGAGGCCTCAAGGACCAGACGCTCTTCCGAGAGCACCTCCTGCCAGTTCCAGGGGAGGCACATGTGCCCTCATAGACAGTTCCGTAAGGATGCGTGGGACGCAGGTAACAACACCTAGCTGCAAGTAGCTGGGAGCGCAGGGCTCCTCTGCAGCTCACACGAGAATGCTGGAGTTGGCCCAGGGCTGCTTCAGCACTTGCAGGTGGCAGGAGGGACCTGGGCTCTTCTAGCCGCCTCAGCTGCCCCAGGCACACATGGGAATAAGGGAAGGCAGGGACAGCCCCTGAGGAGGGCCCTCTCCAGCTGGAAGAAGGTAAGGCACTCCCAGAAGCCTCTGGGGGCCTTCCTCCATCGCCTCATTGGCCAGAACAGTGTCACATGACCACTCCAGCCGCAAAGGGTGCCAGGAAAACGCAAATTGGCATTGAGCAGGGAAGAGGGGATGGCAATGGCTGTCAGGTGGACAATCAAGCCTGCTCTACACGTACACATGCACACACGCGGGCGCACACACACACAGAGTTACCAACTGAATGCTGAGTCCCCCCTTAAATTCCTATGTTGAAGCCCTAACCCCCAAAGTGACAGTATTTGGAGGTGAGACCTTTGGAAGGTAACTAGGTTTAGATGAGATCATGAGGCTGCAGTCCACATGACGGGATCAGTGTCCTTATAAGAGGAAAAAGAGACCAGAGCTCCTTCTTTCTCAGTCTCTCTCCCTGTACTCACCAGCCCCAATGCCACGTGAGGGCACAATGAGAAGATGCCTGTCTGCAAGCCAGGAACCCAGTCTGCTGGCACCTTGATCTGGGACTTCTAGCCTCCACAAGTGTGAGGAAATAAACATCTATTGTTTAAGCCACCCAATCTATGGCATCTGTTATGGCAGCCTAAAGAGACTAAGACACATACGAAATTCAACCGCCTTCAGCGGCAGGCCATCCTCCTGACAAGGGGCTCCCGGGCCACTTAGTTAACTACTCTGGATCCCAGCTCCAAGCTGAAAGGGAAACAAGAGCAATGGGAGTTTCTTAGAACTGCTAAGTACTCGCAGCATCTATAATGAAAGCTGCAATAAGCAACAAAGATGAGAGAAGTTTAGACCTTCTAGCCTCAGCTTTTCCATTTATGTAAAGCCTCCCTTTTAAACTAAGGGAGATTTGGCAAAAGTTTAATGTAAATACATTTGTAGTGAGTGTGGGCACTGGAATAAGGGAGTAAACTACACTGCCCCTGAACTTTCCTGATTCAACTCTGCACATTAATTCAACTCCCTCTGGAGGCTTGTGGTTCTAAGACGCCAGGCCTTGCCATTTTCCCACAGGCTGCCTTGCAGAGTCACGCATAAACAAAAGCAAGGCAACCCCAGCTCCATGAGACCGTTCACTCACCACCAACAGTGATCTCAGTCACTCCATCACAGCACACCCAAATCCAGAAACTCCAAGTGATCTCCCCACAGGACTAACCTGAAGCCTTTCACTATCTGTATAGACAGTAACAGACACAGGAAAACTTAAAAGTAGAATGGGAAAACGACTGCATCCTGCAAGTGAGCATCCTACTTGGCAAACAAAGAACACAGAACGATGAAAGCCTAAAAGCAAAGAACTCACTGGTAAATACCCAGACATCGGGTACCGCTGCATAACAACTTTTTTCTTATGGGAATGGAAAGGAGGCTGTTTTAGAAAATATTCAACATTTCAAAAATTCATGTAATTCTAGAGTTAAAAGAGGCCTTGGAGAAATATCACTTCATTTTAGTGATGAGGAACAGAGACATCAGTCATAATCCAGATCCTATAGAAGTGAAGTGATCCAATTCACCTTGACTCCAACAGGATGCTTTTAAGGATCATTTAAGACTACTGCAGTAATCTCATGTCTACTTTGTAGTTTCCATCCTCAAGTCAATTCTCTCTCTGTCTCTCCCAAAACAAAGTCTTAATAGTCACTCCTTCTCCTACTACACAAGTCTGTGAGAACAACCACCACCTACCACTGAGTCTACAGCTCTAGTCCTTGGCTGTCGGTACGAGGACTTTTGCCCCAAGAACCAATACATCCTCCATCAAGTTACTCACTCTGGCAATTCATTGCATTGCAATCAAGTCTGTTACTACCTAATAACTCTATGGTCAAGGAATGTTTGCCCAAAGTCTCAACGCATCATCAAGGGATTTAAATCCTATAACAGCAGTAACGACTCAGGGAAAGAACAGAATAGAGTGGTATGGTAACCCTCAAGTAAATGCTCCACCTGATACAAAGTCCACATGAAATGGAGAACTCTGCTCCTTTCCCTGAAGTTACCCAAGTTGTCATGCTTTTTCTTTTGTTGTAACAGGATTTATTACCCAAGAACCCAGCATCCCATCAGCTTTGACTTCACTCACAGCTCTTATCACAAAAGCCAGAACTCTTTTAACAGTACCTTTTTTAAGTTCACCTAAATAGGAGCTACTGGTTACTTTAACTAAATGAAAAGGACAAGGACAAAGGACACGTCAACATACTCATAACGAAAACTTGTCTTTTACTGACAGCTGGTTATAAAGGAAATCATTCATCACTTCTAGAGGAATAATTGTAAAATAATCATCTAACAAGAAACTACAGATCATCATAGCTAACTACTTCCTTTACGCCTTAAAAAAATCAATCTGCACAGCTTAATTACAGTAGAATAGTGTTACCTCCTTAAACAGATTGAGTGCTTAAAATGTAGCACAAAGGCCATGAAAAATGAGACAATTCTTTTAAAAGTTTTCGGAGGCAACTCAGAGTTGAAAGAACAAAATCTAAAAGTAATTCTCTACATTTTGGTTTCTAGTGTTTTGTTTGTTTGGTGGTGGTTGTTGTTTTTTGAGATGGAGTTTGGCTCACTGCAACCTCCGCCTCCCAAGTTTAAGCGATTCTCCTGCCTCAGTCTCCTGAGTAGCTGGGACTACAGGTGCCCACCATGCCCAGCTAATTTTTGTATTTTTAGTAGAGATGCAGTTTCACCATGTTGGCCAGGCTGATCTTAAACTCCTGACCTCAGGTGATCTGCCCGCCTTGGCCCCCCAAAGTGCTGGGATTACAGGTGTGTGCCACCTCACCCGGGCGAAAATCTTACAAATGTCAAACTGGGTAAGATTTCAAGTATTTGTGGGTATACTTTATCCAAGATTTTAAAATTCAGTTTATAGTAGAAAGTACATAAACATAATGGTACATGGGACATGTTAATTAGGAAGGACACTATTTTCCTTTTTTTTTTTTTAAGGACACTATTTTCCTAATTTCATCTATGAATCTTTAGAATTGAAGACATAAACCTTATATTCCACTTACAAAATGTATTAGCTCTGGAAAAAAAAATCTCTGTATTACCATTACTATAAATTGTTATACCTGATAACAACATATTATCACCAATGTTAAGGAATCTTTTTCTCCTTCTATAGTTTAATTCACTGAAAGGCCAGTCTCAACAGTCCCTATTTGTACCTTTCTGGCTTTATCAAATTCTCCCCAATTCTCCCCCAAAAAGGGTTCAGAGCCTTCTTGGTGGCCTGTGACACTAGTTTTTCATATTTCAACCCTACAGTGGTTGGACTGTGCTTCCTGTCTACTTTTGCCACACATTTAGCCTCTCCGAGACCTACCTTCTGTGATATACACTGTAGTTCTATTGTAAAGGATCGCAAACTATTTCATTTATTGTAGAGAAAAGAAAAATGACAGCCTTAGAGAAACAAAACATTTTTAATTTGAAAAGGACAGTCTGTGTGGTCACATCTACTCTGTGTAATTGCCTGTGATAACTGGCTTGGCTACGTGTGACTCTCCCACCTAGAAATGATGCTTGGGAAGATCTTAGTGGAACCACAGAAGGAAGGAGGATGATGCAAAACATTGCCACCGTGATGACCAAGGTCCTAAACCTAAAAAGGGTCATGGTGAATCCACTCAGTGGTGATGGAAATACAGCTAAGAAAAAGACTCAGTTATAAGCACTTTCCTTCTCTGCACAGACTTGCTCTAAAGGACTCTGATCAACTTTCTAAAATATCTCACATCACAGGCTTTCAAATTTTTCTGTCTGTAACCCAATTTATTTATATACGGTGACCCAATAACCACACACACCCAACAACTGAGAAAAAAATGAAGTCAAGGTTTCCAGGAGAAATACACAGCCTTTACAACATGCTGTATACTCTGATAAGTTCATTATTTCAGCCAGGCGTGGTAGCTCATGCCTGTAATTCCAGCACTTTGGGAGGCCAAGGCGGGTGGATCACTTGAGGCCAGGACTCGAGACCAGCCTGGGCAACATAGCAAAACCCCATTTCTACTAAAAACACACAAATTAGCCAGGCGCACACTCATAATCCCAGCTACTCAGGAGGCTGAGGCCCGAGAAAAGCTTGAACCCGGGAGATGGAGGGGTTGCAGTGAGCCAAAATCTCACCACTGTACTCTAGCCTGGGTGACAGAGTAAGACTCTATTTAAAAAAAAAAAAAAAAAAAAAGTCACTATTTCACTTTGTTGTCATGCTTGTTGTGACCCACTAAACTAATTTTATGACCCACTAATGGACGGCCTAGCAGCTTGGAAAATCCTGCCCTAATTCACTTACTTAAACTTGTCACAATAATTTGGCAGCTCTCTTAGGACTAGTGAAAGCACATGAAAACGTCCAACAGAAATGTACATCGGATGAGCTGCGCTAATACCACCTGTCATGATCCCTTTCAAATGGGACACATTTAAACAGTTTTATCTGGGTTAATATTACTGATAGTAAGACATCATCTTCTCTTCCACCTCATCTTTAAACTACACTTCTCCAATTGTTAAAAAATAATCTCAAATCTTTTTACCTGTGTGTGAATGAGGGAGGGAATAGAAATTAAAGATGACTTCAATAATCGTATCTGTTCACAGTTGGGTAAGTTTTTCCCCTACATCATGATGAAAGCCTGAGGAATAAAGATGACCAAGACAGTAAATTGCCCCGCACTTAATAAAATACTTCATAAAGCAGTTCCAACAGTTTCTCTATCCACAAATAAAATAAAATTAGCTTCAATTGCATTTTCCTTTAAAAAAAAATAGTGAAAATCAGTAACAAGTTTCTTAATGCCAAAGCAATCATTCTATCTATATAATTTTCTAAGAAGCTGAACAAAATTCCACACCCTTAGCTCAAATTAACAATGGGAAGAAGGAAGTTCTCTGGTCCCTGGTACCAGGAACCAAACAGTCAAGGGCCATTTAACCCCACCACGCAGGAAACTGGGCAAAAACAGTAGAGAAGACACTAAGAACTGAGGTACCTTTCATCCCGACCAAAAGAGATGATACAACAGTAATAGCATGACTTGTAGAAGGAGCCCAAGCTTTAGAGTCTGAGAAACTCAGTCCAGCTCTGCCACGTATCAGCTGGCCTTAGTTCAGCAGCAAAAACAATGAAAATAATTACTCAACTAATATTAGCTTTGAGCTGGGCAGTCCTAACTGCCATTATCTCAGTGAATTTTTACAACACTCTGAGGCAGGATCTGAGGGCCAGAGAGGCTAAGAAACTTGCCCAAATTCATACAATTAATAACAATTAATAATGGGAGGGACAGGCTTCAAACACGGGCTGACTCATTTTAAAGTTGTTGAGGGGATTCAGGTAGCTTTCTGAGCCTGTTTTTCCTTGTCTTTGCCCTCCCAGGCTTGCTGCATGGATTGACGCCACTGGCCCATCCTAAGAGGCTCACTGCCACACATATGTCATATATAATTAATGTATGGTAGATATGGACTCACCTCATCACAGGTATCTCAGGTAAGCTGGCCTCGCCTGTTCAGAGAGTTAGAAATGGGCTTTTACTTTATCTCCTTTTCCTCTACCCTCCCACTGCCTTACCCTACAAACACACCTCCCCCACAAATACTTTCCACCCACCTTATGGCAGTAGGACCTAGTTCACAGCACTGCAGGCATGAGAAACATGACACCCATCATGAGTATGTTTACCGAAGGAAGGGAGGTGGGTGCTAGCATTGCTCAGGCAGGGCAAAGGTGCAGGCAATTCAAAGCCAAGACAATGACAGAGAGCCACAAGGGCCGGGACTCAGACTGGGCAGGAGGAATGTGCTGGGACAGCCATTAGATTAAACTTATTGACCCAACAAGGTCTTTGCCACCCAACAGAAGGGAGACAGAAGAGGGATGAAGGCTGGTACGGCTGCTGTGAAATGGATTGGACCAGTTGTGACTTGGGGATCTGGCACAAATGAGAGGGGCAGGGTCTCAAACATGCCAGGAGTTCTGCTTAAGGCAATAAACAGTCTCACAATGGAGTGTGGCATAAACACTGGTTTTGGAAACAGGAAGTACCAGTACCAAGCAGCTAATAAGTTTCAACAGAACTTTTCAAAACAGGGTTACACTGTCCCTTTCTTTCCTGTGTATGGTAGATGACAAACTGCTATCCCCTCCAATCCTCTACCAAAAAAGTGGGTCAACAGAAGCGGTGATGGGCAGTCAATGAAGTTAACCGAAGTATATCTACCAAAAGCTCATTTAACCAAGTAGATGAAAAATATGCCAATCACCTGATGACTGAATCAGGCATTGTTTAAAGCAAGTATGTAACAACTGTGAGTATGCAAGCTCCTGTGGTCTAACAAGTTACCTGTAAATGTCAGACCAAAATTGTTAGTTGTCATAGCAACAGTACACAACACTGTCTGCTCAGATTAGTCATAAGCAGTTGCGCTCTTTGTTTTACATTATAAGTATACAACTAATTATTATAAAAACTATCTTCCAAGTATTAAGAAATCACTACTTTCTCAAACCAGAGGGATTTATAACCAAAGTCATAATCTTGACTTGGAGAAAAGCACCCATAAGCCTAAATGATATAAGCTGAATTTATAAATGTTTGGGAAGCAGGACATTGTTATTATAAAGTTGTTTAATAATTTGAAGACATATTTTTTTTACCTCAAGGAAAAAACATTGATTATAAAACTGACTACCGGATTAAATAATATTATCTAACAAAAGCAGACTTACAAAGACATCCATTATTTTAATTAAGTAGTGATGACATTATGAACTTGGAATCATACTTCCACTGACGTCATTTAATGCCTAATTATAAAACAAAGTATTCTAAACATTTTACTTCTGTCTTTAATCTAGTTTTATTTTGCTCACCCTTATTTTTTTAAATAAGTTGTTCCCACCCCATTAGCAAGAAATAAATCTTGTTTTCTCTTAAAATGTTCACTTCAGAGATAAAAAGATTCGATTCAGTGACTTGGAAAAATTGCGCATTATTTGTTTCCTCACTGCATCTGCTGCTGAACCATTTTCTCTACAATTAAACATCATGGCTTTATCCAAGAACACAGGTCTATCTAAACGTCAGAAACGCCAGGCCCAATCCTTGCTCTGCCACCCAGGAGGCTCGGTGCCTTCAGAAAGCAAGTCGCCCCCTCAGCGTCAAAGTGTCCTCACCTGAGCCCCGGCCTAGGCCATCAGAGGTCCTCACTAATCAGGACAGGCCAATGCTAAACTTGCAGACATCTTTCTCTCTCTCTCTCTCACACACACACACACACACACACACACACACACACACTGGGCAGTGCAATCAGGCCACACGTGACAGGCCTTTCAAATCCACACACCCCACCCCCAAAAGGGGAAACAGGAGAAATCTGATTTTACCTGGCTGCAAGTGCAACGCCAAATAACAAGGTGAGCCCTAGGACACCTCTGATCCATAGGAATCCACATTAAAGCTTGTGCACTGCTGCCTGGGGCCCTCAGGACTTGCAGGTGACTAGGCACAGAGAGAACACAGACCAAGCACATTCCCTTCTCAATACTCAATATACAAAAACAGCACTATTTGACTAACAATGATTAGCTTAAAGTGACTTTCCAGAGCCCTCGTCCTTCCTGTCATCAGAATTGATTGGAAGGCCAGTAATTTGATATTGGAAATTTACAATTGATAAAGTCATCGATGGTGACTCCTCCCAAATGCATAGAAGATCTGGAAATGCTGATCTCAGAGTTTCCGGACTGTTCAGGGCTTGACCAGGATTCTCTGGTTGAAAAAGGAAATATACCAGTCAGCACTCAGCATGCCAGATAGCAGCCCAGGCCAAAATATTCACATTTGACAGCCCCGACCCAATGAGAGCTCAGCTCTGGACAAAACGAAGCTGTGCACAACGTTTAGACTTGACTGACACCTACTGTGTGCCCCGTGCTACTGCCCCTCACTCGAGATTTCCCTGGCCCACCTGGGCCACAGGCCACACCTGGCTTCACAAGCCGTCCTGCAATGGAACAGCAGGCAGGGATTTAGAAGGCCACCTCAGCAAGTGCCACTTCTCAAAGATACCTAGATAGTTTTGTGGCTAAAATAAATGTAGTATCCAAGTTTTCGTTATTGAATAGAAAAGGTTCAAAGCAGGAAATGTGCACTATGAATGGACTTTCTCCCCATGGGATTCTCAGGGCCTTTCAATAGCTTCTCCAATACCCCAGCAGCGGCCCTCGCCCCCCACCTGATCTGACCTGGGCCTGCTTCTCATGCCTCATGCCAGTCTCTCCACCACCTTGCTCCCTGCGCCTCAGCCACACAAGCCTGCCTTCATTCCTGGAACACACCAAATTCTTCCTGGGCTGCATGTCTTGGTGCACACAATGTTCCCACCCGGGGCACGCGCCCCTCCCAACCCAGCCCCCTTCCCACACTTCTCCTGACCCCTGGCTCTTCCTCACCTTCTCCGTCTGTATTTCAACATCATCTTCCCGGATCACCAATCCAACACGGGTCCCACCGTGGTCAATCTCTGTCCTAAGTTGGTTTCCCAGCTCTCACCATCTGTAATTGTTTAATTTATTGCCAGTCCCATGTGTGTTTTGGATCTTCTCCCCTCTAGATATTTAGCTACCTGGGGGCCAGGGCCATTTCTGGTTTGTACCTCACTGGGTCTTCAGGGCTAGGAATACTAAATGTTCAATTATCATCTGTTAAAGTGATGAAATACCTCAATCAATTGTGCGTGGAGAAAAGATGCAATCTATAAACATTTGTGTTTGTACTAAACTGGTCACGGTGTGAAAACAGCTGCTCACTGGTATTGGGCACAATTATTCATTTCTAGCCCCTATTTCTCCCTACTAAGTACCCAACCAGGTTGGGTCTGTGCTGTACTGTAATCTCTTGATTAAATGGGATTCTCTGTTATTTAACTGTTTAAAACTGATAATAGAAATTATATCAACAATGATGGTTTGGTTCCCAGGTAATCCACAAAAATACAACTGCTACTACTGGTTAACTTTCGAAGTGCTTACTGCATCCCAGGCACTGCTTTAAACACTCATACTTCATCTCAACCTTCACAACAGTTCTACGAAGGAGGTATTATTATCTTTATTGATGGAGGAATAGCTGAGGTCCAGGGGGATTAGCAGCCTGCCCACGGTGATGCCACTGGAGGGGCCTAGCCAGGACCCAGCCAGGTCCCAGCCGGGTCCACCTGATGCCAGAGTACCAGCTCTTACGATAGTTCATCCCTTGCTAATGGAGCCCACAGGCTAGGAGGCAGGAGAGATGAGGTAAAGCTGTCTCTTCCTGATTTGGAGTCAGGTAAACCACTTTTTAAAATGTTTTTAGAAAAAGACTGAATTCGTCTTTTGAGCCCCTCTCTGTGAGTCCAGGTAATTCCCTCCTAATTCCTCAAGCTTGCCCTCTCTGTTCCTCAGTGTCCTCTTGCTTCCCTGGACCACCCCATTAAATGCACCACTAGGCTTGGGCATTCATGACACAGCCCATAATCACCTGCCTCCCCTACCAATGTGTGTGTGAGCATACACTCACACACACACAACATGCGCACACACTCACACACATACCCGCACACGCGCACACACAGACTATTTCAAAAGCTACAATTTGCTCCCTCTAGCTTTCAGAAGACACAGGGTAAACAAGTCACCTAATTAAAAAGGAAAATAATTCCTTGACCTTCCTAGAGATGCTAAAATGCATAACTTTTAAAAGGTAACTTATTCACAAAGCACCGTTTGAATTATTACACAGCCAAATGAATGACCAAAATTGGACGGCAATTTCCAGAAGCATCCGGAAAGAGAGTTGTGTGGAAAAGTCATCTGGCTACTGCTCACCTGATCTTGATTTTTTTTTTTTAACTGTATGTCTTCTCCATTTCTGAACTCAGTGTAAGGTGATCCTGACTGTGCCTCTGGTGAATGCAGGAAGGACTGGAAAACTGGGGCTGGGTGGCAAGTTGAGCAGGGAGCTTGCTAAGTGTGTGGAGCTAGAGACCACCTACAGTTTGTGGCTGGATTTTTAAAACACAACACCTTAATATGTTCTGCCAGGTGTAGTGAGAATGTGCCTGATGAGCTTGAATTCTTATTTGTTTCCGAAAGCTCTATGTGAAGGCAAGCCCAAATTAGGAGATGAAAACACAGAAGAAAAAAAAAAAACAACTTCAACTGCTGAGTTGTGTGGGTCCAACAAAGAGTAACAGAATTATGCATCCTTCAAAGCCAAGCTGGCTTTGTTGATTTCCATGTGAACCAGCTGGCCTAAGCTGACCTCCACTTCCCTTCCAACGCAGTCCAGCTGTGGCTTTCAACCCCGGCTCACCCATCAAAATCACCTGTGAAACTTCAAAAAAAAAAAAAAACTGGTGTCTAGCTCCAGCACAGGGAGCAGAGAAGGAGAATCGATCAAGATGAGCCACAAGTACAACATGGCCTGTGCCACAACACAACCATGTCCAGAGGGCAGGCTGGGGAGAACTGCAAGAACCATTTGGTGGACCCGACTCTTCTCCCCCATCTCCAGGACCAAGCGAGTGAGCCAGCCACCCACCCGCGCAGCCAGCTTTCATGAGCGCAGCTTTGCCAGCACTGAGGTCTGAGTACCAGGGACACGGTGATGAACGGTCCTGGCAGACCTGCCAAAGAGCTTCCATTCTAATGGAAACCATACCAGGGAGATTTAAATCCCCCTGTTCTCCTAAAAAAAAAAAAAAAAAAAAAAAAAAAAAAAAAAAGGAGGGGGCAACTGAAAAGGATCCCCTAAGCAATTTCAGCACGGAACTTCAGTCCTATAAGCCTGCGGCTTCTCACTCAGTTCTCAGAGGACTTTTCTGTGTAGTATTGGATTAAAGGAACTGTAAGAGCCTTCTCTAAATGTGGAGAGAATCATACTAGTATAAACCTCAACCTCCTCCTCCTAATTCTTTCCATTTTCATACAATCTCTGCATTAACAAATGCACAACCCTTGCTTCCCCAATCTCATTGCAACCTGCGTGCCAGGCACTCTACAACCCATTGTTCTACTCACTAGCCCGATCCAGACCATCAAACAGTTTTAGTCCAGGGGCCCTTATGTACCCCACACTCTCAGCCTGAGTGACCACCGTGCTCTAAGACCAACGGTTTGTCCCATCTGCATTCTGGATGGTTTATTTTTATTTATTTATTTATTTATTGTCTTTTCTTTCTTTCCCAATTGGAACAAGCGCCCATCAAAGGCTTAGGAGATAATAAAAGATGTACAAGAACAACTCCAAGATCCCTTTGAAGAGTCTTTCATCTTTCTGTAAAAACTAAACCAAGATACACAACATATGAGTGCCACCTAATATCACATGCTAATTCAGAAGCAAGCTATACGAACCAATAGGAAACACAGAGCTGTCAGAGCGGGAAAGCCCCAGAGGCTCGAGTCAGCGATGACACCACAGGGTATTCAAGGAGCACTGCCGGCCTGTAGGTGGCAGAAACAATGGAGGAACCAGCCTGAGTCAAGGAGGACTCACTAGGTAAGGGTGGGAAATGGGGCTGAAGAGGTGGAATGAGTGGTCAATGGAAAGATGAGGAGTCAGGTATGACTCACCTGCGACAGGGGCCTCAGCAAGAGACAGGTATGGGGACACTGTTTTAGGCGCATGGATTAAAATCACAGCTGCCAGCAACATTGATTCAGCCTGTGTAAATGGCGCGCCAGTTTATTCTCCACAAGATCTTAATCAGGGTGGCTCCTACCACCTCCATTCCTATCATCAAAATGGTTCAAAGGATGCCAAAGCCCCCATGTTTACACATTAGAAGTTCAAAATTGCTTCCTGACAACCTTCCTGGGCTTTTCATGTCCCTGTTTCTCCCCCTAAGGAGCAGATGACTGTTCTGGGAGACAGCTGGCAGCAATGAGTATAAACAGCCAACTGTGTGGCCATCCCGTTGTAATTTTGTTCCCTACACATCTGTCAACTGGGTGTCAGGCACAGGGTGTGCCACTGGGTCAAGCTATACAATGATACCAGCCATCATTCTCTGTCTTTAGAAGGGAGCAGGACACCTGGAGAGTAAATGCCATCTTGGGTAGAGTCACCCACAAGAGGGAATCTGGTGAATTCATCCTCCCATTAATTCATCAAGTATTTAGTCTGTGTCTGTTAAGTGTAAGGCACTGTTCACAACAACACGGGCCTAGCAGCAAAGGACACAAAGCCGCTGCCCTCTTGGAGCCTGCATTCAGGCGCAGGCAGCCAACTGACAAACCGAGGGAAATACAATATCAGGCCATGCAAAGTGCCATGCGGGGAAATACAGGTAAGGCAACGGAGTGGCAGAGGCTGCACTATTGTGGATATTCATGAAACACCATGCTGAGAAGACAGCAGACACCTGAAGGAAGTGAGGGACGGAGCCAAAGGCTACCAAGGGGAAGAGCTTCGGGCAGACTGAGCAGCAAACACAGAGGCCTGGGGCAGGTAGGAACAGTGAAGAGGGCTGACCAGGAAAGTGGCAGGGAGGCGGCATGGTCAGGAACCGGGTTATGGTAAGGCTTCCTGCCCTCAAAACCACAGGGGGGCAAGGGCGAGAGGCCCCGCAGTTTGTGGTCAGGGCAATACAATAATAATAATAACACTCCTCATTCCTTATTTAAATTTGCAAACCTTTCCTAGTCCAGTCTAATACATAAAAGAAAGAAATAAACGTAAATAGTGGTTTCAACAATAAAAAAGAATAAACCACTAAGTATACTTAGAGTGTATTTTCTTTTCTTTTCTTTTTTTTTTTTTTTTTTGAGACAGAGTCTCGCTCTGTCACCCAGGCTGGAGTGCAGTGGCATGACCTTGGCTTACTGCAACCTCCGTCTCCTGGGTTCAAGGAATTCTCCTCCCTCAGTCTCTCCAGTAGCTGGGACTACAGGCATGTGCCATCACACCCAGCTCATTTTTTGTATTTTTAGTAGAGACAGGGTTGCACCATGTTGGCCAGGCTGGTCTCAAACTCCTGTCCTCAAGTGATCCACCTGCCTTGGCCTCCTAAAGTGGTAGGATTACAGGCATGAGCCACCATGCCCGGCCTTAGAGTGCATTTTCTACTCCAAAAAGTTCAACTCATACTTACTGATTCGAACATTTTCAAATGTAATGATGATGTTAACCAGTAGGGATGCTCTCAAATATAATATCCTCAATTGTTTTAAGCAGAGGACAGAATGGTCTTTTAATCTAAAACAATATTAGAATATGTAATTAAGTAGTTTTCCATCACACTCTATACTTCAAAGTGTAGTGATGCACCTTCCTAAACAGTCTTGGGAGAGATTCTAAACCCTGAGAGTCACTGACACATTTAACTAAAGCCACAGAACTATACATTCAGCTGGAAAAGTCAAAGTGATAACGTCTTCAAGCTTCACTACAAGTGGTAGAGGCAGAGTTGCTAATTTCCTGCTTTGTGGGTGCTTTGCAGCTTCTGTAGACATCTTAATAACCAATTATATCATAAGAAATGTAAGACAAAGAAATACAAACATGATGAAATCCTCTACTTGCAGGAAAACAGAAGATCATCAAATTTGGAGTCCTGTCCACAGAAGACAAAAGTCTGGACGTAGCAATCCTTTACGACAATATCACGTCAGCCACATTACTAGCTGCAAACATCCTTTCTAAGTCCAGGAGTAAGGAGGGAACTAATCCCCAGAGGTGAGCTGCCCTTTGCATTTTTGAAGCCACTTGAACTTCCAGCCATAAAACTGTGACACTCACACCATTGGCAAACAGTTTAGACACAATAACTCAGAAGTTGATTGCATGCTAATTTCCATGTTATTTCTCAACCATGAGAGTAGCTCTATTATCCCTGTAGGACAAGATATCCTTTGGCCATTTCACTTAGATAAGAAACAGAGCTTGCCTGAGCTATAACAGAAATGAGAAAAAGCAAATTATGTGTCTGCTATATGTGAAAGTTTAATTTATGCAACTTTTTTGAACAAGTCAAAGCTTCTCTATTCAATCGATGAATTGCTACTGAAATAAAGCGGAAAAACTGCGAAGCTTAATAACAGCCACAGAAAGGTTACAATAGTCTGTTAAATAAATAAAAACTTGAGGAGGAAAACAGATCTTTGTTACCACTCAAACTGGAAATGCTGGGGTTTTACACATAGAAGGCAACCTACAGATGAGGGAAACAGTTTAAACAGACATTTCTCTCATAACAAAAAAATACTTATTTTTTTCTTCTGATTTTAAAAGCAATGTGTTGATCACACAAAATTTGGAAAATAAAGAAAAGTATAAAGAAAATTTCCCCCATGAATGCATCATTTAAAATATTTGTATTTTGATACATTTCCATTCAATTAATACAAATACACGTTTTCATTTTTTAGCAAACTTGGGATATTAAATAGATAGTTTATTACGTTTGTAAGCATTTCACCTGTAATAACTTTTTCAATATATGGTTGCAAAATCTGCCATTACATGAATGTATTATAGCTGACTTAACTATTCCTCTATTGTCCTATTCAAAATACAAGATAGACAAATTAATTTTAATGTAACAGAATAGGAAAGATCATTGCTATGGTTTCAGAATACTGTAACTAACCTTTCAGACACTACCACTTGTCAGGTTTTGGTGTGATATCAAGGAAGAATGTCCGTAATTATTTGAAAAGGTTATTTCAATTCTGTGACCTTTCCCAATGATGTAACTGAGTGAAACTAGATTTTCTGCATATATAACCCCTAAAACAACCTATCCCGACAGATGGATTACAGAAGCAGATATGAGAACCCAGCTATTTTCTATCAAAGCTGGTTATGAAACAGATTCACAAAAATGGAAAATAATGTCGCTCTTCTCACTAAATTTTTTTTTGGTTTTCACTTTTAAAAATCACTAAAGAGATATAAATAAATAAAACAATGTCAAACATTCATCTCATACCTTTTTTGTTTTAGGAAGGTTATTCTTCATTATAAATGGCCTTTTTATTAGTATGTAACAGGTTTATTATTATGTTTGTTATTTTTAAATTTTCTCAGTTTTAAAATTTTAAAATTTCTCAGTTTTAATTTGTTAAATATTTTATAAATATTTATAAATATTTTTAATATTTATAAATTAATATTTATATTAAATATATATTTAATATATAAATTATAAAAAATAATTATAAATATTTTTAAAATTTTTTAAAATATTTTAAAATTTCTCAGTTTTAATTTTTAACATAGTAAAATATCAATAGAAACAAAAAAAAGTTCTTTAAGATTCTCGAATACTTTTTAAAACAGTGTAAAGAGGTCCTGAGGTCAAAAAGATTGAGACCCAGTAGGTAACAGAATAAAGAGTTTAACAGATAAATAAATCCACTGACATTGTGTTTGCTTGTTACTGACTTCTGCTTAAAAAGAGACTGCTCCGAGACGTTGAGCAGATCAGCGGCAGCTTCCTTGGGTAGAATTCTTCCTCTTCCGGCCACGTTTAGTCTCTGAATAATGAGGCCCCCAAATACTTGATCCATTTCACCATTCTATATCAAAATACTTTTTAAAACAGATACTGCAGGCTTGTGAGGAAACAGCGCCCCCAAGAATCGGAGATGCAGATCTCTCGCCACGACTACCTCACTACTTATTTGTTCAAAAAAAAAAAAAAAGTAAGATAAAATATTATCAAACTATTTTTGCTGTGGTAAGGGCAAACTGATTCAGATAGCAGTATATGAAATACACTTATCTCCATGGTTAATCATCACCTATTTTTACTTCCTCCCACCCGAACTGCACAAGTTAATTCTGTGAATTCTGTAGGGCAAATGGCACCAGTTTCCTTCCACCTGTTAGTGCCCAGATCTCAACAGATATAAGAAAACACCCATATATTTCCTGTTACAAGTTTACTTTCTAATCAGTAACAATACAACTGAAAGGCCCAAAACTATTATAACTGTACAGATATTTCTAATATCTCAAGAACAAGAATCCTACTATACCATTGTCCTATTCTTCCATATATAGTATTTTCTACACTTTCGTCCTAAAACAACAAAATGGTCACACTTGAAAACCTGGGCTGGGCATGGTGGCTCACGTCTGTAATCCCAGCTACTTGGAAGTCTGAGGCAGGAGGATCACTTGAGCCCAAGAGTTCAAGACCAGCCTGGGCAACACAGCAAGACCCTGTCTCTAAAAAAATCAATTTACTTCTTTTAAAAATTGGGCTGAAAATTAAAACAAACTTTTTCATTAAAACACATATTTATTGAGTGTATAGCATGTGCCAGGCATATGTCTTGACACTGAGGATAAAGCAGTAGAACTCTCTGCCTCATGGACTTACTTATCACAGCTTATTTTCTACTGGGGGAAGCAGGCATTTGACAAAAGAGTAGCAATGAAGTGTGCTGGGTTTTAACAGAGGAAGCCGGGGTCACCATGAGAACAGACCATGGAAGTCCAGGGAGAGCATGTGATGAAATGCAGTCCAAGGGAGAACCCTCGACGGACATAGGCACGTGGGCTTGGAGCACAAGATGGGCCAGAAGAAGAAAGATGGGGCTCAAGCCTGGGGTTAGGGCACAGATACAAACCCAGACTCCCCGGGTAATGAGTGAGGCCAAGTGCTGAAATAGAGGACACTGAGGAAGAACCAGGTCAATGGATCAGAGAAAACAAGGCAATCTGTTAGAGACTCACTGCATTTTAGATACCTGCAAAGCATGCAAGCCTATGAAGGATGCCCTGACGTAGGTGCTTGAGCTCACAAGTTAGGTAAGGGCTGGATATGTAGATGTGAGAGCCAAAATCCTACAACAAACGAAGCGGCTGAAACTGCTGATATTCCTCAGCAGGGTGGCAAAAGTGTCCTCAAAATACCCAAATATAAAGGGGTGGGGAGAGGAAGAGGAGGCTGCAAAGGAAGCTGAAGGGGATAATCGAGAGGGAGAAGGAAACCCAGGGGAGGGCGTCTCAGGCACTCGGAGGGCAGGGAGATGTTTCACAGACGAGGACGCGCTCCACAGTGGTAAATCCCAGCTAGCAAAGGCTGCTGAGAGGCCAAGCAGGACACAACCGAAGGGCCCTGTGGAACTCGCAGCAGGGCGGACATAAGGCCTCTCTGCAGCGCTGGCTTCGTGGGCATGGGACCTTCACAGCCCCTATGCCTGAGGGGCCCCATGCTTCCTTTAGTGCTTTGCTGCTACCATCTTGAAATTCTTAATTTTTGAACAAAGAACCCTGTATTTTCACTTTGCACTGGACCCAGAAAATTTTGCAGCCAATCTTGACCCTCTGGTATCAGTTTCACTAAAGTAGCAGAGATAAAAAACAGAATCTAGTGGATTGAGGAGTGAAAAGGAAATGAAAAAATAAGTAGGTATCAGAGTGACTTTAAGGTGATCCCACATTCCTCTCCTCCTACTGTTCACTTCTCACCTGCTTCTAACAACAGAAGATGGCAAAGGTGATGAGATGTCACTCCTGTGATGCCATCATGCTGCAATCTTCCACCCTTGCCAGCTGTAAGGAAGTAAGGACCCATGTGGCATGGAACTGCAGGTGGCCCATGTCCCACAACTGCAGGGAAATGAATTCTGCCCATGACCTGAGGAAGCCTGGAAACACTCTTCCTCAGGTGAGCCTGATGAGACCACAGACCTGGCGCCCACATGGACAGGAGGCTGGTGAGAGCCTGAAGCACAGAAACCAGCTAGGCTGTGCCCGGGCTCCTGACCCACGGAACTGGTGAGGGAACCAACACAGGTTGTTTATGATACTGAGTGTGCACAATCACTTGCTATGTAGCAGTAGGTAATAGTACAAGGCAGAAAGTAGAACATGCTCTCAAAACATTTAATCAAGAGAAGGGGAGAGAAAGTGGTCGCAGAAAGAGAAGAGTTCCATCAAGGGCTTGGGTTCTGTTTTTGTCTTAAGATAGGAGAGACCTGAGCACTTGTAAATGCTAACGAGAAGGAAATACCAGGAGAGAGGTTTAAACCGGAGGTTGGAGAGAATGGTGGTGCAGAAATGGATTTCTAGAGAACAGGATTCCTCTTTCACTACAAACAGAAAAATGAGAAAAGTACAGGTCCAGGAGCAGGCGGATTTGCAAAAGGGGCAGTGGGAAAGTCAGAGAATGGCCTTCGCACAACTGTCCCGTGAACTGTGGAAAGATCATCTGCTGAGAGTGAAATGAGAGGAGGAGCGATGGGCTGAGTATGAACCTAGAGATTTAAGAAATGTGGAGGAGGTTGGAAAAGTCATTATGGAGAGGAAGAGGGTTGAGGAGGAAAATGTGATTTCCAGGCAGTGTTGAGGCCCTGGTGAGGCAGAGATCAGGATCACAGAGATGCAACTGCGTAACTTTCTCTGGCAGAACTCAGAAGTCCAGGGACAGGCATGGGTGGGCCGCCCAATCCTTTAGGACAGTGAAGGAAGGGATTCCAGTGTGTTGACAAGCACATCGCTGAAATGCTGGAATTCAAAAGCAGAGGCAAAGTCCAGCAGGAGCAGAGGGGTTGGAAAGGGACATGGAATGGGAAAAATCTGATGTTCTTATGGTAATCTGTCAGTGGAGCTGAAGGACAGAAGCTTCTGGTGAGTAGGATCTCTGGATTTCAGCTCAGAAGCGGTTTCTGGTATTAACAGTGCCTTTCTAGGGTAACCTCCTCCTCCTAGTTTGAGCAGTGAAAGTCCTGTGTCCTGTGAAACTCCTTAGTCCTCAGACTGAACATCCCCATCCCATAAAGCTCCAGTCGCCACTCCATTCTCAGGCAAATCAGGCTGCTGGTCACTCAGCTCCAGCTGCCATGGTGTCCCCGGTGAGCTTTAACAAATACTGACCTGACTGCGAGCCAGGGGCCAAAACTTTCAATGAACAAAAGAGGAGTTATGACCAGGAAATGCTAGAACTGAGGGTAGAGGACAGAATACGACTGAGACAAGGCTTAAAGAAGCAGGGGGGGGAAGGGTCATGACCCAAAAGTGGCCATGAGGGCAGAAACCTGAGCCCTGCCTCCAGATCCCATGGCACACACCGGGTGGGGAAGGTGCACTCCCATTCCCAAGGGAGCCGAGGCAGCAGTGAACTTGGAGAGCAGTTCTCAGTTAGACCAGGAGGTGAAGATACTGGGGGAGGAGGAGGCTGGCTGATGATCCCAGGGTTAGACCAGGAGATGAAGATATTCAGGTAGGAGAAGGCTGGCTGATCCCAGGGTTAGACCAGGAGGTGAAGATACTGGAGGAGGCTGGCTGATCTGAGGGTTAGATCAGGAGGTGAAGATACTCGGGTAGGAGGAGGCTGGCTGATGATCCCAGGGTTAGAACAGGAGGTGAAGATACTGGAAGCAGAGGCTGGCTGATCTCAGGGTTAGATCAGGAGGTGAAGATACTGGGGAAGGCTGGCTGATCCCCAGGTTAGACCAGGAGGTGAAGATACTGAGGAAGGAGGCAGCAGGGGAGCTGGCTGATTCCAAGGCAGGAGCACAGCACTTGGTGGAAGAGGCTGGAAGGAACGGAGGTGGGGTGGGGTCGAAGGCGGAGGCAAAGAGCAGTCCCAGGAGCCTGGAAGGAGCAGGAGGGGCAGGGCATGAGGGTGGGATCCTAAATCCCAGAATCATCGGCAACATAATAAATGGCAACTCCAGGGGAGCTGGCGTCTGACGATGTCTGTGGGACACAGTACATAGGTGGATTTTAACACACTGAGATTGCTATTTGGTATAATGACATGTTTATCTGAAGAAATGAAGTTAGGAATTTTCTGAGCTACAGAATGAATTTTTTGGTTCTCATCGAAAAGTTCGTTGCTCTTGGAACTCAATTCTCAGGTTTGTTTCATGAATCATCATCCTCGTTCTGATGTTTATTCAAATCTTTGCCCACCCTCGAGTCTCCTTAAATTCCTCATATTCCACAAATGATGTGTGTTTGTTATCTGAATCCAGAAAACCCTCATGGGTTTGCAGATATAACTGCCAATAACCGATACAGCAATAGAGAGTGCAGAAAATATTTCTTGACAATAAAATCAGAAGGAAGATTCGAGTTATCCTATCCCCATGGAAGGAAGGGGAGAGTACATGTTGTGTTGTGGTGAGCTGCAGTTTGCATTGTGCACGTGTGTGTGTATGTGTGCATGCATGCGTGCACACATGTGTTACGTTAAGATCATAACATCTGGTGATCTAAGTCCTCAGGAAGCTAGACAGACTCAACATATTGTTCCAGCAAAAACTTTAGCATCATTTAGAAAAAAATATAGCAGAAAAAAATCCCTCAACTCAAGAACAACACAGGTACTTCTGTTCAGTGTACCCTTCCTCTAAAGTTTTGGGGAAGATGGAAATAGGCCAGGACTGGAGGTGTGGAGCCCCCACACAGTCAGCTCACAGGTCAGCAGCAGTGACAGGTACTCCAGACTTGAGACCTTGAGGGAAACCAAGGTTCCTCTGTCTCTTCTCTGACATAATCAAGTTCTCTCTTCCCTTCGTCCTCCTCAATGCAAGACGGTGCTTCCCCAAACAAGATATGGGACTCTCGCGCCTACTGAGACGGGCAGAGAGCCTCACAGGTGTCCACAGTTTCAAGAACCTTGCCCAGCCTCAGCCAACAACCAACCAGGCAGGCTGGGCGAGCCCAGAGGTTCCCGGAAACCAGAAACTAGGGCAGAAACACCCAGCAACTCAGACCCTTTTCTAAAACAGAGCTACCAATAAACATACATTTATAAATCACTGTCATGAGCCATAGAAAGGGAATGCTTTTATAAATTAAAGCACCCAAATGTTAAGCCAATATTACTTTGGATAGCATTTATCATTGCTACAGAAAAAAAACTGTATATAAATAAATGTGAATGCATACAAGGTAAATAAGTGTCCTATGTTAATATAAGGGTAGCCCATATTTTTTCTGAAATGAAATGACATTGAAAACACACCTACCAAAAAAATGTGGGGTGGGTGGGTGGGTGTGTGTGTGTGTGTGTGTGTGTGTGTGTGAATGACCTGTTTGTCTAGGTCAACATTAGATTTTTACCCAATATTTTTACCCAGTCTGTGTACACCAAGGCCCAGCAGGGCAGGGTGGTTACACAGTGTATGTAGCAAGACAAGCCATAGCCACTGTGAGAATGACTGCCCAAGAGGAAGGCAAGCGTTTAAATCTCCTTAGACAGGTACCGACAGTGACTGGAAATGCTATTTCCACAGTGGTCACCCAAGACATTCTCTCCCTAATCCTAACCAAGGAATAAGAAGCAAATTAAAGGCTGGGTACAGTGGCTGATGCCTATAACCCTAGCACTTTGGGAGGCCAAGGTGGGCAGATCGCTTGAGGTCAGGAGTTCAAGACCAGCCTGGCTAACATGGTGAAACCTCATCTCTACTAAAAATACAAAAATTAGCTAGGCGTGGTGGTGGGTTCCTACAATCCCAGCTATTTGGGAGGCTGAGGCAGGAGAATCACTTGAACCCGGGAGGCAGAGGTTGCAGTGGGCTAAGATCGTGCCACTGCACTCCAGCCTGGATGACAGAGTGAGGCTCCATCTCAAAAAAAAAAAAAAGAAAAGAAAAAAGAAGTAAATTAAACTCAGCACATATCAGTGTTTTGTTGTGGTCACGTGTTCATTTATATATATATATATATATATATATATATGTCCACAACTACAAGGGAGGAGGTGAAGGCAATGAGCAGAAGGCTTTCAAATCAAGAGCTATTTTGCTAAAATCAAATACGTCTCAGCTTAGGCTGCTATAACAAGCTGTCATAGGCTGGGGGCCTTAAACAACACTTGTCTATTTCTCACAATTCTAGAGGCTGGGGAGTGCAGGATCAAGGTGCTGGCAGATCAGGTGTCTGGTGAGGGCTCCCTTCCTGACTGGCACACAGTCACCTTCTGGCTGTGTCCTCACATGGTAGACAGCAGAGAGAGTGAGAAAAAAGCTCTCCTGTCTCTTCTCCTGGAAGCACTAATCCCATTCTCAGGGGCTCTGCCCTCATGACCTAATCAGCTCCCCAAGGCCCCTCCTCCTAAAACCATAAGGGGTTCAAATTTCAACATATGCATTTTGGGGGTGACACACACATTCAGACCATAACCAGTACTTCAAATATATTGATCAGGCCTACAATCTTCACTAGATAGTCAAACTTTACTGGAAATAGATATCTTCAGAGAAAATGCATAATTATCAGGATCCTAGACACTTAATAGACCATGGATAAAATCCTGCAGATAAAAGTTAGTGAATCCAAAAAGGTTTCTTGAAAAGCTAAGTAAAGGGTGACTCATCCAGAGTTTGACAGACACGGTTGGCATATGAAGAAATTTTAGAAAAAAAAAAATAGTTCACAACTGCATAAGACACACAGCCTATTCCAAAGCTCTCTTCCTGGCAAAGACACACTGTTCAACACCGCCCACTACAACAACAGATAATTTTTATTTAGTCTCATATAGGTCGGCTGTTCTGTTAACAAGTCTAAGTTCACACAACATTTTCTAGAGAAGGACTACATTATTCAACAGCCCCAGAAAGGTCCCAGTGTTTATTCTCACCTCAGATATCTATTTTCTTGTTTATGTTTCAATCATGAGTATTTAAGGTGGTGAAAAATCATCATTTAGCAAGAGAAGAGTTAGCCCAGGAAGTCATCCCCATCCCTGTCACCCATCAAGGCCTAAGTGACAAACGGTTATAGAGACTGACCTAACCTCACCTCGGTAGATATCGGCAGGCTCCTCAAGTCCAAGGTAGCAAATAAAAAGATTGCAGTAAGAATGTACCTTCTGACTGTGGTAGTTCCTTAGAGCGGTGAAGAAGAGCACCCAAAACAAGAATTAACCATTCCCTAAAGAGCTCTCTTTCTGGATATATCAAAAGAGCCCACAGTTCAAGTTCAAAGAGAAACACTCTAGCAACTTCTGAAAGCAGGAACTGTGTGCAACTGAATGACCTCATCCGGCACAGAAGCCAGAGCAAACAATGAAAAACAAACCGTACCAACTCTGGTACCAGTTACTGACCTTCCAGACCAAGGGATCTTGCTGGCGGCACTGGTAAAATGTACTTGTACGTAAAAAATCGGCTCCTCTACTTTAAGCAAATGTGCACGCAAGACCTCTCCAGCCCTACCATCCCCATTCCGACACTCACACAACCTGACTGCAGGAAGCATGCGTGAGTCAACCTCCAACTGGAGGAGGCCAAGTTCTCGCACTTCTTAGAGCATCAACACAACACCTACAGCATGGGGGCCTCAGACTAATCAGAACGGCCCTCCTGAGGCTGGGATTCATGGCATCATAGCCCACTTTATAAAATGTGCTGAGAATTTTCTGTAAGGAAGGGCTGTGTTTAATACAGCAGAAGACAGGTGCAGTGGTGTGCACCTGTGGTCCTAGCTATTCCAGAGGATCACTTGCACCCAGGATTTTGAGGCTGTAGTGCACTATGATCACATCTGTGAATAGCCACTGCATTCCAACCTGGGTGACAGAGAGACCACGTCTCTTTAAAATATATATATATATATATATATCTACATATATATTTATATATCTTTATATATTTATATATTAGAGTGGGTGTATATAAGCATATATACACACATATGCATATATACATGTATGTATGTATATGTATATATGTGTATGTGTACATACACATATGTGTATATATACATATATACACATATATACATATATATGAGTGGAAAAAAATTACAAGCAGAAGGGACTTGAGTTCCAGTCCCAATTCTGCCCAACTATATCTGCATGACCTCCGGGCTGAAGGATCATCCCCTCAAAAAAACAAGGAGTTTCTTTCCAGTTCTAGATTGTTATTACTAAATTATTAGGAAATAGCAAATATATTTCAAAGCAATAAGTATGGAATTACCATTGCAGAGGCACATACAGATGCCCATTTGGTGACATCTGGCCCACAAGTACATTTCAACTCCTGCACCAAGCCCAGTGCATGGCAGACACCAGCTACATCCCAGTGCCGCAGCCCTGCTCAGTCAGTGCACTGTGGAAAGAAACAGGCTCAGTGGAAAGCTCTGAAAACTGCTATGGTTTGACTCTGTCCCCCAAAGTTCAACGCAACAGTGTTGAGGCCATGAGGGCTCCACTCATGAATGGATTAATGCTGTTATCATGGAAGTGGCTTATAAAATGGAAGAGTTCGGCCCCCCTTCCTCTCTTGCCCTTCCACCTTCCACCATGGGATGATGCAGCAAGAAGGCCCTTGCCAGATGCAGGCCCTCGACCTTGGACTTCCCAGCCTCCAGAACTATAAGAAACACATTTTTGGCTGGGTGTGGTGGTTCACGCCTATAATCCCAGCACTTTGGGAGGCCAAGGCAGGAGGATCACTTGAGGTCAGGAATTCAAGACCAGCCTAGACAAACAACATGGTGAAACCCCATCTCTATTAAAAATACAAAAAAAAAAAAAAAATTAGGATGGCATGGTGGAACATGCCTGTAGTCCTGGCTACTCGGGAGGTAGAGGCAGGAGAATCACGTGGACCCCAGAGGCAGAGGTTGCAGTAGGCCAAGATCACACCACTGCACTCCAGCCTGGGCAACTCCATCTCAAAATAAATAAACAAGTAAGTAAGTTCCTTGTCTTTGTCTGTGGTATTCCATTACAGCAGCACAGAACAGACTACAACAGTGTCTATAAACAACGCTGTTCGACTCACACTTGATTCACTTGGATTCCTTCCAAATGATCATTGAGGAAGGAAGGAAGGAAGGAAGGAAGGAGGGAAGGAGGGAAGGAGGGAAGGAGGGAAGGAGGGAAGGAGGGAAGGAGGGAAGGAGGGAAGGAGGGAAGGAAGGAAACAAACAAACTAGGGCCCAGGAGTTCATCTGCTCTTTCTGCTCCTTCTCTCATTATCCATCCTTCCCATGACACAGGAAATATTTTGGTGCTCTCAACATGAAATGCCACAAGACCACGTTAGATACTTAGGGGTTCAGCTTCCCTCTGCTTATAAAAAAATGCAAAATATCAGTCCAGTAAGAACAGGATTTGGTTCAATACACAAACACTACGGAATATGCATGCCACCGTCAGAAAAAATATCGAATTAGTATTTAATAAATAGATCAAGGTGGTAATTTCCTCAGGCATTCTGACACAGTTATTCCCAACTGAATCTGTAAGAGTGAACTGTTACTCTTTACATTCTGTACCCTGAGACTTCACAATATGTACGCATGGTAGATATAATTTATCCAATATCTCAAAGCTGAACCCTGGTTTTGTTGTTTTAACCTACACATTGTTAAGAAGGATCTTCTGTAGGACATTTTGCAGACCGGTACAAAAGTGTCCTGGGCAAACAACATTTGGAAACCACGGCCCTCACCTACATTTGCAGAGTTCCTGCCAACTAGGAGTTTCCGCTGTCACCCAAGTCTCAGAACAAAGCCGTTGTAGCTGATCACAACTGTCCACCTCTCGGCAGCCAATCAGACTAGCAGGCCAGACATACTGTTTTTATCCAATGGACCACAACTGGCCAAGACAGGAGAGACTGAGAAAAGGCTTGGCACGCAGACCTCTCACAGATTATTAGTATATTTTAGTCAACTCCTAGAAAAAGAATTATGAAATTATACTGTTAGCATGAAGGGTAGGAAATAAAATTACTTGATTTTTAATAACATTACATCACACTTTTCCCCAAAGCGTCTCCACCCCCGACACAAGTCATATATGGCCCTATAAATTCTGTATGAAGATGGTGAAATCTCTTCCTAATTCGTATATAATGGGCCACAGCTAGCAAATAACAGGATGATTGAATCCAGGCCTGTTTATTCCAAAAATCATATTACTCTAGGCTACAGTGCGCCCCATTGGAGAACACACCAGGAAAAGAAATATGACCTCCTTCATTAACAGTCTTTCATACTGACCTTTAATGAGAACACTGACTTTGCTGACCGGTGAGAAAGTAGCTCATAAAACTAAGTTATCTGTATGAATCAATAATAAGCACTAAAGGCGCTGAGCTTCCTGCACTGAATAAAGCAGGTGGCATATTTTTTAGAATTTCTAGTTTAAGTAGCTTGTACTTCCCTGTATTAGGGATCACATGCTAAAGAAATTTTTTTTTCTTTTTTTGAGATAGAGTCTCGCTCTGTCGCCCGGGCTGGAGTGTAGTGGTGCACTCTTGGTTGACTGCAGCCTCCACCTCCCAGGTTCAAGCGATTCTCCTGCCTCAGCCTCCTGAGTAACTAGGATTACAAGCTCGTGCCACGACACCAGCTAATTTTTGTATTTTTAGTAGAGAAGGCATTTCACCATGTTGGCCAGGCTGGTCTCGAACTCCTGACTTCAAGTGATCTGCCCGCCTCAACCTCTGAGAGTGCTGAGATTACAGGTGTGAGCCACTGTGCCCAGCCAAGAAGCTTTTCAATGGAGAGCAATACAAACACAGCCAAGAAAAAGCACTGTGTGATGGCCTGGACACCAAGGGAACACCATACATGTCACAAACGAGCTCACGCAGGCACAGGGGCCCAGGGAAATCTAACATCTAAAGGATCTTTAGGGTACAGCTTCCAAACTTTTCTGACAGCCACTGACAACCGGAAAAAAAACATTTTACATCACGATGCAGACAGACACATGTGTGCACGGGCTCATAAAACAATACGAATACCTCATATGGGCACACATTTCCTAATCTACTTTATGTTTTAAAATGCGGGCTGTCACCCTCAGTATAAAAACACTGAGTCAGATTCAGCAAGGGATAAATGAATAAGCAAAGTGGTCTATCCATACAAGACAGATATTAGGCATTTTTCAGCCTTAAAAAGGAAGGAAATTGTCACACACGCTACCACATGGACAAACCTTGAAGACATCACGCTAAGTGAAATAAGCCAGTCACAAAAAGACAAGTACTTTATGATTCCATTTATATGAGCTCCCTGGAAGAGTCAAACTCACAGAAAGTAGAATGCTGCTTCCCAGGGGCTGGGAAGAGAAGGGAATGGGAAGGAATTGTATTATGGGTACCAAGTTTTGGTTTGGGATGATGAAAAAGTTCTAGAGATGGATGGTGGAGATGGCTGCACAACAATGTGGTTAAAATTGTTTACCTTGTTATGCATATTTCACCACGATTTTTTAAAATGCCACTAAAGTTGGCCAGGCGCAGTGGCTCACAACTGTAACCCCAGCACTTTGGGAGGCCGAGGCGGGCAGATCGCGAGGTCAAGAGTTCGAGACCAGCCTGGCAAACATGGTGAAACCCCCATCTCTACTAAAAATACAAAAATTAGCTGGGTGTGGTTGTGGGCGCCTGTAATCCCAGCTACTCGAAGGCTGAGGCAAGCGAATCGTTTGAACCCGGGAGGCGGAGGTTGCAGTGAGCAGAGATCGCGCCATTGCACTTCAGCCTGGGCGACAGTGCGAGACTACGTCTCAAAAACCACCACCACCACAAAAAGCCACTGAGTTAGAAAGCAGTGAACAATGGGAAAACGCTCACAAAATTATGGCTTTCTGTCCTATGTGATGTTGGTAAAACTATCACAATTGGAAAGAAACATTTACGGTAGCATTCTGTGGCATTAGAATCCTAACAGTGCAAATACATCTTTGTACCTTATTTTTTTTTCTATCTATAAAACAGGAACAAAGATATTTACCACAAAATGAAAGAAGATCGCAATGCTCAAAAACTATTTTGTTAGAAAAGTTGAGAATACCATGAAAACCTAGTAAGAACAGAAATGATCAGATCCCTGAATAGAGAAGGGGTATTTTATTAGATTAAATCTTCCCAGAGTATTTGGGATCAGCAATGTGCCTCTATTAAATACGATGAGAAAACAGAAATACTGATTTCAAGCAGACCGGAAAAAAATATATAATAATGCATGACTTTTTTTGATCAATAATTGTTTCTTCATGTTGTCAATGTATGCTTACAAGGAAGTTTCTCTATTCAAACACTTCCATTCACTGACAGAACAGTGCGTATGATGAAACCTTACAGAAAACATGCAAATGCGTTTTATGGTTGGATATGCCTCCTTGCCTCACAGGGCCCAACTGAGAAAATATTCTAATTGCATATTCTCAACGTGTAACTTACAAAGGTGTTTCTCTGTCAAATCCTTCCATTCCCTGACAGAAAACAGTTTATGATACATCTTAAAGAAAGCATGCTCACATTTGCATTTTATTGCTGAATTTTTCTGCTTGGCCTCATGGGGCCCAATGGAGAAAGAATCATGTTCTAATAACGTATTCTCCATGTGTGCTTACAAAGGTGTTTCTCTGTCAAACTCCTCCATTCACAGAAAGAAAACAGCTTCACATGAATCTTTACAAAAGCGAGCTTATGTTTGCCTTTTATAGCTACATATGTAAACTTTCATAGTACAAAGAAATAAAAAAAGAAACGTGCTAGTTTTCAAAATTGTTTCTTTTTAAAAACTGGATTTCCAAAGGTATACAGATCAATATGAGAGTGTTAGCCCCTGATTTTCAGGTTGAGATCGTAGGATTTCAGCTCCCAAGATGGCAGGAGAGGCCTTACTGTCTAACGCTAATCTCAGCTCATTTCCAAGTGCCAAGCCTTGAAACTCAGAACTCCAAATCTCTGCTTATAACGTAACAACACAGGTCCACATTAATAACCATGATGAAGCAGACCCAATGTTTTTAACCCCCAACGTGAACAAAAGTATTTATTTACAATCTAGTTTTCTGTGCGTTCTCCAATACTGAAGTCGTTCCCCTTTAAAATAAACATTTTTGGACAGTTAATATTTCTGTAACTGTAGTCAGCCAGGAAATACATTGAATTACATGAAGTTTATTATTAAAGGTGGTATGGCTAATGCCACCTAAAAATGGCTCCCTTCCCCCAGTTCTTCCCAACGGAACTTAGTCCTAAAGCTGACACCATTTTCATGTTTAAATAAGGGCTTCACGGGCTCTCAACCTTTACATCCAGAGCCAGTACGTCCAGGTACAAAGCTTTCTTTCCATTTGGAAAAGTTCATTAAATGAAATGGTAATGGCTCCGCTTTCAAGCAGAATGAGCAACTACGCTAACATTTCTGTTCATTGCAAGCAGGTTCCAGCCTCCCTAATGATAGGGAAGTTCCCTGAGGGCGAACATCCTGCACTTATCTGTGCCCTGGATGCTGGATCCTTCACGTGGAGCTGAACAAACATGAGCTGAATTAATACATTCCACAAACTTAATCCAGTCTCACTCATCTGTCTTCACTCTGCCAAACTTCTTTGAGTAATTTCCTCAACGTTAGAAATACAGTGAAGAAAAGTCTAGAATAAACAAGTTGCTTCCCTATCACGAATGCACATTTCCCTTGGAGATTCTGAAATAACACCACTGGCTTATAAATATGACAAGTCTTCACTGGGGGAAGAAAAGAAACCCATCAGACTTGCTGAGAGAGGGGATCTTGCCAAATTGCTCACTTTCTGGTCCTGTTTATAGAGTGAGTGATAGCAGTCTTCATTTGCGACATATTTTATGGAGTCCGGAAGCAGCTACTGGTCATTCAGAAGGCAAGAAGACCTCATCAATTGCACCCTCGGTCACAAGAAAGAATCATTTACTCGGGAATTCCTGTTCGGCAAAAGAAAAACAGAAGTATTTAAGAAGAGATTAGAACAAGGAAGAATGGGGCAGAATAGTATGCTTATCATGCCTGGCAAATCATTGTTGGGAACAATGACAATCAAATTCTAATCTAAAGAATGCTGCAAGTTAGCTCACCTGCGGTTTATCACTACCCCAAGTACTGATTACTCAATCAGAGTCTCCAAAAAGTACAGCACGTTTTCGTTCAAACGCAGACTGAAAATGACAGCCTTATTCACATTTCACTGTAAGACTTTACCAAAATTATAATGAAGAAAAAAAAAAAGGTACACTCCTTTTCTATTAATATATACAAGCTTCTCAGGAAAATCCCCGGTGACAAACACCTAGAAAAAACCCATTCATTGTAAGAAGCACTCAGCTCAAGTCCATAAATTGATTTTCTAAGATATTATCTTAATTTGCTTCTGAAATAATTACCAATTTGACATACCAATTGTGAAAATTAATTTCTTAAAATGTTAGCTTATCCAAAGAAGGGTCAGCCAGCTAAGCATCATTTGGAAGCACCCATATCAACGAGTAGAATTCCCTGAACAGAGGAAGGCACTGAGTCTGTGAATGAAAACAAACTGAACTCCTTTGGAAACAGCAATGCTGAAGAAACCGTATTTCAATCTTCAGAAGCCAGTTACCTGGTTGCTGTAAAGCAGTGCATATTTAAAGCCTCTATTGCAAAGTTAACGAAAATTTCACAATTAGAATAAACAGAGGAAACCAGTGAGAAGGTCATCTCAAAACGGTTCCTACCTCTCTACCCAGCTGGCAACTTCCCTAAAACTGCAACCCTGGGCTTTATCAAGCAAAGAAATGGAAATTCTACTTAAGTAAATCCAGAAATTTCCGTTTGTTGCATCACCCAAGTAAAAGCACGCAAGAGCAACAGAATTTCAAAACCAAGTTGGTTACTCAATACCCCACATTAGGAGATAAGAAGAGGATAAAACTGTTCTGTCATTCACTAGCTCCTTCCAAAGAAGATTTGGAGTGTGTTAAAAGTCATACATGTCTCACGCCTGTAATCCCAGCATTTGGGAGGCTGAGGTGGACAGATCACTTGAGATCAGGAGTTCGAGACCAGCCTGGCCAATATGGTGAAACCCCGTCTCTACTAAAAATACAAAAATTAGCCAGGCATGATGGCAGGCACCTGTACTCCAGGCTACTTGGGAGGGTGAAGCTGGAGAATCGCTTGAACCCAGGAAGCAGAGGTTGCAGTGAGCTGGGATCACGCCACTGCACTCCAGCACGGGCGTTATAGCAAGACTCCGTCTTAAAAAAAAAAAAAGTCATACATCCAACTAGGTAAATAAAATAGTATTAGAAAGCCAGGCCAGGTGCAGTGGCTTACACCTGTAATACCAGCACTTTGGGAGGCCAAGATGGGCGGATCACAAGGTCAGGAGATCAAGACCATCCTGGCTAACACGGTGAAACCCCGTCTCTACTAAAAATACAAAAAAAAATTAGCCAGGCATGGTGGTGGATGCCTGTAATCCCAGCTACTTGAGAGGCTGAAGCAGGAGAATGGCATGAACCCGGGAGGTGGAGCTTGCAGTGAGCCGAGATTGTGTGCCACTGCACTCCAGCCTGAGTGACAGAGCAAGAATCCGTCTGGAAAAAAAAAAAAAAAAAAGTCAAGGCCACCCTACAAAAGAAACAGCGAGTGTTATAACACAAGGGCTAATAGAATTTCCAGATCTCTGTATTATGGATTTGAGCTTCCTGGGGGCCAGGACCAAAAATGAAAACTTACATACTATACATTCTTAGAAAAAAAAAAATAAGTATCCATTTTCTCAAGGAAAAGAAAAAAAATCATGACATGATTGTCTAAAAGAAGTTTTCCACATGGAATGTTACACAAGGAACAATGCACTACAGCATGGATAAAAGCCTTTATTCATTCATGCCAGATAAAAGCACACTGAACACATGGCTGTTTTTTATTTAAAAAAAAAAAAAAAAACTGTTGAGGGCCAAAGGCACAGGATTATGCCTCGCCTTTAATTCACTAGTCTTTAAATCATTTTAATTCACTGAAACAAAATGCTAGCGGAATCCTCACACTTGGCCTCCCAGGATCCTAACTTCATACCAAGATGGAACTTAATGTATTCAGCAGAATATTCTTCCCAGAGATCATTTCCTTCTGTTGGCTTATTGAGAGCACAGTGATTAAAAAATTAAAACCTCCAGAACTCTTACTCTGTTGCTTTGGTAAGTTCAATAAGCAGTCTCACCAGGCTGAATGCTCCTGAAGTTACAGCAAATCAGAGCAAGAACTAAAGTAAATCTGCTGCTGGAAACAGCAAGTACAAAACCCAAAGCCTATGGAATGTAGGTTCTAGCTGCCGGGCCTGGGGAGGAGGAGAACAGGCAATTTGTAAATGGGCACGCACAGATCTGTAATTGGTCTGGTGCAGTGCTCGGAAGAAAAATAACAGAGCTGAGTAAGAGAGCGCCGCGGGTCAGACGCCGCATTTATAAAGGGTGGCCTGGAGGCCTCTGCAGTGCATCTGGTGCAAGCTTTCCAGAGAGGCGTCCGGAGAAACCAAGAGGCCCTGGGCAAGCACGTGAGTCGCTGCTCAGGGAAAATAGCAAAGAAGCCAATGTGGCTGCGGCAGGGTGCCAGGAGGGAAGCGACTGGAACCCGGGTCAGGCTCAGCTTCAGATGCATTCCACAATTCAAGAAGCAGTTGATTCAAGTCTCAGAGTTCCAGTCCACCGAATGCAGTGGAAAAATCAACTGGCCTAAAAGACGTTCATTCGGAGCCATCCCTGTCACAGCCTCATCCAGCCATCAGGATGTTCACAGCAGACATCTAACTCTGGCTGCCATCACCAGCAGGTGTCCACACCAGGGGCAATTTTAAAATTAATGCCCAGCCAGGCGTGGTGGCTCACACTTGTACTCCCAGTTCTTTGGGAGGTCAAGGCAGGATGACTGTTTGAGGTCAAGCGTTGGAGAACAGCCTGGGCACCAGAGCAAGACCCCATTTCTACAAAAACATAGTAAAACTCAGGTGAGCATGGTGGTGCACACCCACAGCCCCAGCTACTCAGGAGGCTGGGGTGGGAGGATCACTTGAGTCCAAGAGTCCAGGGCTGCAGTGAGCTGTGGTCACATTACTGTACTCCAGCCTGGGTGACAGAGCAAGACCATGTCTCAAAAAAATAAAATAAATATAAATAAAATCAATGCCCATTTATCATAAGGAGATAAGCTGTACAGAATTTGGTATTATTTAAAATTGCATAGGATGCTTGCCCAAGTTGACAGTTTCAACTCTGGCATATTGTTGACACATTCTTTGCGACAAAAGTTAACACTCCCAGTTATGGCACATTAGAATAAAACCCTGTCTTCAACCATAGAGAATATCAGCAGCAGCCTGTTTGCCATGGGTTACCAAAGGGATCCAAGGTTGCTAGGATAACTTCAATTTCAAATATCCTGCTTTGCTATCCCCGTAAATGCACATTTAGTTTTCAAACAATCTAATCCCAATTTGATAATAAACTGTGACCACACCTCTAGGAGATAAATAATGGTCCTTCCAAAAACAGTACCAGAGCGTGGAAGTATAAGTTACTGCAACCACATATCCACGTTTTTGGTTTGTTTTGGCTTTTTTGTTTGTTTGTTTGTTTGTTTGAGACGGAATCTCGCTCTGTCGTCCAGGCTGGAGTACAGTGGCATTAAATCTCGGTTCACTGCAACTTCCACCTCCTGGGTTCAAGCAATTCTCCTGCCTCAGCCTCCCGAGTAGCTGGGACTACAGGTGCCCGCCACCACACCCGGCTAATTTTTTGTATTTTTAGTAGAGACGGGGTTTCACCATGTTAGCCAGGACGGTCTTGATGTCCTGACCTGTGATCCGCTCCCCTCGGCCTCCCAAAGTGCTGGGATTACAGGAGTGAGCCACCGCGCCCAGCCTACCCACATTTTAACACTGTACTGAGTACTATTCCATGAAGCCACACTACTCATGCACCAACTTTATTACTGTACAACTCTATGAAGAAGGCACTATTATTTTACTGATAAGATAAAACTCGCCAGGCGTGGTGGTTTATGCCTATAATCCCAGCATTTTGGGAGGCCAAGGCAGGTGAATCACCTGAGGTCAGGAGTTTGAGATCAGCCTGACCAACATGGTAAAACCCCATCTCTACTAAAAATACAAAAATTAGCCAGGCGTAGTAGCACATGCCTATAATCCCAGCTACTTGGGAGGCTAAGGCAGGAGAATTGCTTGAACCCAGTGGGACGGAGGTTGCAGTGAGCGGAGATCGCATCACTGCACTCCAGCCTGGGTAAAAGAGCAAGACTCTGTCTGAAAAGGAGGGGAGGGGAGGAGAGGGAAGAGGAGGGGAGAGGAGAGGGGAGAAGAGGAGAGGAGAGGAGGCCAAAACTCAAGCAGGTGATTCCCTTGCCTAAGAGCACAAAGCTGGTAAATGGCAGACCTGGAAGGTGGGCCCAGCAGTCTCAATTCCAGAGCCTGACAAATCACAGTATTACTATTTCCCCATTTAAAGAAACCAGAAAGAGAAAAATTCTTCATCTGGCAGAAGTTACCTGGGGAGACAGAAGAGGACATATCCCTTTTGCTTGGCTAATAGGGCAGCCTGTGGCTTATTTAAGAGGCAGGGCACTGGTGGGGTAGAGTCGGAGATGAAGATACTGCAGGGAAAGTAGCTGCTGCTGCTTCTTAGTGACAGAAGACATGAAGCGCAGGACTGCAGCACAGACCACAGAACTCTGAAAACAGGATCCGAGCTCACCTTAGCGGGAAGTCACCACCCACCCACCTCCGCCCTTCTAGAGCTGAGTATTCTTTCACGTGTGGAAGTCACAAGCATGTGGCATGGCTCTCCATTTTTAATTTTTTTAAAAAGGGGTAACAGAAGTTGTGGCCAGACACATCACCCTACCCCAGTCCTAAAGATAGGGTGGGTGGGGCTGGAGGAAGAAGAAGAGGCTGGGCCTAACTAACCTGGGCATGTCCTTGCCAACATCTGCTGCCAGGAAGGAGGGGGGAAAGTTGACAGTGGAAGGAAGCTACAGGGAAAAAGGAAAAGAAACTACCGCACGAGGCCACAAGTTTGTCCACTCACCGGAAGAATCTTCCGTACGCGAACACCGTTGGGCACTCTCCTAGACCCAACACCACCCCTCAGGATCCAGGGCTGGGACACAATACAAAGTATAAAATGACACTCTCCCCAAAAGGGACTCGTGGTCACCATTGGTCATGGGAGTGTTTCATGGCAGGTCTCAGGAAAGAGGATTTTGAGTTCAGGAAGTGTGGGACTAAAATGATACCAACACAGAAATAAACGCTGCCTTTCAGCAGGAGTGCCTAGCTGCTCCAGCGGATCCAGATGCTGAGACATACTGGGTCTGAAACAAAGACTGACAGAGGGGCCAAGCAAGCCAGGCCCTCCTGATGCCCAGCCCGGCCCACCTAAATAAGCAGCAACACTCAGGTTCTGATCTGGGTAGCTCGTTGGTGTCTCAGCTGAGCAGCAGCAATGACTCAGGAATAAGCACGTACTACCTGTAGGACCCTCAGGAGACACAAAGATGAGGACGCCAGGGTCGCTGTCCTCAGAGCTGCCAACCAGATATGGAAAAGCGCAGTGTATAACCAAGTGAGCAGGCGAAAACACAAAGGTGGAGAAGGACTTCCCAGGTCCAGCTGCCGATGACAATTACGCTTTCGTACCCCACGGCCCTTGGCACCCAGAGTCTTTCACTCCATTTCACCATAAATGAAAAAGTTGCAAAACAAGACAACAGCCTGTAAGATGCTGGGATCCAAATAAAATAGTTGGTGCAGAAATTCAAGGAAGTGCATCAACTCTTCCCAAAAGGGATGGAGAAACCATGCCAAAAGAAAACCAGGAACACACATGTAGTGCTCTCCCCACAATTATAAACAGCTCCATGATACGGACCCTGTGAGGCAGGAGAATAGGGGCTGAAGGCAGGGAACCTAAGGCTGATTCACACTGACTTCCTAAAACTAAATCAAAAGGAAAACCCCAACTTTCCATGCCCTAGTAACAAAAGGACCAGAGGCTACCCCCTTTGCACCCCCCACCTTTTCTGCATGGCAGGTGAAAAACTGAAAGGATCTCTGCTTGGTCCCCTCTTCCATTCAGTCACACCGGTCATAGGCCAAGTCTTCATTTGCATAGGAGTATAACTTTGGAACTTCACTTCAGCCTCTAATTGGTTGCTTTGCGCAACCAATCAGATGTTGCCATAGGGTGTAACTCTGTGACTTTGCTTCAGCCTCTGATCGGTCCCCTCCTGCAACCAATCAGACCAATAGTGGGCCATTAGTTCATTTACACAGGGTGTACATCAAGTAACCAACAGGAAACCTCTAGATGGTATTTAAATCCCAGATAATTCTGTAACTGGGCTCTTAAGCCCGGATGCCCAGCCTGCTCCCACCCTGTGGAGCGTACTCTTGTTTTCAATAAATCTCTGCTTTTGTTGCTTCATTCTTTCCTGGCTTTGTTTGTGAGTTTTGTCCAATTCTTTAAAATGCCAAGAACCTGGACACCCTCCACGAGAAACACCTGGACCTCACCTCAGCCACCTCCACTCTTGCATGCCCCATCTTCCCCGCAGTCAACTAAGAATCAGACTTTCTCAGCCCCTGTCAATCAGGCCGATGAGTAGAAGGCGAAGCATCCTCTCCTTCCTCTCCTTCCTCTCTTCCTCTTCCCTCTCTCACCAGTCCCTGCCACCAAGCCTTTAGGTGAAGCCAGCCACGTACCCTGGGTGGGCCCAGGAAAAGCAAGTCCAGTCTCTCGAACATTCCAGCCAATTACAGAGGTACAATTACAGATGCTGCGTGTGCGGCTGCCCTGAGGTCTACAGAATTAGCTGATCGATGACAAAACAGACAGCCGTCTAAAACACACATTGGGAGAAAAGAGCTCTGGAAAGTGTGGCACGGAATGTTCTTTGGAGTTCAAATAACAAGTACACAAAGAGAGGCAGCCAAGCTCCACCCATGAGACAGACAAACCATGGACTCACCACAGAACCTTGTGCTGGTCAAATCTTTGGTCAGGATCTTCACTCATACACATAACAAATACTTCTCTGCAACCAAGTACTCATAAGTAGGGTGACCATATTACTTGTCAACCACAGTAGTCATTGCTGAGTGTGGAGGAAGCCTGTTAGTAATTACATCTGGACCAGGCTCCTCCCAAACCAAACAGGAGATGCTCTCTCCCTGCATACAAGGCACCCTCAGGGGGTTCTCCTGCTACGACCTGCTGACCCTGGATCCCTCTTGCTTGGGTGTGCAGGGGTGACCCCAGCCAGCAATCAGCTCCTGCATAAACAGGAACCCAGCAAGCAACAAAACAGCTGGGCAAGAGCACTGACTCTGCATCACTGTCAACTCCTGGTTACTGGTGACCTCCTGACCCGAATTCCTCATGTGCTAGTTCAACTCCTGACCTACAGCCTCACTCTCACTTTTACAACTCACATCCTCCTTATCCTCCTCCATCACCACTGAACACCTACCTCCTCTACAGAACACTTCTTTGCTTTTAAGAATCCTACCTGTAGCAAAGAATGTCTCTGTGGTAGACTTAAAAATAAAAGAAAAAAATACGAGGTGAGAATCCTGCCTGCCCATAGACTTGAGGCCTCCGCTCATCTTGGCCATGGCTATGGCTATAGACTGAATGTTCCTCCCCCGCCATAAATTCATATTACTTAAGCCCTAATCCCAATGTGATGATATTTGGAAGTGAGGCTTTGGGGAAGTAATTAAGTCATAAAAGTGGAGCCCTCATGAATGGGATTAGTGCCCTTAGAAGAAGAGACACCAGACAGATAGATGCTCTCCCTCTCCACCATTTAGGGATACAGCAAAAAGGTAGCCTTCTGCAAAACAGGAAGGGAGCCCTCACCAGACACCAAATCTGCCAGCACCTTTGATCTTGGAGTTCCCAACCTCCAAAACTGTGAGAAATAAATGCTGTTAAAGCCACCCAGTCTGTGGTATTTGTGACAGCAGTCCAAACGGATGAAGACAGCCATCCATACCTTTGAGCCCAGGGTTGCTCCTCCACTCTCCAATTAGACCCCAGAGCTCCAGTTTGGACCCTCTACCCCCACCAGGTTCCTAACCTATCTCTGTATTCTACCACTGCTTATCAAACTAGGTTATACTTCAGGTGGAGAAGACCCAAGAGAATGATACAGGTGACACATTCACCCCAATCCTGGGACAAACTCTCTCTCATTGAGTCCTATGAGAATTGAATAGTCTTGCCCATCAGGTGAGAGTGTAAACCACGTATGACATCACATCACAACACCAACTTGGGGGAGCAGACACTAACCTTTGTTCACACCTGTGTACAGGTACTGCACCAGGTGCTTTGCCTGGTGCAGTCAACACTGCAGAGATGAGAAAACTTGAACTTACCAAGGTAAAAGCACTTACAACATGCCGCCTAGGTCTATCTAGCACAAAGTTCATCGTCCTTTGAATGCGCCAGTGTTGGAACTAATAAATAACATACGTCTGAAAAAAGCGTGAGGATAATGGCAGTTTAAGACACAATGCTGGAACTCACGTATTTATTCTCATGTATTTATGCACAGAAATATATTCTCATATATTTATTTAGAAAGAACTCCCACATTTATCCAATCACAGGAAGCTGCTTAGCCCTAGAAGTCAAAATGTGGACAACAGATACAGTCGACAAAGACAGTCCTCATACATTTAAATAAATGCCTAGGCTTATGTTCATAGTATGAACAACTATTTTTCATGTTTAATGTTTTTAAGACTTTCCATTAGTATAGGAATTTGTCTTACACAAACACGCCCCAAAAAAGACAGTTTTTTTAGGATTACATATTTTAAACATTATCTTTTTTTCTGCTATAAAAACGTCACCACAACCCTAGTAACTAGGAAGTTTTGTTTCCTGTCCTTGTTTTTATTCTTCTGTGGTGGCAAGTGCCAGCATGTGGGGTAGGTAGCGTTAGGCAAGGTGGGTGACAGCAAAGGACACTGCTCAATTCGAAGCTATGGGAGGAGAGAGCTCTAGTCCTAGACTTGCACCAAGGAGCTTTGAGCTCTGAGTAATTCAGCAGCCCTGGGCTGTCGTTTCATCTATAAAATAAGAGGGTTAGGTGATCTCCACAGCCTCGTCCTGCATTCAATCCTATGATAATTGCTGAAAACTCCAGCATGGACCAATTACTAGTGTGACACACTTGAGAGAAATGGTGGGATGTGTATTTAAAGAAGACTATCTAATGACTCACCCATGAGTAAAAAGTAATTTACCTCCATTTTAAAATTCATATTAATTGGCGTGACATTAGTAGAGAGGGTGCCTAACGTCTGACAGCTATTCTGAAGAGGATATAAATAGGTGGTTTTTGAAACTAGTCAGCCATGTGCGATGGTCCACCAAGAAGCACATGCAGGCAACATGCTCCAGGCTGTGCGTGCAAGCTGTTCTGTTTCCAGCACAAACGGAGAAAAGGGGAAAAAAGCAGTCCTGGTACATTCAGTCATCACATATTTCAGCTGTAAGTATGAAACAGGAAGCTCACAAAGAATTGTAATTTAGAAGCATTTAAAACAAAACAAACAAACCTACTCCAGGCACAAATACCAGATAGCTGTAAAGCCAACTGTGGTATTTTATGACAAATTGTTTAAAGTCACCAGTGGGTCAGAGTACAAACCACGCCCACATGAAAGTCTTCCTGGACGTTCCCAGGATCTACCCATTCTCCTTCCCTGTGAGCCGGCTTCACACAGGTAAGTGGGTCCCATAAGCTCCCGGAGGCACCCACATCCAGCTCTTTGTGGGCAGCGCAAATAAAAAAAAAGACTGGCGACCAACCATCCTGAGAAACAAGAGGCTGACACTCAGAAAATCAACACCAAACACCCTCCCATGCCACAGGGTGACTTCTCACCTCCACTCCTCCCCGCCCATCACCCCACACACATTATCTCCCAAAAACACATCTGATCTTTATGAAATCTCAGCTGCAGGGCTGCCCAGGATGTGACTGAAGGGGAGTGAAAGGGGGAAGAAGAGAATGAGGGCTCCAAACCCATCCCAAGTGGATTCCTCCATGAAGTTTCCAAGAATTTAAAGAATAAGTGGTGAGACCGGGTGCAGTGACTCACGCCTGTAATCCCAGCACTGTGGGATGCCAAGACAGGCAGATCACTTGAGGTAAGGAGTTCGAGACCAGCCTGGTCAATATGGTGAAACCCCATTCCTACTAAAAATACAAAAATTAGCCAGGCATGGTGGTGCATGCCTGTGGTCCCAACTACTTGGGAGGCTGAGGCAGGAGAATCACTTGAGCCCGGGAGGCAGAGGCTGCAGTGAGCCGAGATAACACCACTGCACTCCAGCCTGGGTGACACACCAAGACTGTCTCAAAAAAAAGAAAAAAAAAAAAGAGTAAGTGGTGACTTTTTAAAAGAATGGTCAAGGGAATTATTTTTAAAGCTGTGGGTTGGCACAGGACATTCATCAAAAGAAAGAAACTATCAGTTCAAACTTACCTAGACATCTTTTAAGAGTCCTGAACCACCTATAATCTGAAAGCTTTTTCAAATACTAATAAGCCAGGCACAATTACCAATTATTAAAATAACAGTTATTATAGCTAGTGATTTCCATTGACCATATCTGCAATAATTAGAGCTGGTAGGTTTTTAAAAACGTAGATTTTAAGAGTATATGGAAAGTCCTTGAAAGGCAAGGTTTACGGGCTGTTAGGAATAAGGCATTCCTTTAACACGAAATAATGAATTTTAAACAGTAATATTAATAAAAAGGAAGAAATGAATGAATGAACAAATGAATCAGAAGGCAGTACCACAGAGTAAGAGCACATTCTCAGGGGATGAGGGGCAAGGGAAGGGAAAGCATTAGGACAAATACCAAATGTATGTGGGACTTAAAACCTAGATGACAGGTTGATGGGTGCAGCAAACCACCATGGCACATGTATACTTATGTAACAATCCTGCATGTTCTGCACATGTAGCCCAGAACATAAAGTAAAATTTAAAAATTTTTAAAAATTTTTTAAAAAGAGTGCATTCTCTGTAGTGAATATGTCTCAGTCCTGGGTGATCTTGGGCAAGATACTCAATGTCTCTATGCCTCAACATCCTCCTCAAAAAATGAAGCCAATTACAGTCCTAAATCACAGGGTTGTCGTGAGGATCCAAAAATGATGCATGTAAAAAGCATTTAACATGTTCAAAAGAAACACTTACGTACTAATGGTCCTTATTCCAGGATGAGTTTTGGTTCCAACTCTACAAATCATTAGCTATGTGGTCTTGGGCAAGTGATTTAACACATCTAAGCATTGGTTTATTCACCAAAAATGAAGAGTCTTGATTAGATGACCTCTTAATTTCTATGGCTTCTCCAAGCTCAAGACCTCTCTGACAACAGAAGCATCACTTTATGATTTCAAACTCTTTCAGGTTTCTAGTTTTCACAACTTTCTTTTACGACTTATTGGTCACAGCCATGATTTATATGAAACCAAGTGTTTGGTCAACAGCACGACTCCTCAAATGAGACTGTCACTGTGCGAATCCTAGAACCTACTTTATAATGATCCTTTTAACAATCTGGTTTCAAATAACACATTGCAGCAAAAGACAGGCTTGCCCATGATAGGTAGAATCAATCTACTTCCATTCTGGTGGACTTCCGATATGGAAGTTGTCCCAAAATCAAACTGCAGGTGTTGTATGTCACCGTGCAGCCTGGTGCTGATGGACCATATATAAATTAAATTCATTCGCTATGATCATGCTCCTTTCAAAGGAACTCTCAATTTCTTCCTAACGGAAACAATGCAAGCACCTACCCTCTCCTAACACTCTTAACAATGAAGTTGAGCGTTGCCATTAAAAGATCCATTTCTCAGCCAGGCACAGTGGCTCATGCCTGTAATCCCAGCACTTTGGGAGGCTGAGGCGGGCAGATCACCCAAGGTCAGAAGTTCGAGACCAGCCTGACCAACATGAAGAAACCCTGTTTCTACTAAAAAAATACAAAATTAGCCAGGTGTGGTAGCACGCGCCTATAGTCCCAGCTACTCGAGAGGCTGAGGCAGGAGAATCACTTGAACCCAGGAGGCGGAGGTTGCAGTGAGCCGAGATCGCGCCACTGCACTCCAGCCTGGGCGACAGAGACTCCATCTCAAAAAAAAACAAACAAACAAAAAAATAAACCACTCCATTTCATCTGTATGTTTGCAGAAGAAAACACAAAAATATTTCAGGCGTATTATTCTTCTCTAGTTATTTTAAACTCATCACTGACTGATCTTTTATAAGAAAAGACTAAGCATGAATGTCTCCTTACAAGTCAGAAAATTTTAAATGATGATTGAAAAAGATACTCTCGATCATGGTCTGCACCATCACAGGGAATTCTATCTCCTAAACCTAGGTCATTCTCTCCTAACTTAGGTGAACAGGCACCCAAATTATGTGAACAAGAGAGTTAGCACATATGCACAGAATTTAATATTGCTGCCACTTAGGACTTAAATAACAAAATTAACCTGACACAGTAACATCCATAGAAGACCATGTAAACGGTAATTAGCTTTAATAACAGGAGGCGCACACAGTGACTGCAAGAACCAAACCAATCTTTGCTTTTTTCTGTTAATTCTTTAGATGCCCCTAAGCTGTATCAATGTTGTCAGTTTTCCCTGACACCCTGGTCAGTTTAAATCTCATCTCACGCTCACTGCCATCTCATTAAGAGAGAAGAATCAACAATCTCTAATGAAATAATTAATTCAAACAACAGTCATCGATGAATGCCAACGGCACTGGGAGAAAGATCGATGAGGAAAGGGTCAAGCTGCCACCCACCACAGGACCCCAACGCTCAGTTTTAGAATCACTACACGAGACAGTCAGACCTTTTCCCAAGCTGATGCAACGTTAAGCCAGATGATACCACCAACAAATTAATCCTGCCAAAAACCCTGCACATGAATCTGATCAAGCTTTCATGATAACTTCCAGCTTATAGAAATACAGGGACTAGCGGGATGAGTTTAAAAGAAAACCAGCA